>NC_133455.1:66499292-66850792 GCF_048565385.1 Saimiri boliviensis
CTACGCTTTCTCTTCCCTTCCGTCTGCCCTTCCTTCCTCTGCCGGTAAGCCAAAATATTTCGTGTCCATCAACCCTTCCAACCGTTCTCCTCCCCACCTGTCCAAACCAGGCCCTAATCTGGAACCTAACCCCAACCCCCAGAGCCTTCCTCCTCTTCCTCTGGCCACAGCCCACCTCCTATTCCCCTCCTGTCACCTCCCCACCTCATACAGTTTAGTCCCAAAGCTACCTCCTCTGCCCCTCCCCAACAATTCCGCCTTCCAGAGGCGCTGGTGCCAAAGGCATAGTTAGGGTGCACATTCCTTTTCCTTTATCCAACCTTTCCAAATTGGCCACCGGTTAGGCTCCTTTTCATCACGTCCTCCAATATTTAACCCAGTCTTTAATCTTTTTTTTTTTTTTTTTTGAGACGGAGTTTCGCTCTTGTTACCCAGGCTGGAGTGCAATGGCGCGATCTCGGCTCACCGCAACCTCCGCCTCCTGGGTTCAGGCAATTCTCCTGCCTCAGCCTCCTGAGTAGCTGGGATTACAGGCACGCGCCACCATGCCCAGCTAATTTTTTGTATTTTTAGTAGAGACGGGGTTTCACCATGTTGACCAGGTTGGTCTCGATCTTCGACCTTGTGATCCACCCGCCTCGGCCTCCCAAAGTGCTGGGATTACAGGCTTGAGCCACCGCGCCCGGCCCAGTCTTTAATCTTACCTGGAGTAACTTAAATATCATCTTTACTTCTACTCTCACCCCTAAAAAATGCTTAACATGCATTTTACACCCAATCAACCCCAACATTACAATAAAGGTACAGAAATTAAAATCTGGCCCTCAAACCCCACAACAGAAATTAAGCAACCTCACGTTCAAGGTGTTAAATAGTAGGAAAAAATCTGCTTGGCAGCAGTGCATCTCAGAACTACAAATGCTTGCCTCTTCGGTAAAACAAACCCCAGCCACGCCATCGGCTCACAAAGACTTCAAAGCACCCAGACTGCAGCGTCCAGCCCCTCCTGGACCTTGCTTCAAGTGTCAAAAACCTGGCCACTGGGCCAAGAAATGCCCACAGCCTGGGATTTCTCCTAAGCCCTGCCCTGTCTGTGCGGGGCACCCCTAGAAAGTTGATTGTCCGACTCACGATTCTGCTCCCAGAGCTCCTGAAGCTCCAATCCTCGTCTTGACGGCTAAAGACTAACGCTGCCCAAGCATCTCAGGAGCCCCCTGGACCATTCCAGAAGCCAAACTTCACGTAACTCTTACGGCAGAGGGTAAGTCCATCCCCTTCTTTTTTTTTTTTGAGACGGAGTTTCGCTCTTGTTACCCAGACTGGAGTGCAATGGCGCGATCTCGGCTCACCGCAACCTCCGCCTCCTGGGTTCAGGCAATTCTCCTGCCTCAGCCTCCTGAGTAGCTGGGATTACAGGCACGCGCCACCATGCCCAGCTAATTTTTTGTATTTTTAGTAGAGACGGGGTTTCACCATGTTGACCAGGATGGTCTTGATCTCTCGACCTCGTGATCCACCCGCCTCGGCCTCCCAAAGTGCTGGGATTACAGGCTTGAGCCACCGCGCCCGGCCCATCCCCTTCTTAATCAACATGGAAGCCACCTACTCCACGTTGCCTTCTTTTCAAGGACCTGTCTCCTTGGCCTCCATAACTGTTGTGGGAATTGACGGCAAGGCCTCCAGGCCTCTCAAAACTCCCCAGGTCTGATGTCAATTAGGCCAGCACTCCTTTCCACATTCTTTCCTAATCATCCCCACTTGTCCAGTTTCCCTGTTAGGCCAAAATATCCTAGCAAAATTGTCTGCCTCCTTAACAATTTCTGGGCTACAGCCACACCTCATTGCCGCCCTCCTCCCCAAACCGGTACCTCCCTCAATAGCTCCCCTTATATCCCCCTACCTTAACACTAGGGTGTAAAACACCAGCTTCCCATCTGTTGCTACAACTCACTCACCCCTCATCATCACCTTAAAACCTAACCACCCTTACCCTGCCCAGCCCCAGTACCCCATCCCACAACAGGCTTTAAAAGTAAAGCCTGTTATCACCCGTCTATTGCAACATGGCCTTTTAATTCACCCTCCTGCTTCTTCAGCATATATACCCAAAGGGGTTTCATGTATCCTCTTCCAAAGTCCAAATTTCTTTCCCATCTGTTATAATCTTTCACCAGCGTACACGAGCTCTCTCTGCAAACTGTATCCAGTTAATTTCCCAAACCCCAACACCATCCACCAAACAACAGTTTCTCTCCTTCCTGGGTGTGGTTGCTACTTTCACCTCTGGATACCAGGTTTGGCTATTCTAACTAAGCCATTGTATAAACTCACTAAAGAAAACTTACCCAACCCTATTAATCCTAAATCCTTTCCTCACTCATCCTTTCGCTCCTTAAAAAACAGCTCTAAAAACTGCTCCCTCCCTAGCTATCCCCAACCTGTCTCAACACTTTTTCATTATATACTGCTAAAATCCAGGGCTGCGTGGTTGGGATTCTCACATAGGAGCCAGGCCTATGGCCTGTAGCCTTTTTATCCAAGCAACTTAACCTAACAGTCCTGGGCTGGCCCTCACGACAATGCGCAGCAGCAGCTGCTGCCCTAATACCCTTAATATCCCTCAAAATCACAGGCTATGCCCCGTTTACCCTCCAGCTCTCACAACCTCCAAAGTTTTCGCTTTACACCTCACACACTTACTTTCAGCCCCTCGCCTTCTCCAGCTTTATGCAGTTGCCCCTACTACTTAAACCACACCTCAAAAAGTCTGTTTCTATTATTTTCTGTCTGACTATGCTCAAATTCACTGTGCTCATTTACTTTTGCATACCCTGCTTTTGTTTCAGTTGCGGGTTTACAGGTTTCCTCCAGCCAATTACAGCTAATATTTCACTCTTAATCTGGCTCCCGTTCTCTGCTCAAACCCAATCTTGTTAATAAAAGTGAGTGGTTACTTATAAATACCACGAGCTTCCTCACACACTGTAAAAACAAAAGCTCTCCCTCCACACAGTTAACCTTCTCTAATACAATCTTTCTCCTTCTCTTAAACGCTGTGTTTTTCCAATTAATCTCTCAATTCCTACAAATCGTATACAAGCAGTAACCAGTCAGTCCATATGACAAATGCTCCTTCTAACAACCCCGCAATATCACCCCTTTCCCCAAATCTCCCAGCAGTCTAAATTCTTTCCCATTTTTAGGTTTCTACCCCACCCCCAATCCCGCTCGAAGAAGCCTTGAGAAACTTTGCCCCCACCCCTTAAAACCTTTTATCGGCCGGGCGCGGTGGCTCAAGCCTGTAATCCCAGCACTTTGGGAGGCCGAGGCGGGTGGATCACGAGGTCGAGAGATCGAGACCATCCTGGTCAACAAGGTGAAACTCCATCTCTACTAAAAATACAAAAAATTAGCTGGGCATGGTGGCACGTGCCTGTAATCCCAGCTACTCAGGAGGCTGAGGCAGGAGAATTGCCTGAACCCAGGAGGCGGAGGTTGCGGTGAGCCAAGATCGCGCCATTGCACTCCAGCCTGGGTAACAAGAGCGAAACTCCATCACAAACAAACAAACAAACAAACAAAACCTTTTATCACCCCCTCTTCTCTAATTCTTTCTCTCTCTCTATAAAAAGACAAGTATGACAGGCCTCCATCTGCAAGCCTGGAGCCTGAACGTCTGAAGTCCTGCCTGCCCAGGCTGCTGTCTCCCACGCCCTGCCTGCATTTGCCATTGTCCCCGATTGCCCAGCAGAGCTTCCCCGACAAGCCCCTCACCCAACCCTGCCATCTTAACTGTTCTTATGATAATGTGAATACCTCTCACCCAACCCTGCCATTGTAACTGCATGCACACTCCTTGCCCCTACCCCCACCACTGTAACTGAACTTACTCTGCAACACCCTCATCCCCCAAAAAACTACCCAAACCTATAAAACCAACTCCTATCCCACTGCCCTTTGCTAATGCCCTTTTCGGCCTTAGCCCACCTGCACCCAGGTGAATAAACAGCCATGTTGCTCACACAAAGCCTGTTTGGAAGGTCTCTTCATTCAAAGTGTGAGTTTTTTCAACAGTTGCAAGTAACAACACCCCTTTTCTGGGTAGGACTGAGCATCTCTCTATTGCTGTCTGTTGGAGTGGGTACTAGGAGTATCCTTTTTTTTTTTTTCTTTCTTTGGAGACAGGGTCTCACTTTATCACTCAGGCTGGAGTGCAGTGGTGCAATCTTGGCTCACTTCAATCTCAGCCTCCTGTCTCAGCCCCCCAAGTAGCTGGGACCACAGGAATGCACCACCATGCCAGGCTAATTTTTGTATTTTTTGCAGAGACAGGGTCTCGCCATGTTGCCCAAGCTGGTCTCGAACTCCTGAGTTCAAGTGATCCACCTGCCTCAGCCTCCCAAAGTGCCAGGATGAAAGGTGTGAGCCACCGTGCCCCACCCGAGTATCCTTTTTACAAGTGACAATTTTATAAGCACAGCAGGTCCCTGTAACTGCAGTCTGAGCACTTAGCCGCTACTTTCTGCAAGTCTGTCTCTCCATTTATTCAAGTCTCTAGTTTCTGATCTTCAGAGAAGTTTTCTAATGTTCTCTCTTCCTAATCTTTACAGCTCTTGTTAAAATGATTCCTTGGCATTTTATATTATCTATTTTAGGGGAGTCTTGGTCAGTTTTTTTTGTATAACTGAAGCCTCCTAATACCATAAAATTAATACTTTTTCTTCTCTTGGGAGACATACGGGGTTGTCAAACTGTAACTACAGACTTCCTACTTAAATTACACAAGATCATCTCCTTAAAAGCAATCAAGTGGCCGGGTGCGGTGGCTCACACCTATAATCCCAGCATTTTTGGGAGGCTGAGGTGGGCAGATCTTGTGAGGTTGGGAGTTCAAGACTAGCCTGACCAACGTGAAGAAACCTCGTCTCTACTAAAAATATAAAAATTAGCTGGGTGTGGTGGCACATGCCTGTAATTCCAGCTATTCAGGAGGCTGAGGCAGGAGAATTGCTTGAAGCTGGGAGACCGAGGTTGCGGTGAGCTTGGGAAATAAGAGAAACTCCATCTCAAAAAAAAAAAAAAAAAAGAAGAAGAAAGCAATCAAGTGCCCAAGATCCGTCTGTACCTTTTACAATAGAGAAATTTCATAATTGCTTTTGGCTAAGATCAAGTGTAGAAATTTCATAATTGCAATGAATAAAACATTCAAATGCTTGTAAGATTTTGCTGAGAGCTTTTTCTGCTAAAAATTATGATTTCTTATTATTTAATGTCTCTTTTTAAAAACAGAAAGATATTCGCATTTAACCTTCTGAAACAGTTAATTGGATCTCAGTCTGACAACTGCTTTGCTCAATGGGAAGTAATAAAAGGGGCAATAAACAAACTCCTCAGAACAAACAATCCTCCAGCTAAAAGCAAAACCTGTTTCCCCTAAAAACAGGAAAGTCTGTTTTCTTTCCTTTTCTTTCTTTTTCTTTGTTTTTCTTTCTTTCTTTCTTTCTTTTTTTTTTAAAGACAGAGTCTTGCTCTGTTACCCAGGCTGGAGTGTGGTGGCGTGATCTCGGCTCACTGCAATCTTTGCTTCCCAGGTTCAAGCAATTCTCCTGTCTCAGCCTCCGGAGTAGTTGGGATTACAGGCTTGTGCAACCATGCCTGGCTAATTTTTGTAGAGAGGGGTTTCCCATATTAGTCAGGCTGGTCTTGAACTCCTGACCTCAGGGGATCCGCCCACCTCGGCCTCCCAAAGTGTTGAGATTATAGGTGTGAGCCACTGTGCCCGGCCGAAGTTTCTGTTTTCTTAGATGTTTGAAAGAAAATCACATATTTCATTAGGATTGAAGTCTATCTGATAGCATCCGAAGGTTAATATTGCTTTGGTTTGTAAGTAAAGGAGAGACGACAGAATAATCTCATTGGCAGAGGAGTCCAGATGTCTAATGTCTTAATATCCTAAAATTTTTGTCTCACTGCTTGTTAATTCCCATGGAATTTTATTTACTTGCTTTCAATAGGTGATATGTGCATATGGCAAAACGATCTAAAGCTGAAAAGTATAGGGAAGAGTGAGTCTCCCTCCTTCTCCCATCCCAGTCATCTAGGTTTCCTCCCCAAAGGCAGCCACTGTTACTGATTTCTTTTGATTCTTTCTAGAGACATAGTACAGAGGAGTCATCCTGATTTTAGCAAGTACCTTAAATAGCAGCTTTTTTTTTTTTTTTTCATTATATTGCCTGTGATGGTTAAAATTATTTTAGAAGTAGTCAACTTACTGAGCTCTCTTTGTGGCTCTGCTAGATTTCCAGAGGATTCTCTTGATTTTCTAGGTAGACAGACATATCGGCAGCATTCAATTTTGGCAAAGTGAAAACAGTTTTGGAGGGAGACCTGGGTTGAATCCTGACTCTTCCTGCTGTCTGATCTTAAATCCAGCCTTTAAAACATGTTGGCACTGACCAAAGGTAGCACGGAGGTACAAAGCGGTCCCCTCTCCAGGATGTGGTAGGTGGAGTGGGCAGAGGCCACGCAGAGCCAAGCACTATTCCTTTGCCCTCTCCTGGGTTTGTTCCACCTGGACCTGCAGATAAAACCAGAGGCCTTTGCTCTCAAAGATTTCTAACCACCCAGAGATCAGGAGGAGAGACTGCAAAGGAAGCCCTGAAGTAGAATAACCTTTTCTTTCTCCATGAATGGAATGTGAGTTATGTTTGCTGAGGGCAGATTAAAATATATTTTATTGTTTGAAATTAGGAATTTACAGAAACTCTTTGAAGAGCTACTGACTATCAGCGAATTCCTTTAAATCCCTCACTGTGGTAGTGGTTAAGATAGTTACGAACAATTGTAATGTGTATGGGTTTCCTCAGAGTTGGGACCCACTGCCAGGTAGGGAGTTGGTGGTATTTGATGCTGTTGTTTAGGGAGGAGTGGTACTAAGAAAAAAACTCATGGTTAGTGATGAAAAAACAGCAAACAGAAAACACTCTCAGTTGCCCATGGAGTTATATCAGTTTGAGGGGATACCCTATAATGTGGGTGAGAAACCCCGTGGGAGACCCCACAAGTGCCGAGGCTAGGGTCTGAAGCCTCAGCCTGTTCCCACATGAATATAGAACTAGAAAAGAATTAGAGATATAGATACCTAGTTATTCCTATATATATAAAATCATGAATGATCACATAGTTATTCATATGTAATCACAGAAATATATATACTCAATATAATATTTTAATCTTACTGATTATCAGATTATGATGGAACTGAGATGACATTGTGAACAAAGTGACCCTAAGGCAAGATGCTGTAAGCCCTCTGTCACGCCCGCATAAAGGCTGCTGGAGAGCCCCTCCGCTGTGTGGCAGTGCCAACACTGGGAAAGCGCCCGCTGTTTAACCAGCTAGTGAAGGAGACGTCCAAGATGGCCAAGACATCTCCTTGATGAGAAAACTCTGCTCCTCCGAGCTCTTGTGGTGGCCTGGCGGCTGCCAGGGAGACACGCAGACATCCGGGGGCTTGTCTCTCTGCAGCGCTGTGCTTCAGTGGTCACGTTCCACGTCTACTTTCACGTTCCGCTTCTGCACCTGGTTCCTCTTTTTCTTAAAAGATAAGAATCAGTAATGGTAGCAGAAATCTTAATGTATTTGTTCTTTCTTGACCTATGAGAAAAGTGCTGACGCATTACGTTTTCTCCTCCCCTCGGCTACTTGGAAGTCCTGGCCCCCTATCTCCAAGACACGTGATTGACTTGACCCTGTCGCTGACCACCAGTGCCCGGCCCTACCTACCCTGCTTCCTACAATACAAGTCAGAGCCTCCAGGCACTCGGGGCCGCTGCCGGACTCCACGCTTTGATTGGCAGTGGACCCCTGGGCCCAACTGTTCTCTCTTTCTCAGTGTCTTGGGTCTTATTTCCACAGTGTCTTGGCTCCGCACCTGTAGAGAGGGACTCACAGGACCCTGTAGGGCTGGACCCTACACTAGACCATCTCAGGAATCTGTGCTCCCTTAACCACTCAGTGGAAAAAGTGACTAGGGATATAGCTTGTCTAGTTTGTTTATATGACACACAACTTTTTTCCAGCAGTACTTGAGAGGAGTGTGAATGAACTTCTTATTTTTTTTTTTTTTTTTTTAGACAGGGTTCACTTTATTGCCCAGCCTGGAGTGCAGTGGCACGGACACCGTGAAATGGGAAAGGTTCCCTTGTCCTCCTCACAGGGAGGGCAACAGGGGGAGTGGCTGGCTTCTCCAGTGCCGCTGCTGAAACCTCTGGGGAGCACACAGACAGCAGGTTGTGGGGCTCTGACCCCATGGCAGCGTCTGGCGGGAGTGTTTACAGCTCCTGAACAGCAGTGGGCGTGCGCTGCCATGTGCTCTCTTAGTTTTGCCGTCCGTCCGTAGGCGGCTTGTGTGAACCAGCTCAATTAGACCCTCTGCCTTATCGCAAGGACAGAGGGCTTTCTGTGTCCCGCGTTCTTGCTTTGGTGTACCGGAAGAATCGGAGGACACCTGGGCTTGGAGAATGAGTGCAAGGTTTTCATTGAGTGGAAGTAGCTCTCAGCAGATGGGGAGCCAGAAGGGAGATGGAGTGTAAAGGTGGTTTTCCTCTGAGTTGGGCCGCTCAGCAGCTGGGCTCTCCTCCCACTGCCCCAGGCAAACTCTGTGTGGTTCCGTGGGCAGATGGCCTGCGTGTGTCTGCCGGTGCCTGTAGGAATGCTCTTCCACTGGTGGATTCCTCTCGATGTCCAGCTGCTGGTGCTTTCCTCTGCTGATGTATTCCTCCTGATGTTCAGCTGCTTGGGTGTTCCTCTGCTGATACGTTCCTCTTGATGTCCAGCGGCTTGTGTCTCTGCCTGCTAGGGTCTCCGGGTTTTCTTAGGCACAGGATGGGGGTGTGGTGGGCCAGGGTGGTCTTGGGAAATGCAACATGTGGGCAGGAAAACAGAAATGCCTATGCTCACCTGGGTCCATAGGCACAGGCCTGGAGGTGGAGCCCTACCCAGGGACCTGCCCTTCCCTTCCCAGCACTTCCCTGCCCCCTCCTCGCATATCAACTGCTCCCTGCAGCCTCAGCCTCCCCAGGCTCAAGCAATCCTCCCACCTCAGCCCCGTGAGTAGCTGGGACTACAGGCATGTGTAACAACACCCAGAGAATTTTTTTTTTTTTTTTTTTATAAAGATTGGATCTCCGTATGTTGCCCAGGCTGGTCTCAAACTTTTGATCTGAAGTGATTCTCCTCCCTCAGCCTCCCAAAATGGTGCTGGGATTACAGGCATGAGCCACGGCCCCTGGCCCCTTCATATCTTAACCAGCAGGAGAAACAGACCTGAAGTGATGCCTTGATATATGTGTGTTCTGCAAGACTAGAGTAAGATGTGACAGGCATATACTGTTACAACAGGGGGTGAGACTTTGAAAAGATATTGGCTTCACTTATTAATCATCAAGACTTGGGATATCCAGGAATTCAGCTATCATCAAATATCCTGGAATTCAGCTATCATGGAATATCCTGGGATTCAGCTATTGTGAGAGGTTGAATGGAAACCATTCCAGGCTTAAAGGGTGCAAAGCAAGGATGCCTCAAGATTAGAGGGAGAAGAAGTCCTACTGTGCTGAGCTTGAGACTCGACTTTTAGAACCCTGATGGGCTCTGTAATATGTTATCTTGTTCTGGCATTTGCTAGCCTGATGAACTCACAGGTGCTAAATTTAAAGGCTAAAATGAGGCCAGGCACAGTGGCTTACACGTGTAATCCCAACACTTTGGGAGCCCGAGATGGCTGGATCACCTGAGTGAGGAGTTCGAGACTAGCTTGGCCAATATGGTGAAACCCCATCTCTACTAAAAATACAAAAATTAGCCGTGCTTGGTGGTGTGTGCCTGTAATCCCAGCTACTTGAGGCATTAGAATCACTTGAACCTGGGAGGTGGAGGTTGCCATGAGCTGAGACCATGCCATTGCACTCTAGCCTAGGTGACAAGAGTGAAATTCTTTTTTTTTTTTTTTTTTTGAGACAGAGTTTCACTCTTGTTACCCAGGCTGGAGTGCAATGGCATGATCTTGGCTCACCGCAACCTCCGCCTCCTGGGTTCAGGCAATTCTCGTGCCTCAGCCTCCTGAGTAGCTGGGATTACAGGCACGCACCACCATGCCCAGCTAATTTTTTTTTTTTTTTTTTTTCTTTTTCTTTTTTTTTTGAGACGGAGTTTCGCTCTTGTTACCCAGGCTGGAGTGCAATGGCGCGATCTGTATTTTTTTTTTTAGTAGAGACGGGGTTTCACCATGTTGACCAGGATGGTCTCGATCTCTTGACCTCGTGATCCACCCGCCTCGGCCTCCCAAAGTGCTGGGTTTATAGGCTTGAGCCACCGCGCCCGGCCCAAGAGTGAAACTCTTGTCTCAAACAATAAAAAACGAAGGCTAAAGTGGTCAGGGTAGCTGACTTCTAGGCATTTATTTATTGGTCCCTTTGCAATTAGCCTAAGTGCGACATGGTGATCCCACTCTCCTTGCCAGTGATAGGCAAAGAGGGGTCTGGGGTTCCCTGGCAAAGCTTTCCTTTAAAAGGAACAGATATAAGAATAAGCCAGTCCCTCAGAAGCCCCAGCTGAGGACAGAGCTCATACACTGAGCAGAGTGGAGCGAGGGGAAGACAACCTGGGCCCTATTGACCCTGTTGAGTTGGAGCTTATACTGGTCATGGAGTCCATCCCACCCTGGTGTCTGCTATGTGAGATAACTCAGTGGGCTGTTCTGGAGCCAACAGAGGGACCAATGAGAAAATAGGGTGCACTAGCCCTAGAAGACTTAGACTCCTCCCATGAAGGTTTTGCTATGGGTCTGCAAAAACTAGAATTTTCTGCAGAACTGGGAATACAACAGTGGAAATAGTTCTACCTGGGGAGACTTGGAGCCAATATGAACTAATCTTTTAACTCCAATGGGCAAGAAAGCCATGTCTGAATGGCAGGCTTAGCCTGCTGCCCATGTGAGAGCTGCTCTGAGACCTACAGGGGAGTGAAGTCCTGAAGCCAGAGTTTGTGGACTTCTTTCCTTTGGAACCAGAGAGTTGGAGACCAGGGAGCATTCTAGCGCTGGTCACTTATCCTTTTCTTCACAGCATTATCCCATGGCCAGATGCTATGGAAGAGGCATATCTCAGTATGGGACTGGGGGTCCCTGATAGAATCCCCCCCAGTGAAAGGAGACACTCTGAGAATGACTGCATGAAGTCCCCCAGTTAGCTGGCAGTTCTGTAGTCATGGGTAAGTTATTTAACCTGTTTTCTTTTCTTTCTTTCTTTCTTTCTTTTTTTTTTTTTTTTTTTTTTTTTTTTTTTTGAGACGGAGTTTCGCTCTTGTTACCCAGGCTGGAGTGCAATGGCGCGATCTCGGCTCACCGCAACCTCCGCCTCCTGGGTTCAGGCAATTCTCCTGCCTCAGCCTCCCGAGTAGCTGGGATTACAGGCAAGTGCCACCATGCCCAGCTAATTTTTTGTATTTTTAGTAGAGACGGGGTTTCACCATGTTGACCAGGATGGTCTCGATCTCTCGACCTCGTGATCCACCCGCCTCGGCCTCCCAAAGTGCTGGGATTACAGGCTTGAGCCACCACGCCCGGCCCTCTTTTTTTTTTTTTGAGATGGAGTTTTGCTCTTGTTGCCCAGGCTGGAATGCAATTGCATGATCTTGGCTTATTGCAACCTCTGCCTCCCAGGTAGCTGGATTACAGACATGCGCTACCACACCCGGCTAATTTTGTATTTTTAATAAAGACGGGCTTTCTCCATGTTGGTCAGGCTGGTCTCGAACTCCCAACCTCAGGTGATTTGCCTGCTGCGGCCTCCCAAAGTGCTGGAATTTCAGGCATGAGCCACCACACCCGGCCCTCATTTTTTTTTTTTTTTTTTAAAGGATAATTATATAGAGTCTGTTGTGAAGTTTAGATTAGGTAATAGATGTAAACTGCTCAGAACAGTGCTCGGAACATATTAAGTGCTCTGTGTTCAACAAGCACAATAGCAACAATGACACAGGCGCTCCTTGCTACCTCTGGGGCGATCCAGGGAACCTGAACTCTACTAACTGAGCTGGGGCCACTCAAGCCTGAACAGAAGGATCAGTGGAGCCAACTTGTGAGTTTCTTGATATGCGCCTGTTACTCCACCAGAAAGCATTGCTCACTCATTTCCAGGGTTTGGGCAGGAGCCATGACAGCCTGTTGATGAACTTGGCTGAATCATGAAATTTGGCCTGGGCTTGAGGGTGGGGAAGAATGGCCACTTGGATCCTGCTCAAAGCTCTTTCTTTTTTTTTTTTTTTTTTTTTTTTTTGAGACGGAGTTTTGCTCTTGTTACCCAGGCTGGAGTGCAATGGAGCGATCTCGGCTCACCTCAACCTCCGCCTCCTGGGTTTAGGCAATTCTCCTGCCTCAGCCTCCTGAGTAGCTGGGGTTACAGGCACGTGCCACCATGCCCAGCTAATTTTTTGTATTTTTAGTAGAGATGGGGTTTCACCATGTTGACCAGGATGGTCTCGATCTCTTGACCTCGTGATCCACCTGCCCCGACCTCCCAAAGTGCTGGGATTACAGGTTTGAGCCACCGCGCCTGGCAAAGCTCTTTCATTTTAAGTTTACTCCCAAAGCAGCTGAAAGCAATGCACAGGATAGAAATGAAACAAGGGCGCATCTAGGTGGGTGGCTGCTGCTTCCCATGGCCTCTTTTGTCAATTCACAGAGAAGCACCTTTCAGATTCTGGTGATGTTACCATTCAGCGGGGGGAGCAAGATGTTTGCCAGACTGGAGGAGCACAGAACTGCAGATTGACTGCCTTCCCACCCCAGCCACGTGGCATCCAGAAGGAATAAAAACACCTGTTTAATTTAACACCCGGCAATAATTCTGTGAATGAAGCCATGTCACCCAGGTCTAAAGTCTAAGCCTTGATATTCTTCCGGTGTCAGCCTTGGGGCAGTCACCCCTTATCTGTACCCTTGCTGTAAGCAGGGTGGTTGCTAGCCCACAGCGAGCCTTGTGTGCATTGTTAAAAGGCATCCTTTCTGTTGGGCATGCAGAGCTATACATTAGGATGCTTGCTTGACAAGCTAAGTGTGTACAGGGCACACAAGCTGCACAGCCACAGGTGGTGGCAGTGGCTTCAGGGCCTTGGAGTTCCCATTTCTGTTTAGGGCTTGGCCATGGTGATCTCTGCCTTAGGGTAGGCAAGGGAAGTAGGCTTCACTCAGGGGGAAGTCAGACTTGTGAGCAAATCACAGGACTCTTACTGTGCGGCCACTGTTGCTGCTCACTGCAACACAAGAGCAGACGCCTACAGGACATCGGGAGCTACATGAAGGGGTTGGATGGCTTTGAAACCTTGGGCTGCCTGGTGAGCATAAAATTGTCAGTCTGGAAATTGACTCCTGACTAAATGCGAGAGAGGCTGGGGAGCTTGACTGTGTACGAGGACTGGCAGATATTGGGACAGGGCAGTCGAGTACAAAGAACCTGCCTTTTCCTTTAGCATCTTTTAGGGACCTACCTTCCTTTGACTCCTAGTGCATGAAATTCAGATGAGGCCCTCCTCACTCCGCAGCACCAGCAGGGTGGATCTGTGATCTTGCAGCCACAGTGATTGGTTTAGGGTTAGGCATGTTACCCAAACCGGGCCACTCAGAGCCTTCTCTGAGACATATCCTAGAGCAAGCAAAAAAATGAACTCCTCTCATCTTTTCTCCTCTATCCCCACACGACCACTGATGGAATCATTAGATGGGAACGTATGTATGTTTAGGGTAGCTAAAGATCATCTTTGCTATTACATGAGGCAGGAGAGTCAACTTGTCTGTGAATTCAACGCTGAGAAAGTAGAGAAAGATAAAGAGTGAGAGGACTCCAGTGATATCTTTCGGACTCCTGGATCCTGCTGTACCTGAAGTCATTTATTCCTAGACTTCTCCCTTCTTCCACTTTCTTGGCTTTCTTCCTCCTTCCCTCCTTTCTTTCCTTCTCTTCTCTTTTCTCTCTTTTTTCCTTTCCTTATTTTTTTCTTGTTTTGGTTGAAATTTGTTTGGGTGTGTTTTTGTCACTTTTAGCTAAAAGAATCTGATCAATAAATATATAATGCACTAGATTAAATTATTGCTATAAGGGGCTAAAAGGGTTTAAGGTCAAAGGGCTGTCTATGTTCATGAAAACCTAGGTCTGGCAGGGAAGAAGCAGAGAGAAACTTTCAAGGAAAGCTTAGGAATTGATGCTTCTGACTTTCCAGGGAGCAGAGAAAGGGAGTTGGGTGGTGACTCAGAGTGGGGAGGTGGGAACACATTGGATTGGAAGGGATGGACCACCCATCTCATCCTGTGAGATGGCCTTGAAACATGCAGTTTCCAGGTAGGTCATCGAAGCCCAGGAAACCAGAAGTCTTCCCTTTGGGAGAGAAGGTGATCCCAAGAATGGAGAGGCAAGAGGCCGGTTAGTGTCTGGCCTATTGCAAGCACTTCAGGACATGCTGCACCTCATTCCCTCTGAGCACTGGGGAGGTCACCATTTCTCTGCTTCATTACAGCATTAGGCTCCAGCCTGTTGATGTTCTGTGCCTAACCATGTCTCTCATGTTTGCTTTGAAGACGTTGCACCCAAATTCCCCAGTGGGGGTCTCCCCCACTGTATATGAATAATGCTGCTGTAAACCCCCTTTGTGTTCATTTATAACCATTTTCTTTCTTTTTCTTTTCTTTGTAGAGATAGGGTCTTGCTGTGTTTCCCAGGCTGGTCCCAAACCGCTGGCCTCAAGCAATCCTCCCACCTGGGCCTTCCAAAGTGCTGGGATTACAAGCATGAGGCACCATGCCTACAGGGCCCCACGGCCATTTTCTTAGGATACACTTCTAGAATGAAATTTACCAGGTCAAAGGTTATGAACATTATTAAGGTTTTCAATTCCTTCCAGGAAGAAATATTATCTATTACTAGAAAAGAGATGTAAAAAGTTCCAGCCCCTGTCAACTAGGAGAGTGATGATCATCAAATACCACACATAAGAGGTGACTTGTTTTTCAGAAAAACAGAGCCATGTCATGGTGCCTACAATAAATTAAATTAAGGCCATAAAATAGGGTGTGAGTGCAGCAGATCATGTGGCATTAAACAAATTGGACTGTCTAGTTCCCTGGAGATATATAGGACAAGCACACCAGAGAGATGATGTAATGGAGTTATCGGGGCATTTCCTTGAGAGTATCCCAACAGTAGGAAGCCTGGCAGTAACCACAGTGGCAGAGGCAGCTATAGCAGCAGCTATTGTTATATTTACTTCTGTGTAAATGGGGTTAGGACCAGAGGAGGGCAAAGAGCTAGTCTTTCACTCTCAGGAACTCTTTGTCTAATGAGAGAGATCGCCGACTGCAAATAAAATTATCCCAAGGGAGAGATTTTGGCTTGGTATAAATAACATTCTAAGTCTCTTCACAGTTGGAAAGGTTAATGCATTTGAAAGCACTGTGGAAGCCATAAAGCATTATTGGTGTGGGGTAGAGTGTTAGGTGCTAGGGAGTCAGACAAGAAAGACCTGGTCCCTATCTAGTCTGTGGGACAGTTACTCTAGAATGTGCTATGACTGTGTAACAGAGGGGTGTATGTAGGAGGCCCAGTGGTGGCACAAAGAGGTGGGTAGTTAACTTCCTCTGCTGCTTTGGAAGGATTTAGAAGAGGTGATAGCACCTGGTTTGTGATGAATGATTAGAAGTTTGCCAGGTAGGTAACTGGGAGAGAGCAAATATAGAGTGAAGGGCACTTGTGTGACATTGGTGACCCCCACAATTTGTCGAGCAAATTACATGCCCCTGTTAGTTCTCATAATTTAGTGCTCCAGGCCCCACATGGAGTGATAACGGGTCTGCGGCCCTCTGAGGCTTCACCCTCTTCCCTAGATCATTGGGGTTACTAGTGTTGAGGGGAGCTTTGCTCTGGCTGGCAGGGCTCATTGCAGCAGGGGACCGCAGCTAATGAGGAGCCAGCCTAGGCCAGGCAGTCTTCCCTGCAGAAGCCGGGCAATGTTTGAGGCCTGTGAAAGGAAGTGGATACTGGAGTGGTATCTTGTCCTGGGGTTGTGTCTTACTCCATTTGCTGCTAAAACAAAATATGTGAGATGGGGTTACTGATAAACAACAGAAATCTATTTCTCAGTCTGGAGGCTAAGTCCAAGATCAGGGTGCAGCACGTTTGGTGTCTGGTAAGGGATGCTCTGCTCTTCCAAGATGGTGCCTTGTTGCTGTGTCCCCGCGTGGAGGGAGGCGGAAGGGGAACCTGACTGATGGGAGGAGCCCTCATGGCCTAATCAGCTTCTTCTCTCTTTTGTTGGGTATTTTTATAGCTTCTTTTTAAAATCATTACACTTTAGGTTCTGGGGTAAATGTGCAGGTTTATTACATAAGTATACGCTTGCCATGGTGGTTTGCTGCATCCATCACGCCATCAGCTACATTAGGTATTTCATCTAAAGGCCTACCAAAATACTGTTGCATTGGAGATTAAATTTCAATATAAATTGCTTTCTTTCTTTTTCATTTTTTAGAGATAAGGTTTTGCTGTGTTGCCCAGGCTAGAGTTCAGTGGCACAATCATAGCTCACTGTAGTAACCTGGAACTCTTAGGCTCAAGCAATCCTCCTGCCTCAGCCTCCCAAGTAGCTGGGACTACAGACATGCATCACCATACTTGTCTAATTAAAAACAACTTTTTTTTTTTTTTTTGGTAGAAATGGGACATCTCTATGTAGCCCAGGCTGGGCAACATAGAACTCGAGTTCCTGGGCTCAAGTGATCTGCCCACCTTAGCCTCCCAAAGAGCTGGAATTACAGGGATGAGCCACCATGCCCAGCTTCAACATAGATTTCAACATAATTTTGGAGAGACACAAACATTCAAACCATAGCGTGGTGTGTCACTAAAGCATAGGCTCCTTGCTCTTCAGGAAGTATGCCCCCTCACAGAATGGCTCAGAATTGTCTGTGTACACTCTTGGTTTTTCCACCAGACCACTTCCGCTGGGTGCTCAGCTGGTATGGGAGGTGCACAGATTCTGACCACAGGCATCTGTATTAGTTCCCTAGGGCTGCTATAATTACCACAAACTGGGTGGCTCCAAACATGTTCACTGCCTCATAGTGCTGAAGAAATCTGCAAGTTCATGTTCCCTCTGAAGCTTGTACGGTAATCCTCCCTTCCCTCTTCCTAGTGCCTGGTGGCTGGCTGGCAATTTTTTGTGTTCCTTGGCCTGTGCAGGCAGCACTCTGATTCTCCATCCTCATATGGTGTCCTCTCTGTCACTCTGTCTTCACATGGCCGGGTCCCTATAAGGACACCAGTCATATTGGATTAGGAGCCTACCTACTCCAGTATGACCTCATCTTAACTAATTACACCTACAAGGGCCCTATTTCCAAATAAGGTTACATTTCCAGGTATTGGGGCTTAGGGATTAGGACTTCATATCTTTTTCTGGGGGACACAATTCAACCTATAATGGGTGCTTGTTTGTTTTTTACTTTTTTTTTTTTAAAGAGATTGAGTCTCGCTATGTTGCCCAGGCTGGAGTGCCGTGGCTGGGTGCAATCCCACTACAGATCAGCACAGGAGTTTTGACCTGCTCTGTTTCCAACCTGGGCCAGTTCACCCCTCGTTAGGCAACCTGGTGGTCCCCTGCTCCCGGGAGGTCACCATATTGATGCTGAACTTAGTCTGGACTCCCAATCAGCATAGCTCACTATAGCCCAGAACTCCGGGGCTCAAGCGATCCTCCCACCTCAGCCTCCCGAGTAGCTGGGACTACAGGCATGCACCATTGCGCCCAGCTGTTTGTTTGCTTTTGAGACAGAGTCTCACTCTGTCACCCAGACTGGAGTGCAGTGGCACGATCTTGGCTCACTGCAACCTCTGTCCCTCAGGTCCAAGCGATTCTCTTGCCTCAGCCTCCCAAGTAGTTAGGATTGTAAGTGTGTGCCACCACACCCAGCTAACTTTTTGTACATTTTTTTTTTTTTTTTTTTTTTTTTAGTAGAGATGGGGTTTCACCATGTTGGCCAGGCTGGTCTCAAACTCCAGATCTCAGGTGATCTGCCCACCTTGGCATCCCAAAATGCTGGGATTATAGGCGTGAATCACTGTGCCCAGCCTATAAAGGGTTTTCTGAGAGATGTGATGGTGGAGCTTTGAGATGGCAAAGACCAGTCTCTCAGTATTTGGAGGTGCTTCTCAGGGGCGACGGCTCAGGAGCATGGTGTTCACCTCTCTCTGCTTGATGACCTGAGGCTGCCCAGGAGTGTGGCTGAAGGGAGTTGAGGCTCTGCCTGAGCCACAGAACAGTGATATTGCACCTGGAGGAAAGGGTGGAGTGGAACACCTGTCAAGGGAGCCCTTGCTGGGCCCCCTCCCAGCTGTTCCTCAAGAAAGGGAAACTGCCAGTGTGATGCTCACTCCAGAGCATCTTCCTTTCAGAACAGAGAAGGAGTAAGGAATGCATCTGACTAGCTATCCAGTCTTGTTTTTGTCTTTCAGAGTTATTTTGGGTATTTTGCTGGCCCATTAATTAAAAAAAAAAACCCTGTTCATAATTTTATTGTGATGTCCTGAAATTGATAGATGAGTGAAAGGAGAAGTAACATATATATATATATATATATATATATATATATATATATATATATTTTTTTTTTTTTTTTTTTTTTTTAGGCAGGGTCTCACTCTGTTGCCCAGGCCGAGTGCAGTGGCACAATCATGACTAACTGCAGCTTTGCCATCCCAGGCTCAAGCAATCCTCCTGCCTTAGCCTACCAAGTAGCTGGGACTACAGGTGCACACCGCTACACCTGGTCAACATCTTTAATAAAATCGAGTTTTTCCTACCAGATACACAGTCTTCAATCTGTTCAAGACTTGTTTTGTGCCACTCAGTAGTGTTTTAATGATTTTTTTTTCTTATGGTTCTTGCACACTATTTGTTGATTGCTAGATCTTTTCTCTCTTTGTTTGCTAATATAACAGGAATCTTTTCTCTCATCTTGTTTTCTAATCAGTTGTGCTTTGTGTTCTAGGAAAGCTATTGATTTTTGCATAATATTCTTTTGCCCAGTCGCTCTCTTCTCTGAACTTTCTTACTATCTGCAATAGTTTTCAGTTGATTCTCTTAGGTTTTTCTAGCTTTACAATAATATAATTTAATCTCTTCCTTTTTGATATTTTTAAAGAGATGGGATCTTGCTGTGTTGCCCAGGCAGGAGCACAGTGGCTATTCACAGGTGCAATCAATAGTGCACTGCAGCCTTGAACTCCTGGACTCAAGGGATCCTCCTGCCTCAGCCTCCTCAGTATCTGGGACTATAGGTATGCACCACTGCACCCCTGATTTTTATACGTTTTATTTTTTTCTGTTATCGAGTTCCATTTGTAACCGAATGTAAGGCTGCTCGCTGCCTGACAAGCCAAATACTCATTAGGCAAGGTATGGTGAAGCGCCAGCAGCTGAGGAAATGGCCAGGCTCATGCTTCCAAAAAACCATTTCAACTTTTTGGGCTAAGGGGATTTAAAAAGGAAAATGTGGGATGGGAAACATACGGGAATGTTGGGTGTGGAGTCTGCTTGTCTCGTTCCAATGGCTATCTTGAGTAATCGCCCCTCCAGAGTCCTGGTTGGCGTCAATTTGACTTTGGCCTGATGGTGATGGAGTAATCATTTGTAACTTTCCCCAAGCAGGAGGATTTTGCAGCTGGGTCTCTATGCCTGGCTTATTTCAGAATTGGTCCCTGGAATTTCTAAGCAAGCATATAATTAGATAAGTAAGCACAGTGCCTGGGAGTGCCTGGCAGGAAAAGGAGGAAAACAAAGAGTTTTAAAGTACATTTCAAGGCTATATTTTGAGTTTAGAGAAAAAGGGTTTTAAAATGCATCTTGAAGCTAAGATACTCGGTTACACATTGACACCCTCCCCACCTAACGGGTAATAGTAGTATTTTTGGTCATCCTTAGCTACTTTTTTACTTTACTGGGAATATATCTCTATTTTCCCATTAACTATGATCCTGGCTTTGATTGTTCTGGTTAGAGTCATCCTGAATGCATCTGGTCTTTAATTAAATTTTTTTTTTTTTTTTTTTGAGACGGGGTTTTTATTCTTGTGGGCCAGGCTGGAGTGCAGTGGCGCGATCTCTGCTCACTGCAATCTCTGCCTCCCGGGTTCAAGCAATTCTCCTGCCTCAGCCTCCTGAGTAGCTTGGATTACGGGTGTGTACTACCATGCCCAGCTAGTTGTTTTGTATTTGTGTAGAGAAAGCGTTTTACCATGTTGGCCAGGCTGCTCTCAAACTCCTGACCTCAGGTGATCCACCCACCTCCGCCTCCCAAAGTGCTGGAATTTCAGGCATGAGCCCCCACACCTGGCCCATCATTTTTTAAATAGAGGGAATTTCTTCAAAACTTTCTTGTCCCCCTTTCCACACCCCATGGTTTAGTTTTCTTCTTCTTTTATAGTTTTTCTTTTTTTGTGAAACAGGCTCTCGCTTTGTTGCCCAGGCTGTAATGCTGTGGCAGCATCATAACTCGCTGTAACCTCGAACTCCTGGGCTCAAACCATCTTCCCATCTCAGCCTCCCAAAGTGCTGGGAATATAAGCATGAGCCACTGCTCCCAGTCAAACATAAAACATTCTATTTTTTTTTTTTCAATAGAGAATTATCTGTTTGAGTTTTTCAGTTCTTTATACAGAGTTGAGCAATTTTTTTTTTTTTTTTTTTTTTTTTTGATCAGTGGAGGTAGTTTATTCTCTTCTATTTTTTTTTTTTTTTTTCTAGATGGAATCTCGCTCTGTCGCCCAGGCTGGAGTGCAGTGGCTCAATCTCAGCTCACTGCAACCACTGCCTCCTGGGTTTAAGCAGTTCTCTGCCTCAGCCTCCCAAGTAGCTGGGATTACAGGCACATGCCACCATGCCCAGCTGATTTTTGTATTTTTGGTAGAGACGGGGTTTCACCATCTTGGCCATACTGGTCTTAATCTCCTGACCTTGTGATCCACCCATCTTGGCCTCCCAAAGTGCTAGGATTACAGGCGTGACACACCACGCCCAGGCTCTCATTTCTTATTATTTGCTTTTATGCGTTTTCTCCTTCCCTGTCCCTCCCCTATGCAATGATTTGGTAAGCTGATGTTTTTATCTTTCCTGATGCTCTATTGCTTTTCGAGTTTCTAATTTAACAATTTCTACATTTATCTTTAAAAAGTCTTTCTTTAGGCTGGGTGCAGTGGCTCACACCTGTAATCCCAGCACTTTGGGAGGCTGAGGTGGGTGGATTACTTGAGCCCAGGAATTCAAGACCAGCCTGGGCAACATAGCAAAACCCTGTCTCTACTAAAAATACAAAAAGTTAGCTGGGTGTGGCGGTGTGTACCTATAATCCCAGCTATTCTGGAGGCTGAAGTAGGAGGATCACCTTAGCCCAGGAAGTTGAGGCTACAGTGACCCGTGATTGTGCCCTTGTACTCCAGCCTGGATGACAAGAGCAAGACCTCACCTCAACAACAACAAAATCCTTTTAAAAGTTTTTTTTGGCCGGCCGGGTACGGTAGCTCAAGCCTGTAATCCCAGCACTTTGGGAGGCTGAGGCGGGTGGATCACGAGGTCAACAGATCGAGACCATCCTGGTCAACATGGTGAAACCCCGTCTCTACTAAAAATACAAAAAAATTAGCTGGGCATGGTGGCACGTGCCTGTAATCCCAGCTACTCAGGAGGCTGAGGTAGGAGAATTGCCTGAATCCAGGAGGCGGAGGTTGCACTCCAGCCTGGGTAACAAGAGCGAAACTCCGTCTCAAAAAAAAAAAAAAGTTTTTTTTTTGTGGCTTTTTTTCTTTTTGAGTTGGATGCCTAATTCATTTATTTTCATTTTCATATTTATGTATGTAATTATTTAAAACTATAAAATATGTTTGGTTCTAGTCTTCTGCAGTTTTGGTTGAAAGAGTTGCTTAAGCATTTAAGAAGTTCTCTTTAGTAGAGTTTAAAAAAAATTTTGTTGTCTGGGCATGGTGGTTTATTCCTGTAATCTCAGCACTTTAGGAAGCCAAAACCAGAGGATCGCTTGAGCCCAGGAGTTTGAGACACTCTTCTCTACAAAAAATACAAAAATTAGCCAGGCATGGTGTCACGTGCCTGTGGCCCCAGCTACTTGGGAGGCTGAGGTTGGAGGATTGTTTAAGCCCAGGACTTCCAGGCTGCAGTGTGCTGTGATGGCACCACTGTACTCCAGCCTGGGTGACAGTGAGATCCTGTTAAAAAGAAAAAATTGTTACTGATTTCAAGACTTACTAACTTATGACAACAGGATGTCTTTAATGCTATCAAAATTACTGAGTTTTTTTTTTTTTGCCTAATAACCAATTTTGATGAATAGTCCATGAACCATTGAAAAGATGTATTCTTTGTTTCCAAAATATAGAATTTAATATATATCAATTAGATAATATCAATTATGTTATTTGGATGTATACCTTTATTTTTAAAAATGTTTTAGTTGATGCATAATAATTGCATACATTTATAGGATACATGTGATATTTTGATACATGCATACAATATGTATTGATCAAATCAGGGTATTTAGGATATTCATTACCTTGAATATTTATTATTTCTTTGTCTTGGGAATATTTCGAATCTTCTCTTCTAGCTATTTTGAAATATACAATAAATTGTTGTTAACTGTAGTCACGCTACTGTGCTATTGGACACTAGAACTTATTTCTATCTAAATCTAGGTTTTCAGCCATTAACCAATCTCTGTTCATTCTCCACCTGTCCCTGCTCTTCCTAGCCTCTGGTAATTATTTGGCTCTCTGCTTCCATAAGATAAACTTTTTGTAGCTCCCACATGAGTGAGAATATACGATATTTGTCTTTCTGTGCCTGCCTTATTTCACTTAGCAAACGACATCCAGTGCCATCCGTGTTGCTGAGAACAATAGAAATTCATTCCTTTTAATGCTTAATAGCATTCCATTGTGTATAAATACCACATTTTCCTTATTCATTCATGCATTGATGGACACTTAAGTTGATTCCATATCTTGCTATTGTGAATACTGCATGGAGATGCAAGTATTCCTTTGAAATACTGATTTCTTTTCCTTTGGATAAATACCCAGTAATCAGATTGCTGGATCACATGGTAGCTCTATTTTTTTTTTTTTTTTTTTTTTTTAAGAAACCTCCATACTGTTTCCCATAATATCTGCACTAATATACATTATTACTAGCCGTTTATAAGAGTTCCCTTTTCTCTGCATCTTCACTGACATTTGTGTGTATGTGTGTGTGTGTGTGTGTGTGTGTGTGTGTGTGTGTGTGTGTTTTGGTCTTTTTGTTAATAGCCATCCTGGCTGGGGTGAAATGATATATTATTGTGGTTTTTATTTGCATTTCTCTAACAGTTAGTGATACTGAACATTTTTTCATATACCTGTTGGCTATTTGTATGTCTTCTTTTGAGAAATGTCTACTCAAATCTTTTGTCCATTTTTTTGGGGATTATTTGTTTGTTTATTATTTTTAAAGCAAGCATCTTTATTGGAATAATGTATCAATATATGCTGATAATCAGACAATACCAATCAGACAATACTGACTTCTTTATTTATTTTATTTTATTCTATTCTATTTTATTTTATTTTTCGAGATGGGGTTTCACCATGTTGGCCAGGATGGTCTTGATCTCTTGACCCTGTGATCCACCCACCTCGGCCTCCCAAAGTGTTGGGATTACAGGCGTGAGCCACCGTGCCCAGCATTTTCTTTTTTTCTTTTTTTTGGGGGGAGGATTATTTGTTTTATATCTTGCTGTTGTGTTCTTTATACATTCTGGATATTAGTTCTTTGTTCGATGAAGAGTTTGAAAATAATTTCTCCCATTCTACAAGTTGTCTCTTCACTCTGTTAATAGTTTCCCTTGCTGTGAAGAGCTTTTTACTTTAATATAGTCCCATTTGTCTGTTTTTGTTTTTGTTGCCTATGCTTTTGAAGTCTTAGCCATGAAATCTTTTGCCTAGATCCATGTCCTGAACCATTTCCTGTATGTTTTCTTCTCGTAGTATTTATAGTTCCTGGTCTTACATTTCAGTCTTTAACTCATCTTGAATTAATTTTTGTATATGGTGAAAGATAGGGTACAGTTTCATTCTTCTGCATATGCACAGCCAGTTTTCCCAGCACCATTTATTGAAGAGAGTTGTTCTTTCCCCAGTGCATGTTCTTCATGCCTTTGTTGAAAATCAGTTGGCTGTAAATATGTGGATTTATTCCTGGGTTCTCTATTCTGTTTCATTGGTCTGTGCGCCTGTTTTTATACCAATACCATGCTGGTTTTGCTTACTCTAGCTCTGTGGTGTATTTTGAAGTCAGGCAGTGTGATGCCTCTAACTATGTTCTTTCTGCTCAGGATTGCTTTGGCTATTTGGGATCTTTTTTGGTTCCAGACAAATTTTAGGATTATTTTTACTGTTTCTGTGAAAAATGTCATTGGTATTTTTATAGGGACTGCATTGAATCTGTAGATTGTTTTGGGTAGTATGGTTATTTTAACAATATTAATTCTTCCCATCTATGAGAACAGGACGTCGTTCTGTTTGTGCTTGCTTCAATTTCTTTCATCAGCGTTTTGTAGTTTTCTTGCAGAAATCTCTCACCTCCTTTGCTAGATTTATTCCTTTTTTTTTTGTAGCTATTGTAAATGGGATTGCTTTCTTCACCTATTTTCAGCTAGTTCATTATTGGTATATAGAAATGCTACTGATTTTTTATATGTTTACCTTGTATACTGCAATTTCACTGACTTTGTTGATCAGTTCTAAGAGTTTTCTGGTGGAGTCTTTAGGTTTTTCTCTATTTAAGATCATGTCATCTGCAAAGAGGAAAAGTTTGACTTCCTCTTTAATCTGAATGCCTTTTATTTGTTTCTTTTGCCTGATTGCTCTGGCTAGGACTTACAGTATTATGTTGATAAGAGTGGGACGGATGTAGTGACTTACACATGTAATCCTGGCATTTTGGGAAGCCCAAGGAGGAGGATCGCTTGAACCCAGGAGTTTGAGACAGCCTGGGCAACGTAGTGAGCTCTCATCTCTACAAAAAATCATAAAACAAGGTAGGAAGATCGCTTGAGTCTGAGAGGTTGAGGTTGCAATGAGTTGTGATTGCACCACTGTACTCTCACTTGGGTGACAGAGTGAGATCCTACCTCAAAAAAAAAAAAAAAAAAAAAAAAAATAGTGTTGAAAGTGAATATCCTTGTCTTATTCTAGTTCTTAGAGAAAAGGCTTTCAGCTTTTCCTCATTCAGTATATTAGCTGTGGATTTATTATATGTGGCCTTTATTATATCGAGGTAATTTATTATATGTGGCCTTTATTATATGGAGGTTTGTTCCTTTTATGCCTAGTATGTTGAGAGTTTTTATCATGAAAGGATGTTGGACTTTTACCAAATGCTGTTTTAGCATCTATGGAAATAATCATGATTTTTTGTCCTTCATTCTGTTAATGTGATGTATATTGATTTGCATATGTTCAGCCGTTCTTGCATTCCTGGGATAAATCCCATTTGATCATGATGCATTATCTTTTTAATGTGTTGCTGGATTTGGTTTGATTTTGTTGAGGGTTTTTGCATGTATGTTCATCAGGAATACTGGCTTTTAGTTTTCTTTGTTGTTGCTGTTATGTCCTCATCTATTAGGTTGATGCAAAAGTAATTGTGGTTTTTGTCACTGGGGGGAAAAAGGACAAAAACCGCAATTATGTTTACACCAACCTAATTCTGGTATCACAGTAATGCTGGCCTCATAGAATGAGTTAGAGAGAATTCCCTATTCTTCTATTTTTTTGGAATAGTTTGAGAAGAATTGATGTTAGCTCTTCTTCTTTTTTTTTTTTTTTTTTTTTTTTTGAGACGGAGTTTCGCTCTTGTTACCCAGGCTGGAGTGCAATGGCGCGATCTCGGCTCACCGCAACCTCCGCCTCCCAGGTTCAGGCAATTCTCCTGCCTCAGCCTCCTGAGTAGCTGGGATTACAGGCACGCGCCACCACGCCCAGCTAGTTTTTTGTATTTTTAGTAGAGACGGGGTTTCACCATGTTGACCAGGATGGTCTTGATCTCTTGACCTCGTGATCCACCCGCCTCGGCCTCCCAAAGTGCTGGGATTACAGGCTTGAGCCACCGCGCCCGGCCTGATGTTAGTTCTTCTTAAGTGTTTTATAGAATTCAGCAGTAAAGCCACCCAGTTCTGGGCTTCTCTTTGTTGGGGGATGTTTTTATTACTGATTCAGTCTCGGTAATTGGTACTGCTCTGTTCTGGTGTTCTATTTCTTCCTGGTTCAATCTTGGTAGGTTGTAGGTGTTCAGGAATTTATCCATTTCCTCCGGGTTTTCCAATTTGTGAGCTTTACTTATTTTTTTCTCTTGCTGTGTCACAGGCTAACAGAGGTAAAATAAGTCCTTCTCAGAATAATGTGTGCTGATTCTTCCTTGTATGTACAGTAAATTTTGTTTTATATCTTTGCTGCTATGTTATTTGTTGACTCATACATTTGTTATATCATCATTGTAATGAAAACCTTCACTGTTATAAAGTGCCTTTCTTGGACATAAATATGGAAATAACAGACACCAGGGATGCCAAAAGGGGAGACTGGGAGGGAGGTGAGCACTGAAATTTACCAATCAGGTACAGTGTTCACCAGTTGAGGAATGGACATACTAGAAGCCCAGTCCCCACCATTACACAATATACCCATATAAACAATATGCAAATGATGCCCAAATCTAAAATACAATTAAATATAAAAATAAGGTGCCTATATTTGTCTAGTTTAATCATTTTTGCCTTGAAATCAATATTACCAAAAGGTAAGAGCATGACTTCTACTCTCTTTTTAAACATTTACTTGGTATACCTTTGCTCATTCTTTTATCTTTCAGACTTTCTGAGTTACCTTGTTTTAGCCATGACTCAGATTCTGGGAATAATCTGTACTTTTTGCATTTTGCCAGTTTAGGACTGGAGATGTCCTGAGTAGTACCTACTGGCCCAGGGAATTTGGAATTTGCCTGTTTCATGGAGGTCTTTTTTTTTTTTTCTTTGAGAATTTGTGTTTTTGAAAATGTCTCTATTTCACTTTCATTCTCTCCCGCCTTTTCTGGCCCTTTATTTTCCAAATTTTAATTGTAAAAATTTTGAAACAAAGAGATGCAAAAACACAAGGACAATAGGCTGGGTGTAGTGGCTCTTGCCTATAATCCCAGCACTTTGGAAGGCTGAGACACACGGGTCTCTTGAAGCCAGGTGTTTGAAACCAGCGCAGTCAACAGGGTGAAACCCCGTCTCCACTAATAATACAAAAATTAGTAGGGTGTGGTGGTGCACACTTGTAATTTCAGCTACTTGGGAGGTTGAGGCACGAGAATCACTTGAACCCAGAAGGCAGAGGTTGCAGTGAACCAAAATCGTGACACTGCACTCCAGCCTGAGCAATAGAGTGAGACTCTGTGTCAAAACAAAACAAAACAAAACAAAATAAGGACAATGAATATCCATAAAGCTTCCACTAGATTCCACATTGTTAACATTTTGTCATGTTTGCTTTATTTCTTTTTATATATCTATTTAGGCATATCTATCTGTTTCTATATGTGTATTGCTGTATCATTCAAAAGTAAGTTGTAGACATCATGATACTCTACCTTAACACTGCAGCATGCATCTCCTAAGAGTAAGAATTGTCTCCTGACAGGCGCAGTAGCTCATACCTGTAATCCCAGCATGTTGGGAGGCCAAGGTAGGTGGATTGCTTGAACTCAGGGGTTCAAAACCAGCCTGGGTAACGTGGTGAAACATTGTCACTACAAAAAATACAAAAATTAGCTGACTGTGAGTGTGCCTGTAGAGTCAGCTACCCAGGAGGCTGAGGTGAGAGGATCACTTGAACCTGGGAGTTTGAAGCAAGATCTTACCAGATTGGGCGACAGAGTGAGACTGCCTTTCTCAAAAAAAAAAAAGAGAAAGAATTGTCTCCTACATAACCATATTACCATCATCACATATGAAAATTAATCATGGTGGAAATCTTTTTCTTTTTCTTTTTCTTTTTTTTGAGATGGAGTTTCACTCTTGTCGCCCAGGCAGGAGTGCAATGGCGCGATCTCGGCTCACTGCAACCTCCGCCTCCGGGTTCAAGCAATTCTCCTGCCTCAGCTTCCCAAGTAGCTGGGACTACAGGCACATGCCAGCATGCCCAGCTAATTTTTGTATTTTTAGTAGAGATGGGGTTTCACCATGTTGACCAGGATGGTCTCAATCTCTTGACCTTGTGATCCACCCACCTCAGCCTCCCCAAAGTGCTGGGATTATAGGCATGAGCCACTGTGCCCTGCTTTTATTTCTTTATATTTGAGACAGGATCTTACTCTGTCGCCCAGTGCAGTGGCACGATCACAGCTCACTGCAGCCTCGATCTCCCTTGCTCAGGTGATCCTCCCACCTCAGTCCTCTGAGTAGCTGAGACTACAGGTGTGCAACACCACAGCTGGCTAGTTTTTTTTGTTTCTTTTTTTTTGTACAGATAGTGTCTCCCTATGTTGCCCAAGCTGGTCTCTAACTTCTAGGCTCAAACGATCATCCGTCTTGGCCACCCAAAGGGTTGGGATTACAGGCATGAGTCACCGTGCCTGGCTGGAAGTTTTTTTAAATTGTGCATTTCATTGCTAAAAGTTCTCCTGGTAGTCTGGAATTATAGGGATGCAAGTGGCTTGCTGGAGACAGTAATCTTATCCTGATCATGCCCTGTCTCAGGAAGATGAGAAAGAGGGAAGATATCATAATGGGCTACGAGAATTTGAAGAGCTGTCATGTAGAAGAGTGAGCAGACTTGCCTTTGGAGCTACAGAAGAGAGCATTTGGAATGAAGAGTGGAAATTTCAAGGAGGCAAATTGAACATGGAATGGGGCTGCCAGCCTCATTCAATGGTGACTACTCTGTCACTAGAAATATCCAAGGAAAATCATATGGCTCCTTATCTGGGATGCAGTGGAGGGGAATTGTGTTGGATAGGAACTGGTCTATAGGACTTTTAAGTTTCTTCCAAGAATTATTAGGGGGCAGGGACAGGTTCCAGAGAGACCCGAAACAATATACAGGTTATAATCGAATTATAATGGCTCCAGTTCATTTTACCTACCTCAAAACAAAGCTGATTATCCTTAGATGTGTTTTAAAATTGCATTTTTTTCCTCTGCTATTTGTTGGCTAGTCATCTCATAGCTCTGGTTTTTGGTAAATCTAGCAAATACTCTCTTATATTTTCTGTTGATTTGCAGAAAGGACCAAATAATTCTGCCTTCTTTGGGGAGGAGGCTGGCCTTTTCAATTTGGTGAAATGTTAGAGATAGAAAAAAGATAAATGAAATAAATTCACATTCTATCTCTATTTCTTTTTGCCCCAGTCCCAATGTATGAATGGGTATCTTTTCTTTTTTATTAACTGCAAAATAAAAGGCCTCAGGGGAAGTATCACTGGAAGTAACAGTAGCTTGGGTTGAATTTATATGTATGCCAGATAATATGCTTCAGTAACAGTTATTTTCAGAACTCCATGGGAGTTTGTTCAGTAAACTAATGAACGGGTGTCACCAACAAGCTTTCCACAGTGGAAATTACATGAAAACTGTCATCTTATGGGAAAGGGTAACAGAGGAGAAACCCTGGGCTTTTGCTTGTGGGGGAGGGGTTAACTTCAGTTCTAAAGGAGATTCACATTTTTACTGTTTCATTGAAGGCAATTCAATTTTATGCAGGAAATGGCTGAATGCAATTATATTTCCAGGAAGCCACAGAATTAAGTGGAAAGCGTTAGTAGTTTTTGAACCAGCTCTGCTATTTACTGGTCTGGGCAAGTCCCTATACCTAGCTACATTTCCACTTCCTAGACTTTAAATGTTCTGTGTACATTTCCAGATCCATCGAAGATAAATGAGATATCAGTGATTACAAATGTCAGGTATTGAATCTGCTGTCACCTTAAAGCTATTCCAGATCTATGGGCTCAGAGTGAAGTAAGAACTTCCCTACTTAGTATAATATTTAGTATAACAAGCTCAGGAGGTCTTATCCCCAAGTAGATAAGATGTGGCGTGAAATCACTTTAAATAGACCTGATTTCTAAGCAGGGTTAAGTTTGGTTAGATGTGGATAAGATAAATGTATTGACTATGAATGTGTTCAGCTCTGGTATCAAGGACTTGGCAAGTGGTCCTTGGTTAACACCTGCTGCTTTCAAATTTCTGAATGGCTTCCCATCTGGATCTGGAAGTCCTACAGCTTTTTTCCTCCAAGGCCTATTCTTGACTTGCAGATGACAGCAGTTTTTTATAGCCTGCTTTTCTGTTTTGTTCTGCTCCCTCTGGAGGTCCCTTCCCCTACCTCTGCCTCTGTCCAAATATCTTAATAGTGATTTCAAAGAAGGCAGAAGCTGGGTTTTGCCATTTCACTCATATTCCGCCCCAGAGCCTCACTCAGTCTGAAGCAAAGCGTAACTGAGTGTGGTGTAAGGAAGCTCTGTGGCTGATGTTGATGATGACGAATGGTGGGGAGTGATTTTCACAGCCAGGAGCTTGGCTCTCGGCTTTTGTGGCGCCTCAGACTTCCCTGAGATGTGTAGTGTTCCAGGCTGGCAGCATGCTGTGAACAATGAAAATTGTACTCTGTAGTCTCTTTCAATATGCCGTGACTTGGCAAGGGCTGAAAGCTGATCATGCACCTGCATAACCTTTTCAGCTTGACAAAGACTCTCACTCCCCCTCTTGCCCCTCCCTTCCACAGGAAATGCTCCCAGACAACAGCGTGAACAAGCCCTAATTAAGTCTTTCCTCGGATCCTGACGTCTTTTCCTCCAACCACATCTTGGGTTTAGATGTGTATGTGAGAGGAAAGTGGAGAAATAAAATCAGATATAAGATGCAGATGGAAATGGGGAGCTATCTCATGGCAAGTAAAGCCTAAGACCTTGGCCCTGGTGGTCCTGTGGACAGTTCACACAGAATAAGAGACATGGTAAACTGATGGAGTTTAGATGCTTTTGATAAAAAAAAAAATTGGTTGCAAATTATTTAAGATAATTTTCTCAGACTTTTTGAGTTTCTTATTTTTGTGTCTGTCTCTGAATAGAATTTCAGTGTCTTTCAGGATATTTAAGGATCATATACATAAGGTGCCTCATGCTTCCTTGAGAAGTCTATGAACACATCCTCACAATTATATGCAAAATTTTGGGCTTTGTGTAGCTATCTGAAAAGAGAATCCATAGATTTTGTAATGTTTCCAGGGAGTTCAAGACCTATTTCTTTCCCCAGAGTTTAAGAACTACTGATACTATGGAAGAGAAAGAAGCCGGGCATGGTAGCTTACGCCTGTAATACCAGCACTTTGGGAGGCCAAGGCTGGTGGGTCACCTGAGGTCAGGAGTTCCAGACCAGCCTGGCCAGCATGGTGAAACCCGTCTCTACTAAAAATACAAAAATTAGCTAGGCGTGGTGGCACATACTTGGGAGGCTGGGACAGGAGATTGCAATGAGCTGAGATTGTGCCACTGCACTCTTGCCTGGGAAACAGAACAAGACTCCATCCCCCCCCAAAAAAGGCCGGGCGCGGTGGCTCACGCCTGTAATCCCAACACTTTGGGAGGCTGAGGTGGGTGGATCACGAGGTCAAGAGATTGAGACCATCCTGGTCAACATGGTGAAACCCTGTCTCTACTAAAAATACAAAAAATTAGCTGGGCATGGTGGCGTGTGCCTGTAATCCCAGCTACTCAGGAGGCTGAGGCAGGAGAACTGCTTGAACCCAGGAGGTGGAGGTTGCAGTGAGCCGAGATTGTGCCATTGCACTCCTGCCTGGGTAACAAGAGCGAAACTCCGTCTCAAAAAAAAAAAAAAAAAAAAAAAAAAAGAGCGAGAGAGAAAATGGGTCTAAAACAAAATCTAGAAGGTTGGCCACATCAGGAAGCCACAAAGAGAGAATGGAGCCTATAAATGTTGGAGAATGATGAAATTCCCAAACATCCCCATGGGAGATAGTAGGGTGGTGAAGCTCATGCACTCTGTAAATCATTTCCTCTGAGCTCACGATTTAGAGTCTCCATCTATTAATTGTGTTGGATGTGTGACCTGGGGAAGTTACATCTCTAAGCCTCAGTTTTCTAATCTATTCAGTGGGATGATAGTGCCTACCTCAGAGTTGTTGCAAGGAAGAAGTGAGGCCATCCATGCAGCATGCCTCCCTGCCTCCCTGTTGGTATGGGGTGTGTGTGTGTGTGTGTGTGTGTGTGTGTGTGTGCGCGTGTGTGGTTGCTGCCTCTACTGTATTTTCCATTTTCTTGTCCACTTTATGCCTCTTTCTAGGATGACTGAAGGCTCCAGAAGGCTCTGAGTTCTGTTCTGCTGTTTGTTTTTAAAAAAATTTTTCTGCTTTCTTTAGAAAAATCATCCGTGTGAGGTGGTGTCCTTGGCTGAATACCTCCAGCTCCTCCAGAACTTGTCTGGTGGCCAGGCTGAGAATCACATATTTGCGCTTTTCTAACCAGGACAGGGAACAGTAGAGTTTAGGAGCCTTGTGCCTAGAGCCAAGTGAACCAGCTTTTTTTGGGGGGATGAGGGGAAGAAGAGACCAAATCATCCCTGGGAGGGTAGAGCCTGTCTTCTGCAGTGCCCCAGATAGCAGCAGCCTCAGCTGCTGCCTTTGTGGTCTACTTCCTTTTGTAATTTGCACAATAGGCCAGAAGATGGGGCTCTTGACCCTGGAGTCAAGGGCCAGCGGCTCTGCCTTTTTCCATATTTGAACTAGAGAGAAGTCAGATTCACCAGAGCTCCCAAGAATCACCTCCACTCAATTCCTTTCCCTACCCTACCTACTCCGCTTCTGCCATGACTGGGACCTGCCTTCCAGTCAAGTGGGGGATGTGGGCACATCTTTCCTTTGGCCACTGTCCTTGGCTCCCCCTGAATGACCACGTTGCCAGAGTCAGTCTTTCTCACCCCCTGCCTCAGGTTTCTCCCTCTAATCCATTGTCCCCTAATGGCAGATTTGGAAATGGTACCTTTTTTCCTTTTTTTTTGAGGCTGAGTCTCACTCTTGTTGCTCAGACCAGAGTGCAATGGCATGATCTCGGCTCACTGCAGCCTCCGCCTGCCAGGTTCAAGCGATTCTCCTGCCTCAGCCTCCAAAATAGCTGGCAATACAGACATGTGTCACCACGCCCAGCTAATTTTTTTGTATTTTGAGTAGAGGCGGGGTTTCATCATGTTGGCCAGGATGGTCTTGAACTCCTGACCTGATCACTCAGGTGATCAGCCTGCCTCAGCCTCCCAAAGTGTTGAGATTACAGGCATGAGCCACCGTGCGTGGTAGATGGTACCATTTTTACAGGCCAATACAACATAGTGGTCAAGAATTCTAGAATCAGAGGGCTTGCCCTAACTCATCTCCTCAGGTGAATCTTTCCCCACTTCCTCAGAGAAGCTCTCCCTATCCCATGCCAGTTACTCTTTATCACATAACCCTTTATTTACTTAATAGTAGTGATTATAACTAGCGATTATCTTGTTTGATGACTTGTTTACTTTCTCCCCCTCTATTGTAAGGCTCATGAGGCCAAGGACACTGTTTGTCTTCATTGCTGTTTTCCCAACACCTAACACAGGGCATGATACATAGGTTCTCAGCAAGTGTTTTGAATTAATAGATGAATGACGGAATCCCAGCTTTATGACTGCCTGACCTTGAGAAAGTTGCTTAACTTCAATGAGCCTCAGTTTTCTTACCTGTGAAATAGAAAAAGAGTAGAGACATTATGACTATTAAATGATACAATGCCTTTATACCACTAAACCCATGTTCTGGTGCGTGGAAATTTTCCCTAAAGCTTTCAGTGTCCTACTTTTTATCATATAAGAAAAATAAAGTCTGAATGAGTTAGCTAGATCTCCACAATTTGATCATAGCCTTTCCTTTTTTTTTTTCCCCGAAACAGGTCTCCCTCTGTCACCCAGGCTGGAATGGAGTGGTGCTGAAGCCTCTCCTGGGCTCAGGTGATCCTCCCACCTCAGCTTCCTGAAGGGCTGGGACTACAGGTGCATGCCACCATGCTTGGCTAATTTTTTTTTGTATTTTAAAAATAGCGATGGAGTTTCTACATGTTGCCCAGGTTGGTCTTGAACTGCTAGGTTCAAGGGATCCACATGTCTTGGCCTCCCAAAGTGCTGGGATTACAGGCATGAGCCACAGTGCCCAGCCCACAGCCTTTCTCTATCACAACTTTTACTTCCCATTGCTCTTCTTATTAACTTTCTGCTTTGGCCCAAATTGTGGCTACCCTGAATGGGTCATTGTGCATTACTATTCTTAAGTCTTTGCCTAAGATTTGAGATGCTTGCTCTTCTTACCTTGGGTCAACTAAATCTTACCCATGTTTTCAGACTTAGCCTCAAATCCATGTCCTCTGTGAAATCTTCATGAAGATCATTTTCTCTTCTGAATCTTTGTGGTTTATATATATTACTCATTAACATATATCCTTTTTCCCTGATTAGCCTGTTAAGCTCCCTTGGAGATATATAGTTTAGATTTCTCTGCCTCTGCAGTGTTACTTGGGCCTGTTCATTAGTAGGTGTTCAATACATTTTTTATTAGATTGAATTAAAAGCATACTTATTTACTAAGTACCTTCTATGTGCCTGGCAGTCTTTGAGGTTCTGTTGAGTACACAGAAGGGCATACAAAATAATCATTGTTTTCAAAGAACTTGCAATATTCTAGTAAACTGAAGTCAACATATTAAGTACTTAAATATCCACAGCATGGCAACTGCTTTAAAAAAGGTATGAAGTGCTTTGAGAATCTGGGGAGGGTGAGATAACATCTGTTAGGGGTGTCAGGGACAGCAGAATAAAGAAAGGCTTCTTGGAAGAGGTGGCCTTTGAGATTAACTTTGAAGGATGGTTAACATTTTGATGGGCAAAAATGGGGATGAAGGTAGAATGTGAATTCCAGATTCAAGATGACAGGATTAGTAAAGAGATGGATGGAGTATGTGGCAATGAACACTAAAACTCAGAGACTAGACATGAGGCTTATATAAGACATCAGAAGTACAATTCTGCTTCAGGGATACTGAAGCCCAACCTTGTTTCCAATTTCAGGACCAGTGCAAGGGATGGTAAACAGGGATGGAAACTTTTAACATGTATTGGACTATGTTCCCCAACTGTAGCTTCTTTGGAGGCTGATAATTATTTGCAACAATTCCTCTCCCACCCTTCACCCCGACAAATTTGGACCTACCTGAAGTCTGGTATGATAGTGCATATGAAACAAAAGGCCCATTTCTTTTTCTTGAGGAGAGAGGGTTGCTTCAATTTTAGCCAGCCTCTATTATAAATCCAAATTAAATTGAATGCATTATTCATGATAGTCTAACCTTTCGTTAGGTCAGTAGTTCTATTGTTAAATAATAATTTGCCTTAGATCATTTCCTGGAAAAGTTGGAAGTCTTTTTGTGGAATCGCTTCGACAATCATCCTTGGCTCAACCCTGTCTGTGCTTTTTGCTTCTGACTTGGGACTCAAGAAGAAGACCTAAGTCATAGTAAGTCTGTGAGGGGGCCTGCCACTACCTGCCTTCTTCACTTTAGTGCTCTTTAATCTGGCCATTAGCTCAGGGAAAAACAATTAATTTTAGAAGGCCCTCTCCCCTCATCCGCAATTACTTCCTCCTGCAATCGCGAAGGATGTTTCCCTGGAATTTAAACATCACCTCCCAAGGAATGAAATCAGAATAGGAAAACCGACACTTTCTCAGTTTTCAAGGGTCAGGTGCAGCTGCAAATAGAAGCAGAGATTTTCTAGCATGCAGTTGAAGGACCTTCACGCCCAGAGGCCCCCGAAGGGAGGGAGGCGGTTTCCTCGGCAACCGGGCCCAGGAGCGGTTGGCTCCCCGGCTCCTCCCCCTCCCCCGCGGTAGCCCAGGGTACCGCCGGACAGCGTCCTCCTGTGATCCGCGCCCTGATTGGCTGCGCAGGCCGCTCGCTGATTGGCTGCGGCAGATGCCTCGCGGGCCGGTGGCTATGGAGGCGGCGGCGGTTGATGGTTGACCGTTGGCTCCGGGGTAGGGGTCGCCGTTCGAGTGATCTGCTCAGACCCGACCAGAGGGCGCGGGCTGCCGACGCTCGGCCTGGAGCCCGCGGGGGAGACCTAGTTCGGCTCCACCATGCCGGCCGCCGGGAGTAACGAGCCGGACGGCGTCCTCAGCTATCAGGTAGGGCCCCGCCTCCCGCGCCTCCCGCCCCTCCCCGGGGCGCAGCCTTCTCATCCTCTGCCCACCCTCCTCCCTTCTGCCCCGAGCCCAGCTTCCCAGGCCGTTCCCTGAGGGCGAGGGGAGGCCAGCCCGGGACACCAGGGGGCGCTCCGGGCGGTTGGGGACCGGGCCGGGGCTGCGAGAGGGTGACCTTGGGCCGAACCTGGGAGCTGGCCCATCTCTGCCGCATCCCCGGCGCCGCCTGCCCAGGAGCCCTGACAGCCGGCGGGCGGCGACCTCTTGTTCTCCTCGCGTCTTTCTGTGGAAGGGGCCGGCGTCTGGCCTCGCGTGGTCCTGCCCGAACGTGGGCAGAAGGGATAGCCAGGGACCTTGCTCTGGTGGGGCACGTCTTCTCTTTGTGTTTTTATTTCTGGAGGTTTCCGAAAAGACTGTGGAGGCTGGGACCAATCCCTGATAGGGTGACCCGGTTTGTGACTCGCGCTTCCCCATTGCACAGGCACCTGAAAACTTCTGGGTAGGGACTGCAAACTGGGCTGAGGATGTGTGGCGGGGTCAGGAACAGGTGATAAGAAAAGCGGGGTGAAGTAACTGATGTTAGAACTGTTGGGGCGGCTAATGTAAGGAAAAGCATTGGACTAAGTGTTAGAGTCTGTCGGTTGAAATCCTACCTCTGCCTCACACAGACTTGGTGACCTTGAGTAAGTCACTTGCCTCTTTGAATCTCAGTTTCCCCAACGATTAAAATGGGAACAGTAATGTCTGCTTTGCTTGCTTCACAGGGTTGTTCTGAGGATCAAACGAAGTGCTACTTGTGAAAGGGCTTTGTGAAGTAGTGTTTATTGTGTGACAGTGAGTGGCAGCCCACTGAGCTGTGTTCTGGGATCATAACACACAGGGCCATTTGGAGCCTATGCCAAGGAAGTTGACATTTATCTGAGGAACAAGGGGAAGCCACTGGAGGGGGTTAAGTCCAGAAGAGAGGGACCTCTCCTAACCAGGAGAAAGAGAGAGGGCTTGAAAGAGCAACTGAGATCATGAACAGATTTTCCTGTTGAAAGATTTCTCTGACTGTGGTGGGGAGAATAGGTTGGAACAGAAGTGAGGACACAGTGTCCTTAACATGCAGAATGTATACAGGTTGTATCACTGAGGGCTTGATGACCCTTAGGTTTCTGTTAGTGTTGTGTGACATTAATAATTCTTGAGTACTTCTGGAGTAGGATAGAAAGTATCTCCTTTATATCTAGTTTGTGAAACTTACATGGGTGGTAGGGTGAGAAGAAAAGGAATACATTGGGAACAGTAGGACCTCATGAAGGCTGGAGTCGGGTAATGGGCAAATGGGAACTTGAGAGATAGGGAGGAAAAGAGAATGATGGTAGAAGGAGGAAGGGAAATAGGGATGACTCAGGGGAGTGACAGTCAACTGATTGGCAATGACCAACTAAGCCTTCTGCGTGCCAACTAGGCTGTGTGGAGATAGGCCTTGTAAAGTGAGTAGATTGTGTAACTTGATGTAAACAGAGAGGTTCCAGGCATCACATCTAAATATCGTAAGGCTGTGCTATTTTGTAAGATGTGAGCTACTGCCCTTGCCTTCTAACAGTTCCCTCTGCCTTCTTGCTTGCCTTTCTGTAAGTCTGCTCTCTACATGGCAGCTGCAGGGAGCATTTAAAAACACAAATCAGATCATGCCATGTCTTATCTTAAAACCATTCAGTGGCTTCCTGGTGCATTTTAGAATAAAATCCAAACTCTTTTATCATGGCCTACCAAGCCTGAATCCAATCAGGGCCACCTTCCCAGGACTGCCTCTCTTCCGCTCTCTTTCTTGCACCTCCTCTGGCTTTCTGTTTCTTCAATATAGCAAGCCCTGCATACCTCAGGAGCTTTGTTCTTGTCATCCCCTCTGCTTAGAATGCTGTTTTACCAAGGACTTTCCATGATTCAACTGGAATGTCATTTCCTCAGAGTGGCTTTCTCTGACCTTCAACCCAGGTACTCTCTTTAAGATGATCCTGTTTTCTTATAACATATGACTTATCTGAAATGTTCTTTTGGTTTCTTGTCTATTTTCATCTCAGTTAGAAGCTTCTTGAGGGCAGGAGACAGGCAGAAAAATCTTACCATCTAGCATAGTGCCTGGTATAAAATTGGTACTCAATTGCGTGAGTGAATGAACAGTGCTCCCGTATCCAAAGCCAGGTGCCTCCCCTTGAGGAGCTCATGGTCTAGTCAGGATTGGCACAGGGCGACAGACGGCCATCCCTTCATTACACAACGTCTCGTCCCTCTACGCTGCTGTGCCTTTGCTCAGGCGTTCAAGCTGGAAAACCTTTCCCCTCCTCTCCGCCTAGAAAATTCCATTTTAACCTTCAAGGTCTGGCCCCATATCATTCTATTATATTCGTACTTGCTCTCCTTTGCTTACAACACCTACCAAGTGCTATCTTTCCCCAACTCTTACTTATGGAATATACATGTTCATCTCTGCTTTTCAGCTGACAGCTCCTTTTGTTGTTACTGTTAACTTTATTGAGTGCTTGCCATGTGCCAGGCACCATGTTAAGTGTTTTCTGTGCATTGCCTCACTTAATGCTCTATATAATGCTGAGAATTATGCAACTTTGTTATTGTTTTCCAAATGAGGAAAGAAAGATAATAAAGAGGTTAAGTAATTCTAAATGCCAGAGTTTCTCGTGGCCCTGCCAGACCCAGGGCTGTGTCTCTCCAAAGGATGTGCCCTTAATCACTGTGCATTAGTGGGGCTGAGTCTTTGATGCCTATATCAGTACCTGGCTTTGAATAAGCTCTTACTAAGTGTTTGGGAAGACAGGATGGGAAGAGACTGGAATGAGGGAGGCCAGTGGTGTAATTCAGGAAGAGTTCATGAAGACCTGCATTATTGATCATTTTGATGAGATCTCTGAGGATGGTTACGGAATTTTTATTTATTTTTGAGACAGGGTCTCACTCTGTTCACCAGCCTGGAGTGCAGTGGTGTGATCTTGGCTCACTGCAGCCTTGACCTCCTGGGCTCAAGTGATCCTTTCACCTCACCCTAGTAGCTGGGACTACAGACATGAACCTCTATGCCCAGCTATTTTAAAAAAATTTTTTATAGAGACAGAATCTCACTATGTTGCCCAGGCTGGTCTTGAATCCCTGGTCTCAAGTGATCTTCCCGCCTCGGCCTCCTGAAGTGCTGGGATTATAGGCATGACCACCATGCTCAGCTGGTTATTGAAATTTTAAGAGTCAGTGAGCTTTTATTGGGGGGGGGGTAAGTAATAGAGGAAAGAAGTCAGAAAGGTTTAAGGAAAGCCCCTACTTTGGACTGGAACTGGGGACACCTGGTAGCTTCATGGTTCTCCTGATAGCACTTTCAGAACCAAGCAGAAGAAAGTGCTGAAAGAGAAAACTGGTGAAGTTGGAACCCTCAGCATTTGAGCCAAGTGGTGCTGGGAACTGAAGGAAAGTTCAGGGAGGGTGAAAGTGGTAGATGAGGAAGCAAGTAAATTTGGGCAATTACCAAGGCTTTTATGTGGATCGGGTCCACTCAGAGTGAAAAATTTTGCAGAAATCTTCAGAATAATAACCCCTGGCAAGTGGGTGATAATTGAGAAATATGGCTGATGGGAATAGAGTTACACCTTGTGTCTTATGATGGACCTGAAAAAGCTCTAAAAAGAGTTCTGAAGAAGACCTGGGTTCTAGTGCCCAGTGACTGTGGCACATGTTGGAGCTCAGTAAATATTTGCTGAGCCAAGGAATGAATGGCTCTGTAGGCAGTGGGTCAACTTTTCTGAGGGCCAGTTTATGGTAAGCAGTCAGTAAATATTTGCTCAATGTTACTGCACAAAAATATCAACTGTAGATAGCAGTTTCCCTTCTTACCACATTGCACATACCCCTCCACCCTCTCCTCACACATTCTAGGTATTCTCTCCGTATGTGAGAATTGGGGAACCTGTGGGCATCTTTTTTATCCGGTTTTCCCAGATCTACTGGGGAGCTTCAGCAGGAGAGATGTGGGCTGACTTGCCAAGCAGAGACTTGAGCAGAGAACTGGGGACAATTCAGATGGCAGATTCACTTCCTTCAAAATCTGTAGATAATCATCTTAGCTTATGGTTTGCCTTGGCAGGGTAGACAGGGTCATGGTAGTAATCAGGACACAGAAAAGCAATCGTGTCTATTCTAAATCTGCTGCCAGGTAACAGCAACAGATATTAGATAATAGAGAAGCTGGTTGTTTCCCATAGGTAGTAACAAGTATACTGGTCCTGGTCTTGGTAGTCAGGAAGTAATATGTATTTGTTTTTGATTTCTGCATAACAAATTACCACATATTTAGTAGCTTAAAAAACGCAAATTTATCATCTTACAGTTTTATAGTTCAGAAATCTGATAAAGGTCTCACTGGACTAAAATCAAAATGTTGGCGGGACTGTTTCTTTCCGGAGGTTCTAGGAGATATCTGTTTCCTCACCTTTTCTGTCTTCTAGAGACTGCCTGCATTCCTTGGCTCATAGTTCCTGTCCTCCATCTCCAAAGCCAGAAACGTGGCATCTCTCAGAACCTGCTTTAGTCATCACATCTTTCTCTGTCTTTAGTCTTCTGTCTCCCTCTTCCACGTTAAGGATCTTTGTTATTACACTGAGATTACATTATGGTTTTCATAGTTTAGGATGGTCTCTTTATTGTAAGATCAGCTGATTAGCAACCTTACTTCCATCTGCAACTTTAATTCCTCTTTGCCATTATAAGGGAACATAGTCACAAACTCTAGGGATTAGGACGTGCATCCCTTTAGAAGATTACAAATCTCTCTATTACAGTGTGCTACCTAGTAATCTATACTGAATAGCAGTGACTCCCAAGTGGGGTTCAACAAAAGAGTCACTGAGAAACCAGAGCCATTTTTGAATTTTAGGCCCCTAGCAGACTGCTGAAGGGTCAGAATGGGAAGCTAATGGGTATTCAGGAGCTCATGGCCACTGAGAAGAGGAAGTCTGGAACAGCTTCATGAGTCCTCATGGAACTTTTTTTTTTTTTTTTGGCTATAGAGTATTTTCATTCAGTGAGAAAGTAACTGAGAACATTGCAGAGTTGGGGACCCATGGGTCAGATTCAGTGATGGGCTCTCCAAAGGGCCAGCATTCAGAGGCTCTGCTGAATGAAGAGGAAGATAGAAATGAATAAGGAGATGAAGAACTGTTGGAGGTCTGGTCAGTAAAGGGCATTTTGGGGGGCAGGATTCTGGAGGACTAAGGATTTAAGAAGGTAATAATGTGGATCTTAAGCTATTCTTATTTTTGCTGTGGGCATTATTCCATGATTCGTCCATCTGACTAAATGACCAGGTTCTTTGCTTTTGGCAATCTTAGCATACTGACTTATTAATATTGGTAAGGAACACAGACTTGATCAGAGTTCTTATCCCGCTTAGCTATTGTGATATCTTAGCCTTTATTTAGAACTGTTTTGAGGATTAAGTGAGGCAATATATGTAAAACACAATGCTAGGTATATAAATGTATCACCTTGGTTTTCTGATTAGAAACCCTGGAAATGGCCAGGCACAGTGGCTCACGCCTGTAATCCCAGGACATTGGGAGGCCAAGGTGGGTGGATCACGAGGTCGGGAGATTGAGACCATCCTGGTAAACACAGTGAAACCCCGTCTCTACTAAAAATACAAAAATTAGCTGGGTGTGGTGGTGCATGCCCGTAGTCCCGGCTACTCGGGAGGCTGAGGCAGGAGAATTGCTTGAACCCAAGAGGCAGAGGTTGCAGTGAGCCAAGAGCGTACCATGGCACTCTAGCCTGGCAATAAGACTCCATCTCAAAACAAACAAACCACAATCCCCCCCTTCCCTGGAAATCATTTCTATATTTGTTGATTTTTAAATGGTTGAATGTATTGGAACTTAATAAACACTTTTTTTGCGGGGGTGTCAGCAGGGAGGGATAGCAGTGGGAGTGAAGTAGAATGGTATTGTATATACTCTCTGAAAATACTGAAAAAGATGACAGGGCTCTTTGAGGTAAAACGCCTGAGACATACTGCAGGAAAGGAGGTGGGATTCATTTGGGCAGGTCCACCACTACACAGGTCCAGAGAGGAACATCAGGGGAAGTATGTTAGAGACAGAGCTTGAGGTAGGCTCTGTGCCCCACCTTCTCTGTTCCCTGTAGCCTCTGTGGCTGCTTCCAGGAGCTGGGGCCATTATGTAAGTCTCAGCTCTGCCCCTGCCTTTTAATTTGTCCATTTACTGTAAGTGAGAATCTGGTCTGCTACTCAGTTATAATTCATTCATTTTTCAAGGCTCATAACAATGCTTTCTCTCTCAAGGCTTGCCTTGCAATTTCAGCATTTTAATGTGTATTTTACCCTCTTAGTTCTTTTTATCTATCTAGTCCTTGAGGTAGGCACTCAAGTCAATTCACATTTACGTAGTGGGTCATTATCAGTGAACTAAGAGGAAGTTCAGAAAAGAGGATACCCAGAAATAGGGCTTTTTCTCTAGTTCACTCCTCCCTTTTTTCCCTCCTTCTTTTCCTTTTTCTCCTAAGCTTATATATTGTGTTTCTCATGATTCTAGGCTTTTCTGAGTCACAAGCCCCTGTGGCAGTCTGATGAAAGTTATGGACCCTCTCCCAAGAAAAGTGCACATTCACACATATTCCCACAGATCCTCTGAAGTCCATTTACAGGCACCCTAGAAATCCATGGACCCCAATTGAGAGATCCTTTTTGCCATAAATAAATGATAGTATCAGAGGAAATAATAGCCAATTGGTGAGGAATCTGCAGCAAGCACAGACCAAAGAGACTTGATGTTCCTTTCTTTTCATTTTTAATGATTTCAAATAAACTTTGTATTTGCTTGAAATTTATGAAACATTTCAAGCATATAGCAAAGTAGAGAGATTTTACTTAGTGAATCATCATGGACTCATGATATGATGGCTTCAACAATGAACACACCATCTGGTGTTTTTTTTTTTTTTTTTTTTTTGAGACAGGGTCTCGATCTGTTGGCCAGTTCAGTGGTGCAAACACTGCTTATTGTAGCCTCCAACTCCTGGGCTGAAGCGATTCTTCTACCTGAGTTTCCCCAGAGTCGGTGGGACTACAGGCACATACTACCACACCCAGCTAATCTTTGAAATTGTTTGTAGGGACAAGGTTTCCCTATGTTGCCCAGGCTGATCTTGAACTCCTAACCTCAAGCAATCCTCCCACCTCAGCCTTCCAAAGCTCTGGGGTTATAGGCATCAGTCACAGAGCCTGGCCACACAATCTTGTTTCATCTGTCTTCATCAGTGCTTCAAATCTCAGACATATTATTTCATCAGTAAAAATTTCAATGTGCAGCCCTAAAGATTTTAAACAACATAACTGCCAAAACATACAAGATTATTATTATACTTAAAAAAAACAGTAGTTTCCGAATATAATCAAATGTTCATTCAGTTGTTTAAATTTATGTGAGTACCTTATAGTTTTTTTAAAAAATACTTGCTTTATTTGAACCAGGATTCAAACAAAGTCCACACATTCACATTCAAGCCTGACCTTTCAAATGCTTTCGCTAATGGTTATTGACAGTGGCTCTGTTTTCTTTGGCAAGACAAAGAAAGTGGATGAACAATTATTCAGTGAATTTAGGCTGTGGTTAACCAATCAAAATTAAGGAAACTAACAAACAGCAAGTCAGTTTTTCAACCTGAATTTTTCAGATGATTGACCTTGGTCTTCATATTTTGCAGTTACAATTTTAGAGTCAAGAAATCAATCGTCTCTCATTCTGTCCCTCCCTCTGTTACTCTAGATTCCCACTGTGTTCTCTGCCATGTCAGGTGTCTGAAGACAGTACCAAGTATTATAATTAATTGATTCCTATCCTCTGAATATTAAAAACCAGTAGGGGAACCAACATGAATAATTATTCATATATATAATTATTTATATATATAGTTTTCTGAGAAAACATCTGCTCAAATATCAAAGAGTTTGTAAAAACTAATAAACATTCATTGAAATGTATTGGATACTTACCATGTGCTGGACATTGTACGGGGTGCTGGGTACGTATTGATGAATATAAGACACAATACTCATCCTCCTAGAACTTTTGAGGGGACAGAGTCTGCATTTTGCTGATTGTATTCACATGGTGTTGTTTTTCAAGGAACGCTGTTTTATTGTACTTTCAGTTACTTGGTATTTGGATTTAGAGGCTTGATCAGATTCAGGGACAATTTATTTGGTAAGATTACCTCTAGGGTGGTGACATCGTCTTCCATTAGGAGGCATACAATGTCTGATTGTCTATCCTTTGCCATGTTAGTGGCTGCTGAAAGTCAGTGTAATCCATTAGGGATTTCAAAATGGTTTTGTTCCATCATACCCTTTTCATTTATTCTCTTCCATAATGAGAACCTTTTCTCATCTTCTCTGTGGTACCACTCTATGGTACAATTTATCTAGGAAAGCCCAGATAAATTATTTGCCAGTTTTCAAAGTAATGAAAGTTGGTTTATTAGTGTTATCCTCCAAATGTGACCATTAGTTAATTTTAAAAGTGACCTTGTGAGGCCAGGTGTGGTGGCTCACGCCTGTAATTCTAGCACTTTGGGAGGCTGAGGTAGGAGAATCGCTTGAGCTCAGGAGTTTGAGACCAGCCTGGGCAACATAGTGAGATGACCCCCTCCCCACACCTCTGTTTTAAAAATAAATAAATGAATAAATCAATAAAAATGACCTTTTCAAGTGAACTCAATCAATCTTAACATATTGACATGGTCAATCTGTTGTAGGTATTACCCTATTGATACTCAAATTGCCTTTTTTTTTTAGCAAGAGACCCCTTTAAATTGGCTTCTGAGTCCTTTGGACACAACCCTAATTCTCTTTGAGTGCTTCCTTACTATCTAACATAACAAGATATTTTAGAGTTACCTTGTACATTTCCTGAGTGAGACCTGTGATTAGCCGTTTCTCCAAGGGGCTCTGATTCCTTTTAGTACAAAATGGTATTTTAAGAGACTATAATCTAGATGCTAATTAGACTCAATGCTACTGATTAATCATTTTTTTCTAAGTATTTGAATGGGCAGAGCTAGAAAATATAAATTTGTAAATTTAAAAACATTAAAAATAAAAACACATTATACATTATTGTTGATACTTCCAATTCAAATTTAGGACTACATGGCTCTTATTTACCTTTTGTCTTAAAACTGTATCTCCTGGGCTGGGCGGGGTGGCTCAAGCCTGTAATCCCAGCACTTTGGGAGGCCGAGGTGGGTGGATCACGAGGTCAAGAGATCGAGACCATCCTGGTCAACATGATGAAACCTCGTCTCTACTAAAAATACGAAAAATTAGCTGAGCATGGTGGCACATGCCTGTAATCCCAGCTACTCAGGAGGCTGAGGCAGGAGAATTGCCTGAACCCAGGAGGCGGAGGTTGCGGTGAGCCAAGATTGTGCCATTGCACTCCAGCCTGGGTAACAAGAGCGAAACTCCGTCTCAAAAAAAAGAAAAAAAAAACACAAAAAACTATCTCCTTTCTCCTTTGCCGAAAATCCCAGTCCTCAGCCATATTGGGAGTGACAGAATCAGTTCACATAGCTGCTCATTTGTTTTATCTCACAACATACAACAGCCTCAGAATACCAACACCAACGCTACAAGCAACAGTAGGATAACCAAAAAGCAGTTTAAGATCATTTAAAATTCTTCTTTGTCCTTAGAGTATATACCATTAAGGATGTTCAGTCAATTTATTATGTTTTAATGTTACTTGGAATAATTTCTCTTGGAATTGATACCATCAAATTGACCTTTGTTTTCATTTTGTTTTTGATTTTGGGGAATTGCTTTAAATTTTTAAATTCCACATTATGTACATTATTTACACAATAAGGTATATTTTAAAAAGTCTAGCTTTTATCTTTTGTCTTCTATCTTATTCCCTCCCTCTTCTATAGGTAACTATTTAAAAAAAATCTTTTGTGATTTATTCTTCTTTTATTTGTTTTATATTTATTTATTTATTTATTTTTTTGAGATGGAGTCTTGCTCTGTCATCCAGGCTGGAGTGCAGTGGAGCAATCTCAGCTCACTGCAACCTCTTCCTTCCAGGTTCAAGTGATTCTCCTGCCTCAGCCTCCCAAGTAGCTGGCATTATAGGCCTGTACCACCATACCTGGCTAATTTTTGTGTTTTTAGTAGAGATGGGAGTTTCACCATGTTGACCAGGCTGATCTTGAACTTCTGACCTCAGGTGATCAGCCTGCCTTGGCCTCCCACGGTTCTGGGATTATAGGTGTGAGCCACTGAGCCTGACCTATTTGTTTTAAAATGTAAGCAAACGCTTATGTTCCAGCACCCTTTCTTTGATAAAAGGTAGCAAATTAAACAGTTTTCCCCACCTTGCTTTTTAATATTATATCTTGGAGATTTTTCCATGGTGGTAGCAATATATAATTTTAGTAATAATATATAATTTTAAATATTTATATAATATTTATATATATATTTATATATATTAAAATTATATTTATATGTTTAAAATTATATATTAATAAATAAAATTTAATAAAATATTCTAAGTAGACATTAGACTATTTTATTTACTTCCCTAAAAGTTTGTTCATTCAAGTTGGCCTCAAAAACTTTATTTGAATCTTCTCATTGGGAAAATAGATTGCCTTACGTTCAGAGTTGCCTTATTTGGGAGCATAGATGAAAACTACAAAATAGTAACTTTGGAACAGTAAGCTGGAAATCTGAGTGGGATCTAGAAGGAAGGTAATATGGTTTGGCTATTCATCCCCACCAAATGTGTTGAAATGTAATCTCCAGTGTAGGAGATGGGGCCTGTTGGGAGATGTTTGGGTCATGGGGCAGATGCCTTGTGAATATCTTGGTGCCATCTTCACAGTAATGAATGAGTTCTTGCTCTATGAATTCACACAAGATCTGGTTGTTTAAAAGAGTCTGGGCCCTCCCCTCTATCTTTCCCCCTCTCTTGCCATGTTATACACTGCTTCCCTTTTGCCTTCTGCCATGATTGTGATTTTCCTGACTCTTACCCGAAGCAGATGCTAGCATCACACTTGTACAGCCTGCAGAACTGTGAGCCAAGATAAACCTATTTTCTTGAAAAATTACCGAGTCTCAGGTATTCTGTTATAGCAACGCAAACAGACTAATACAGAAGGTGAGGATATAGTATGCTGGAGAGTTTGGGAAAATGGCATGTTAGGTGACTAGATGACCTGACAATATGAGCAAAGACAAGAAGGCAGGAATGTGCACAGTGCTCTCAGGATCAGTCAGCTTGGTTGGAGTTGCAGGTTTGAGAAGGGAAATAGATTGGCAAGGGAATCAGCCAAGAATGTTTTGGAATTAATTCAGAGTCTTGTGATTCAGCGTATTAATAAGATAGGTAGCTTTATATTCATTCTTTTAAAAGGTTTTAATTTTATCCTGCAATTGACAATATTTAAGTAATATTGTACATATTCATTGGGGTGCATAGTGATGTTTCAATACAGGTAATGTGTTGTGATCAGAGTAATTAGCACATCTATCATTTAAAACATTTATTATTTCTTTGTGTTGAGAATACTCAATATCTTCCCCCTGGCTGTTTGAAACTCTATATTATAGTCATCCTACAGTAGTATAGAACACTAAAACTTATTCTTCCTATATAGTTGTAATTTTTTATTCTTTAGCAAATCTCTCCCTATACTCTTTCCCCTTGCCTTCCCAGCCTCTGGGATTCTCCCTTATACTTCTTACTTCTATGAGATAAACTTTTTTTAGTTTCCACATATGAGTGAGAACATGCAATGTTTAACTTTCTGTTCCTGGCTTATTTCACTTAACATAACGTCCTTCAGTTCCATCCATGTTGCCACAAATGACAGGATTTCATCCTTTTTATGGCTAAATAGTATTCCATTGTGTATTTATGCCATATTCTCTTTTCTTTTTTTTTTTTTTTGAGATAGAGTCTTGCTCTATTGCCAGGCTGAAGTGCAGTGGCACTGTCTCGGCTCACTGCAACCTCTGCCTCCCGAGTTCAAGCAATTCTCCTGCCTCAGCCTTCCGAGTAGCTGGGATTAGCCCAGCTAATTTTTTTTTTTTTTTTTTTTTTTTTTTTTTTGAGATGGAGTTTCGCTCTTGTTACCCAGGCTGGAGTGCAATGGCGCGATCTCGGCTCACCGCAACCTCCGCCTCCTGGGTTCAGGCAGTTCTCCTGCCTCAGCCTCCCGAGTAGCTGGGATTACAGGCACGCGCCACCACGCCCAACTAATTTTTTGTATTTTTAGTAGAGACGGGGTTTCACCATGTTGACCAGGATGGTCTCGATCTCTTGACCTTGTGATCCACCCGCCTCGGCCTCCCAAAGTGCTGGGATTACAGGCGTGAGCCACCGCGCCTGGCTAATTTTTAAAATTTTTAGTAGAGATGGGGTTTTACCAATGTTGGCCAGGGTGGTCTTGATATCCTGATCTCGTGATCTGCCTGCCTTGGCCTCCCAAAGTGCTGGGATTACAGACTTGAGCCACCGCGCCTGGCCCACATTTTCTTTATCCATTCATCTGTTGTTGGACATCTAGGATAATTCCATATCTTGGCTCTTATGAATAGTGCTGTGATAAATATGGGGATGCAGATGTCTGTTTAATATAATGATTTCCTTTCCTTTGGATAAATGCCCAATAGTGGGATTACTGGATCATATAGTAGTTCTATTTTGAGGAACCTCCACTGTTCTCCACAGTGGCTATACTAGCTTATATTCCCACCAACAGTGTATAAGCGTTCGTTCTTCTTCACATCCTTGCCAGCACTTGTTATATTTTGTCTTTTTGATAATAGCCATCCTAACCGGAGTTAAATGATGCCTCATTGTGGTTTTGCTTTGCATTTCCCTAATGATTAGTGACATTGAGCATTTTTTCATATATTTGTTGACTGTTTATCTTTTGAGAATTATGTATTCATTCTTTTAACAAAGATTGATTGAGCACCTATTATGTGAAAAGTCTGTGCTTGGTGCTGGGATACTGTGGTGAGGAAGACAGATGTAGTCCCTCAAGGAGCAAAGGAGACTTTTTTTTTTTTTTTTTTTTTTCTGAGATGGAGTCTTGCTCTGTTGCCCATGCTGGAGTACAGTGGTGCAATCTCAGCTCACTGCAACCTTCTCCTCCCAGGTTCAAGCGATTCTCCTGCCTCAGCCTCCTGAGCAGGGGGAACTACAGGCACACACCACCGTGTCTAGCTAATTTTCGTATTTTTAGTAGAGGCAGGGTTTCACCACGTTGGTCAGGCCAATCTTGAACTCCTGACCTCAGGTGATCCACCCGCCTTGACCTCCCAAAGTGTTGGGATTACAGGCATGAGCCACCATGCTCAGCGGCCAAGACATTTTATTACCACCAGAATTGCAGTGTGCCCTGAAGATATGTAAATGGAGGACCTAGCCTAGTTTGGAAGTGGGGGTGGGTAATCAGAAAAGGCTTTCAAGTAAGTGTGTTGAGGCTGAGATCAGAGATGATGAATAAGTATTAGCTTCTGCTGGTGTGGGTGGGAGTGGCAGGGAGAGAATGGTAGTTCCAGGAAGAGAGAGCAACACTAAGTAAAGAAGATGGGTGTGGTTCCAGAACTAAAAAAAAATGCCGAATATGATTTAAAGGGTTGGAGAGTGTAAGGAAGAGTGGATGAGAGATGAAAATTAATATTTTAGAGAAATTGCAAGGGAAGACTCGGTAAGAAAAGGGAACTAGCTACCTGAAGGCATATGGTAGGCACTCATACATGTGGAATGGATGAATAAGTAACTTTGAAATTTCACCCGTGGGCTAAGAAATGATGATGCCATTGGTAGGAATAAATAAATGAGCACAGGGTGTTAGTTTTGGAAGGCAAGTTAGTTTGGTTTTAAACACATGGATCTTGAGGTGTGGCATCCTAGTGGCTTATCAATGACTGAACCACAGTTTCAGACTACAGTTGAAACTGTTAAGTCTCAAGTGAGGAAAACAAAGGGTAGAGAGCTCTTTCTTTGAAATTACCAGAGGAAGAAAAGGCCTAAGGATGAGTCAGAGGAGACCTGATAAGAGGAGCAGGATGGAGAATTTCAAGGACAGTGTGGCAAACAGGCTCAAATGCTGCAAAGAGGCCGGACAGACTAATCTATACAAAATGGGACAACCTTCACAGCACTTGCAAAATGCCAACATGTTCTACAGAGGTGTAGATGGAGTGGGGAGGTGGAAAAGTCATGAGATTTACAGCCACAAGCCCTGGGCTCATGACATCTCTTTGTAGTCCCGGCTGCTCTGGAGGCTGAGGCAGGAGAATTGCTTAAACCCAGGAGTTCAAGGCTGCAATGAGCTATGATTGTATCACTGCAATATAGCCTGGGTGACCCATTCTCTAAAAAGTGAAAAAAAAAAAAAAAAAAAAAAAAAAAAAAGAAGACTTAGGCTCAGTCTTAGCTCTTTATTTTATGACATTTGTGACCCTGGGATCATTACTTAATGTCTGTGAGTCTCAGTCTGCTCATTTACAGAATGAGGAAGAGAATGGCTGCGATATTCACTTCTAAAAGGTTTTGTGAAGTTCAAATGTAAAAATACATGTAAACCATTGTGTTTGCCCCCTAAGTATCTCAAAAAGATCTGGCATACACAAGGTTTGTATATTCGAATGATGTATGTGTATTACTGTGACTATTCATTTGTGTTTAAACAGAGACCAGATGAAGAAGCTGTGGTGGATCAGGGTGGGACCAGTACAATTCTCAACATTCACTATGAAAAAGAAGAACTGGAAGGTAAGAACTGCCATGCTATGTGATCAGGGAAATTGGGGAGAGGCAGCCTGGTGTGGGAAGACCTGGCTCTGTGTCCTAACTCTTTCTCACTAGCTGTCAGACCTTGGGGAAAATCACTTCATTTTCTTTAGCCTCACTTTTCTCATCTGGTAAATAAAAGTAGGGATACTAATACCTGTCTTACTTTATAGGGATACCATTAGGATCTAATTGCCAACATGGGAGATAGTGCTTTGGACGCTGTGAAGTCCAGTATAAATATTAACAAATAACCTGTTCTTTGAGAATGTGATGCACTCAGTTCAGTGCACTGATTCTTGACAACTGCCTGGAAATATCAATATATACAAAACTTAAAAAGAAAATAAAATACAAATAGTTTTAAAAACTCAGTTTGGCTATAAAACCCTATTTTTACCCCATTTCCAATATTTACTGTTTCTATTCTAACTATACCCATTTCTGCCTGGTGTTTTCATCTAAACAAGAGGGAAAACAGGAACACACCTGTGACATACTTTTGAGTTCATAACACCAAAGTTATATAAAAGCCCAGCTGAAGTGGAAAGGAAGGAAGAGGCATTTTGGATGACCCACTCTGCTGAGTTTGCCTTGTTTCAGCTCTTCCTTTCTCTGCACCTCACCCGAAGCTCCTTATATGACCATTGTGTGGTGTCCTGCTTTCTTTCTTCCCCTGGGGACTAGCTGGTGTGTTAGGAGTTGGACCCACACCTGGCCATGGTTTCCTGATTAGTGTTGATGCTCAGTTTCATTAGAGGAAGGCTCGTGTCCAGTATAGCTTTAATGAGAAGCCACATTTGGCTCAAAAGCCTTTGTGAAATCTCTGCAGCATCCCCTGCAATGTTGAAGGCTATGATACAGCAACTTTCTGATGCCTGAGACAGCATGTGAAATGTTCTCTCTGTACTGCCTGTTCCCATGACAGTTTTTTTCATCAAAGTTGTACAACCTCCAGAGAAAACTTGTCCTTTTGACGGGGAGAGCGGAAGCTGTAGAGGCTGACTCAGCCTCTGGGTCTGTTACCATGAGAACTGATGTGGGTGGCTCTGTGGAGGTCAGTGGTGTTTGGGTATACCAAGGTGAAGTTTTCCAAGTTATTTTGACCAGACGGAAGAAGAGAAAATGTGAGTTTCAGCAGTTGGGAGAGAGTGGGAGAAGGAAAGGGTATGGAATGGGAGGCTAACATTTGTTGAATGCCCCTTTTGTGTTAGGCATTAGATTAGGCACCTTATACAAGTTGTCTTTTTCATCTTCATAGCACTCCAGGCAGGTGGGTATCATTATCCCTATTTTACGAATGAGGAAACTGCTCAAGGTCATTGAGCGTAATAGCAGGTGAGGCTGGGGAGAGAATCCTGCTCTTTTCATTCTGCCACACAGCCTGCAAGGGAGGACAGCAACTAGCATTAACCACCCAACCTCAATGTCTTACTCCATCATATAAAATTTTTGTATGTAGCTCTTGCCTCTTCTTCTGTTATGATAATCCTGTGGTCTCGCTACCCTCTTATTGCATCTTGGGGGCACGCTGCTGTCAGTTTAGTTGTCCTGTAGCAAGCACCACTGGACCTTTGCCCTCAGCAAGGAGGTAACCATTTATGAACACTCTTGTCTACTTGGGAGTAGAATAAGAAATCTGGGCAAGCTCTCTTGAATCTTGATATCTGGTTCCATCCATGGAGATCAGCTGAGTAATTGGCAGCAGGAGTATCTTCTCCAGATGACATCATCTCTTCTTTATGCATGCTCTACTTTGCTAAAAAAGAAAGCCGCCTATGATGACAGCCTTACTAGCGCATAGTGTGTTGGAAAATGGTCCTTTGTACATAGACTTTTTTGGAAAACTAGAATCTTATTTATGTTAACACTTTTACAAAAGGCATTAAATTCAAATGGTGGATGAACTAGAACCAGACCTCAGGCCTGATGTAGTTCTAGAGTAACTCTGGAGAAGAGAAGAGAGTTGGGATTTGCTGTAGGGTTGGCTGTGCTGTGGGTTCCACCAGACTCACTCTGAAGGGCCATCCTAAGACTCAGTGAGGCTGGACTCAGGGTAGTGTTAATCTTTTGAAGGCATAGAATAAAGTGAGTCCCATTTTGATGGAACACAGAAGTAAACTGTGTTCAGATTCAATATGCATGCCATAATAGAAGGTTCTGTGGCTGCCAAAAAAAGTCCAGATTTTCCTTCCCATATTCCATACCTTCTGCCCAGATGACATAACTATAACTCATTGCCTTACCCCATTTTATTTATTTATTTATTTATTTATTTATTTATATTAAACAACAACCTCTAGTCCAAGAATATGAGTTTTTTGTTTGTTTTTTTGAGACTGTCCTACTCTGTTGCACAGGCTGGTGTTACAGTGACCCAATCTTGGCTCACTTGTAGCCTCCACCTCCCAGGCTCAAGTGATCCTCCCACCTTAGCCTCCCAAGTAGCTGGGGCTACAGCCACGTGCCACCATACCTGGCTATCCTTACCCCATTTTAAGAACTATTTCTGAGACTTAGTCTGTGCACATCGTTAGAAATTTTGTAAATGTGGGTCTTTTTGGATAAATTAATTCTATCAGTAAGAGATGGTGCATTAAGCTACAGGTTCCAGCCCCACAGGGTCTAGCGGGTGTTCTTTTGTGTGCAGAGATGATAGATCTTAGAAAAGAAAGACGCAAGAACACAGAGATAAGAGAATTCAGCTGGACTCGGGGCCACTGTTATGAAGGGGCGGAGTCCAACAGTGGCCTCGAATGCCTGGACGCACTGGTATTTATTGTATACAGGCGGAGGGCAGAGCCAGGAGAGTAACTCATCTGACACGATCCTTAGGGGTCCAGCAAATCACATTCTTACAATATGGGGGGCCACGTGGGTACAGTTTAGGGATCATGTGGGTATAGTACAGTGGATCACATGGGTATAGTACAGTGGATCACATGGGTACAGTACAGAGGGCCCCTCTCTCTCAGGTAGCTGCTGCAAGGAGGGGAGGCATATATGTCAGTACCTTTCTATGTACTTATCAGAGAGATCAAAGGCTTTTAGGATTCCTCTGTTCTTAATTCTCACAGCCTCTAAGAATTTACAAGGGAGCATCGGATGGGAAAATGGAACATGAAAGTGGACAAGGATGGTGACCATCGGAGCATAGCACCGCGGAGAGGTGTTAAAACCCCTGGATGTCTGTGGGCCGGCCTGGCTAGTGTCAGACCTTCCTCAAGAGCCGGCAGAGCAGAGCTTTCTCTGAAACTCCCCAGTGAAAGGGAAACTCCCCTTTACGGCCTGCTAAGTAACAGGCACCTCCCTAGACGCTGGCGCTGGCGTTACCGCAAGGCCTGCCTGCTAAGGAACACACACCTTCCCAGGTGCCAGCATTAATGCAAGGCATTTACTCTCACCTCCTGATTACTTCTTACAATGTCCCTTCAGTTCCGAATTATATTTCACTGGATTATGTCTATACTGTAAGACTGAAATGTTCCTACACTAAAGCAAAGATTAATAGATAATAATGATGTAATATTAATTATATAATTGATTATGTGATTGAATCTAAGTCTAATTAGTGTCATTGCTATAACTAAGTAATCAGTTATTTATTATACTGCGACAGATTGTGCCTTCAGTCTCTTGCCGTGGCACCTGGGCAACTTTCTTCCTACATTAAGTTATTACGTTGCTTTTTTTTGATATGTGGGAAGAGTCAAAAGCAAACATTAGAACTTGAGTTTAGAACTTTATTGCTCTTCTTGAGTTTATCTTTGGATAAACTCAAGGATTAATGAACTGTGGATTAATGAACTGTGGAGTAAGTTTAAGACCTTCTAATACGTTTTTAACAGAGGTAAGAGCCATTTAGTCATATTTACAACTTTTAAAAAGGCTTACATCTGCACTACATGTGAGATTCACCCCCGCAGTTATTGACTTTGAGTTAACCTGTAAGCCCAGAGGAGCAGAGCACCCTGTTGTATGTGCTAATGAGCCCTGTGTGGGTGCTGGGTAAACAATGTGCATGTACTGCATTGTACCTCGGTAGCCCAATCTCCATCAGCAGGGTAGGTAACACCTAGGGTTCCTGTCCTGCTTCACATGATTCATAGCCAGTTCACTAAAGATTGCTCTCTGCATATGAATATATACGTATTTTTAAAAATATACACTAAAATTACATCTTTCCCACAATTTTTACTAAATTAGAATACCTTATTTGCACACAGATAGTTCCGAAAGACGTTAAGTTTGACCTTTTTTTGAAAAAAGAATGGGGAATTAGATGAGAAGAAATGGGATTTGGGTGAGTTGGTAGGTACAAGAGGCAGGCAAAGAGTGGTTTAATGGCCAAGAACGTGACCACAGAATTAGTTTAATGAAGTCATTGGATGGCCAGAATCCAGTTAGTTGGACTGGATTTTATTGGTGCTATCTTCATTTCCTAGTGTCTGTTTGTCACCTTTTCTGTCAGTTTTTACTCAGAAAATTCAAATCCTTGCTTCAGAATCCCAGGACTAGAAACTGATGCCTGATTTTCTGACAGCCACTTGTTCCTTCTTAGCTCTGACCTCCTGCTGAACTTGATGTCGTTTCTGCCTATCTCTGATATTTTCAAAAGGCAGGCATTGTGATTGGCTAATGTTTGTGAGAATTGATTGTACTAAAGTAAGCTTTACCTTACTTCCTACAGAACCATCAAAGGCATCTATAGGATGGATGTCTTCCCCATTATGCCTCAAATCTACCTAGTAGGAATTTAGATATCAAGCAAAACCATCTATTATTCACTCAGCAAACATTTACTAAGCATCTTCTGGGGTCCCTTTGTGCAGTAATAAGTCAGGGCAGTGAGAGAGAACAATTGAATCATCATGTCTTCTGAAGAGTGACTTAGCCTGAAACTTTCATAGGACTCGAACATTAGAACCTGGACTAGCCATCATCTGGACAAGCTCAAGAAGCCATTTGATCCGTTCTCCTTGTTTTACTTTAACAGTGACAGTGAGTAATTTAAACCAATAAGATGAAATCTAATAATGCAGTTTCTAATATCCAGTCACTGCCTCCTTAATTTCTCCTTTAAAATTAAATAATACTAGCAGTATACCAGCAGTGGCCCAGTGGAAGTATTTGGAATGGGCTCAAGGAGCAAGGAGAAGTAGAGGTTCTAGCCTGGTCAATAATCCTTTGTGGGGTTTTTAGGGGAGAAGAAACCCATGGTTGGGATGGTTCTATTGAACTGAAAGTCACTTCTCACTGAGGCTGTTCTTAACCCAAATCCAGCTCTATCTAGATGTACTAGATTTTACAACACCTACGTCATCATTTTAGAGGCCAATCAAAGTGGTTGTTTAGTTTTCAATTTTGTTTTGAGACAGGGTCTCACTCTGTCACCCAGACTGAGTGCAGTGGTAAGATCAAGGCTCACTGCAGCCTCAACCTCCTGGGCCCAAGTGATCCTCCCACCTCAGCCTCCTGAGTAGCTGAAACTACAGGCATGCACTACCATGCCTGGCTAATTTTTTATTTTTTGTAGAGTTGGAGTCTTGCTATGTTACTCAGGCTGGCCTCGAACTACTGAATGCAAGTGATCTTCCTTCCTTAGCCTCCCAGAGTGTTGAGATTATAGGTGTGGGTCACTGTGCCTAGCCAGAAGTGGTTGTTCAGGATGAAATTATGCTTTTCACAGTCCATAGATTCTTCATGACCTGCCCCTGCCTGATTTTCTGTCCTTGTCCATCTCCTTTCCTTCCCTTTTCTGCCTTGCTCTGGCCCTGCTAGCTATTCTTTTGCCTCAGAACCAACTCTGCAAATTCCTACCTTACGACCTGTGCACTTGATCTTCCCCCTTCTTGGAATACTCTTCTCCCAGGTCTTCTTATGTTCTCTCCTTATCACTTAGATGTCCCCTCTAATCATCTTAAAGTCTCCCTTCTCCATCCTACCTCTTGCCCTAGACACTTTTAGCATTTTACCTTATTTGGCTCATAGTAATAATAATATTTAAATGATTTTTTTTGTTTTCATGTTTGTCCTCCCCAATAAGAATATGTGTCCTGAAGACTTTGTGCTGTTCACTATTGTATGCCCAGCCCTTGGGACAGGATCTGGCACAGTTAGGTGACTCTAGTCTGTTCCTTAATGCCACCTGGGTTGGTTTCAGTGTTACAGGAATTTCGTTAACATACTGTAATGGAACGTAATGAGTTAACAAATAGTATTTTATTAAGATGGTATTCAATTTAGCCTTTTCACGCTTTATGCTCTTTAGAGTTTATACTGATAATGTCAGGGTCTGGAATCCCACATCTTAGTAGAACCTCCTCCGGCTCTATGTTTTTGTTTCTAAGATGACTGTAGGGTCCAGCCCTACAGGGTTCTGTGAGCCCCTCCCTTCTGGTGCAGAGACGAGAAATTTTAGAAATACAAGACACAAGACACAGAGATAGAGAAAAGAGAGTTTGGGCCCAGGGGTCTATTGCTACCCAAATCGTGGAGACCAGCAGTGGCCCCCACTGCCTGGACGCTCTCACTTTTATTGATTTGCAAATCTAGGGGCAGGGTAGGTAGGGCATGGCCTTGGTGGTCGGTGACTGGGGGCAACATAGATAGGGCGTGGCAGTGATAGGGTCAAGTACATCACGTGTCATTCAGGTAGGGACTCAGGAATTTCTGGCACCCGAAGTGAGGTAAGGAACATAACGCATCAGCACCTTTTCCATACTTATCAAGAAAGAACTAAAACATTTAAGATTTATATTACTATTGCTGATTATCTTTTCTAAGACAAAAGGAACCAGGTACAGAAGTAGAACATAAGAGTAGACATGAAACATGACCACTGAAGCACAGCATCACCTAGAGACAGTTAAGCCCCCGGATGTCTGTGGATCTACCTGACAGTTGTCAGGCCTTACCACAAGAGCTTGGAGAAGTGAAGTTTTCTCTGAACTTCCCCAGGAAGGAGATGTCTCAGCCATTTTGGACATCTCCTTCCCTAGCTGGCTAAACAGTGGGCGCTTTCACAGCGGCTGGCACTGCTGCACATCTGAGGCACCCTCCAGCAGCCCTTATGCAGGCATGACAGAGGGCTTAGAGCATCTTGCCTTAGTGTCATTAATTTCACAATATCACCCCAGGTTCACACTTCTGACCTGAGAGACATTAGTAAAACAATTAAGATCACCTATGAATAACCAAGATCACATATGAATAGCTAATAACTACTACAGTTATATTTCTAGTTACTTTCTTCATTATTTATATGGAAATAGGCTGAGGCCTTTTGCTCCAGCCTTGGTGCTTATGAAATCTCCTCCCTACAGATGACTACATTATGTTCAGGGATCTGCCTGTTAAAAATGACCTGAGATATACATGAGGCAACAGAGGACTCTCCTGAGACAGGAGGGTAAGAAGTGCGATTCCACCAGATACTAAACATTTTATCCTCCTGCCTCTCATCTGCTAGAGATTCTAGCAGATCTCTGATCATCTTCTCCTCTAATCCTCACTGTTTCTTTTTTATTTTGCTTTATCACTTTGGAATTTGGAAAATAGGGAGAGCAAATAAAAGGAGAGACAAATAGAGAAAGAGGTGTTAGAGTGGTACCCAAGGCACTTTAACCTGATTCGGAAGTGGAGAGCACTGTCAAGGAAGTTGAGTGCAGCCTTAGGAAAGCCCATTACTTGGAAAAGAAGAAGATAAAGAGTTGGCAACTCTTCCCGTAAAGTCTCCTTCTCAGGGAAGTCTTCCTGATGAAGCTCTCCATTCTCAGATCAGTTAGGACTTTATCAATCTTCCCATCCCGTGGTGAGTATTTTATTTACCCTAAACACATTCACTTTGGTTACGTGTTCCTTTTGTGGCCTCTTTCAGGTCACAGTCAGAGGCCCTCGTAGGTCAGATTATGTACTCCTGAGGAGGTCCTAAGGGCTTATGCTCCATAGGGAGATACTTAAGAGATATTCTATTTGCTGAACATTTGTGGAACAATGACCGTGTGAAACATTGTGCTTCATTATGTAGCCATTCTGAGAGAAAGGTCTAACTGAGGAGCTTGCAAGTAAAGAGTGGAGAATAAGAGAGATAGCTGCTGAACTTTAATGCAAAGCAGAAATAAGTACATGAGAAAAGTGCTAACCAAGGGTGCTGGGAATCAATCAATCAATCAATCAATCTATCTATCTGTCTATCTATCTATCTGTCTGTCTATCTATCCATCCATCCGTCTATCTGGAGATAGGGTCTCATTCTGTTGCCCAGATTGGAGTGTAGTGATGTGATCATAGCTCACTACAGCTTTGAACTCCTGAACTCAAGTGATCTTACTACCTCAGCCTTCCAAATAGCTAGGACTATAGGTGCATGTCACCACACCTGGCTAATTTTTTTTTTTACACCTTTTGTGGAGATGAGGTCTTACTAAGTTCCCCAGGCTGGTCTCAAACTCATGGCCTTAAAGAGTCTGCTTGCCTTAGCCTCCCAAAGTGTTAGGATTATAGGCTTGAGCCACTGTGCCTGGACTGGCACTGGGAATTTAAAGGAATGAGGCAGCACATCTGATGGGGGAGATCAGAAATAATACCAAGAAGAAAGATGCATTTGCAGTGCATCTTGAATAAGTGAGCCAAGTCAGTGTCCAGAAAGCATTGGTACATGTGTGGAATAGCGGTTTGGTTCTGATAGAGAGAAGAGTATGAGGTGATGGTGGGTACGGCAGCCATGGCCATGAAGAGGAGATGGAGTCAAAACCAGGCCATTCGGTTGCTGGGGTACATGACAGGTACACATCTCTAGATTTCCCCCCCACAAAATGTTGATTTTCTGTGAGCATGTAGGATTTCCACTTTTTATTTCTCTTGAGCTTATTACTTAGTTATTGAGAGGTCTTTCATTTTATTTTCCCACTGAATATATAATTTGTACTAAAAGAAGAAAAGACTACAAATGAGGTTGAGTACTGAGCTTGAAGGTCCTGAATTCATATGGGTGAGCCATGATCAGAGCTGTAACTAGGAGGATTTGTTTACAGGGTTAATTTAGTGTGAGAGACAGGAAGGAACCCCTGCTTTGTCCAAGTGGGTGTTTTAATGGCCTTAATCTACAGAATGTACATTGATGGAGAAAGAAAGTGGAGTTGAAAATCTAAGGTAACACTCAGGTTTCAAGCCTAGGAAGTTGAGAGAATGGCAAGGCCGCGAATAGAAACACGGAATGAGTATAAGACTGATTTGAGATGGAGGATGGTGACTTTGCTTTGTGACATGTTCAATCACTGTAGATAGAGATTTGAAGGTCATTTGTAAAAGTGAACTTTGAAAATAGAAGCATGTTTAGCACTAAAAAGAGAAAAGAAAAGGGCCAAGGACAGAAATCTGAGGAGCCTTCCTTTGGTGGCTTGTTGGGGGATGGAGCAGCACAGTCAGAGTAGTGAAAGTGAACCAGGGGAGGGCAGTGGCACCGCAGCTCAGGGAGCCCAGAGCATCCAAGTGGTTTGGATACTACCTGCAACATGGTGGGCTCTCAAGAAGGTCTTTTGAACTAAGCTGAGAGAGGTGTAAGGTGATAGAGATTTGGTGAATGAGTGATGTGGTGTCCCTACTGAGGGAAGCTTCAGCAGAGACCGGGGTCAGAAGCCATATGCAGAGGCTGTGGAACAAGGAAGTGGTAAGGAAAGGGAGTTAGGGTGTGACTGTTTTTGGAAATGGTTTGATAGAGAAGGAAAGAGGACATGGGAGAGTAGCACTGCTTGGGAAGGTTTATTTTTAAGAAGTCAGGAAAAACCTGTGGCAGGGATGGATGGAAAGGAGAGACTGAGGATAACAGAAGCAACAGGACCCCAGGAGGGTGAGAGGCAATGGGATAGAGTCATACTTATTAACATACTCAGCTTGGCAGAGGAGAGCAAGCCAGACTGAGGAAGAGAAGAACTTCTTCCATCTCTTCTCAGTAAAACCTGAAGTGAGGGCTGGGTACAGTGGTTCATACCTGTAATCCCAGTACTTTGGGAGGCCGAGACCAGAGGATTGCTTGCGCTTGGGAGTTTGAAACAAACCAGGGCAACATGTCAGGAACTTGTCTCTACTAAAAATCAAACAAATTTCCAGGGTGTGGTGGTGCACGCTTGAGGTCTCAGCTATACAGGAAGATCACTTGAACCTGAGAGTTTGAGGCTACAATGAGTGGCGATCACACCACTGCACTCCAGCCTGGGTGACAGAGCGAGACTCTGTCTAAAAAAGAAAAAGGAAAAAAAAAAAAAAAAGAAAATTTAAAAACTGATGGAATGTCACCTGTTCTCAGGAGAAAGGAATGTAGATAAGGTTGTGGATTTGAAGACAGTGGGTAAGGATTAGAACAGCTCCTTTCGTGGAATATGTGGGGACTGGGTCTGAGATCTAGAGTGCTGAGCAGCAGTAACCAGACAGAAATGGGAGAAGACTAAGGCATGGCGCACTGGGCATGGGAGCATCAGCAGCCCCAAAGCTACTGATTCTGGGCTCCAGATTTGGCAGGAAGGCAAGAGGAAGCCAGGTAGAGGTGATAGAGGCTTGGAAATCAGGATCAAAACCAAAGCAGTCTTACAGAAGGAATGAGGCTGGATGTGGTAGCTCATGCCTGTGAACCCAGCGCTTTGGGAGGTGGAAACAGTAGGGTTGCTTGGGGCAAGAAGTTTGAGATCGGCTTGGGCTATGTGGCAAGACCTCGTCTCTACAAAAAATTTAAAAAATTAGCTGGGTGTGGTGGTACACACCCGTATTCCTAGCTACTTGGGAGACTGAGATGGGAGGATGCTTGAACCCAGGAGTTCGATGTTGCAGTGAGATATGAGCATACTCCTGCCCTCTATCCTGGGCGACAGAGTAAGATACTGTCTCAAGAATAAAAAGAAGGAATAGGAGTGGAGGAACTAGGGAGGGAACACTATTGGGTCACTTATTTTCTCATGTTCCCCTCTCTTTGTACGATATTCAGTTTTTTTTTTTAACCCTAACCTTACCCTTCTCATGACTTATAACTAGTCTCTTTTAGTATTATTCTAGATTGTATATTCTACAATGCAGAAAATAAAATAATGGAAGGTGATCCTAGGATGAATACATCTGAGGCTGTTACAGCTTATTCTAGGGATTGTGTTAAGCATTTTGCATGCAAAACCTTATTTACTACTTATGAAAACTCCAATTAAATAACAAGTTTTAAATATTTCTTCTTAAAAATGAATCAGAGAGATTAAATTGTTCAAGGTCACATGGCTAGGGAATGATGGAATTGAATTTTGGACACAGGTGGGCTGATTTGAGCCTTACCTGTGCTCTTAACCACTTTTCTGCCTCCCTGCCAATACCTGCCACACTTGTTATAGAGCAACTGTGTCGCCTTTTAAAAAAATCACTCAATCCCAGCACTATGGGAGGCTGACAGGCAGATCATCAGGTCAGGAGTTCAAGACCAGCCTGGCCAACATGGTAAAACCCCGTTTCTGCTAAAAATATAAACATATACAAGTATGCATGGTGGTGCATACTTATAGTCCCACGTACTTGGGAGGCCGAGGCAGGAGAATCACTTGAACCTGGGAGGTGGAGGTTGCAGTGAGATGAGATCACACCACTGCATTCCAGCTTGGGCAATAGATTAAGACTTCGTCTGGAAAAAAAAGAAAATCACTCAAATTGTCATTGTCATAACAATAACTAACATCTGAATCAGCCTTTACAATTTGCAAAGCACATTATTTCTTTCAGTTTTCACAAGATCTCTGTGAAGTTTACAGGCATGTGCAGCATAAAGGAAGAGACCCTCAACTCCAAAATCTCTATATCTTTACTCCTGGAAGTCTTTGAAGTTTTGTTATTTCAGAGTTGTGACCAGGCCAAAGAACTGTGATATTTTTTCTTAACTATGCTAGGATTTTTTTTTTCTACTAAAGGAGTTCTCTCCACAGACCTTCTACTTCTTTTCAGGTCACAGAACTCTGTACGTGGGAGTTCGGATGCCACTGGGCCGGCAGAGTCATCGGCACCACCGCACTCATGGCCAGAAGCACCGGAGGCGAGGGCGGGGCAAAGGAGCCAGCCAGGGGGAGGAAGGCCTGGAAGCCCTGGCCCACGGTAACAGCCTTGGGAGACTGGGAGATGAAGGGCGGGGGTTTCCATGGCCCAGAGGCATGGGGAGTCTGAGGGGACATGTGGCTGACATTCGCAGCTGGTCTTGATTCTCCGGCCCTTTGTAGGATTTTCAGAGGTGCTTCCAAGAAGAAATGCCTCTTAAGAGTCAAAAATATTTTCATGAAAACTTCACAGTTCTGACCCCCTAAAATCAGTATCATAATAGGTAAAATCCTTTGCTAGAGAATTAGCCAATCATTTTGATCAAATTCATCAGTTTTCCAGTTTCTTGTGGGTTTTCTTCAAGTGGTCTTCATTCATAAATTTTTTCTCCCATGAAACTGCTTATACAGAGTAGCCTTTTCTCTGAGAATAAAGAAATACTTTTCATCTGCGTTTGTGGCTGTCTGTATATATTCCTAAAGTTGTTAGGTAAGGCAAAATGATATTTCTGTTTTAAGTGTGAGGCTAGAGCAGACCTTTCTCTTTGGTTGATTTCCTAGACACACCATCTCAGCGTGTTCAGTTCATTCTTGGCACCGAGGAAGATGAAGAGCATGTGCCTCATGAGCTGTTTACAGAGCTGGATGAGATCTGTATGAAAGAGGGAGAAGATGCTGAGTGGAAGGAAACAGCCAGGTGAGGCCCTAAAATGGCCTGCATCAAGATCTGCTTGGGTAGGAAAATGTGTACCTTTCAGCAAGTGACAGGTCTGCCTGCTTTGTTTCTTCTTGGGAGAATCTGTGACTGACATGGGGACTGACATTCTAGGGTCTCTGGTGGAAATCTTTGATGTTGGCCTCTTTGTGATGCCTTTGGTGATACCTATGCCAGTTAACCTGGAGCATGGGATTGGTGAAATAAAACATAGGATATTCAAGGGGTCTCCTCTCATTTATTTGGGGCTCAGAGTAAGTTTACGAGCTATCTTGGTATTACTGTAGATCTGACTTAGAAGATGTGGACAGGGCCACCTTGATGGGGACCTAGTTAAGCAGACATAGCATAGGTCCAGACTTCTTCTGCAGGTGAACCACAGGGTTCAGATTCACTGGCAGTCAGAGTTTTTGAGACTTTAACTTCCTCTGGGACAATTCAACCTCATAGAGACCCTTGGGATTATAACCAGCCTGACTGTTAGCTTCCTGGGGTGATCGTAGAATAACTGCTTGTCTGAGACTCAAATCCCAGAAGAGCCCTCAGGGGGCATGTCTAGGCTCTTCTAGTAACTGACCAGTGAACCTTACAGATGATGCTTGAGACTCAGGGAAGGAGGGAGGTGGATAATTAGCAAAGCATGGCTCCAGCTCCCACTGAAACAGCCATTGCTGAATGCCTGCTGTGTTGTGAATGTTATGGGCTGAGAGATTTAAATGAGCCAATTGACCTGGTATCAAGTGAAAAGGAAATTAGTTTTCTTATTCCATCTTGGCATACTTCTAAAGGTCACACAGAACACTGAACACTAAAGGTCACACAGGACAGAGATAAAAAGAAAAATATCATTTTATTAATGTGATTTGTCAATGTGTCCAAGTGATAGAGATTAAATCTATTTTTAATTGTACAGGTAATGCATGCTTATTAGAGAACATTTAAGAATAAAGATAAGCAAAAAGAAGAAAAAAATTATCTGTAATCCCATAACTGCAGGGTTAATGAGGAGTATAATATTTGGTGTCTTACACATGTATGTGTTTGACTTTTAAAATTTTCTTTAAATAAGAATGGAATTAAACTATACTCAATCTTGCAGTGTTCTATTACCTGCTTTTTTAACTTACCAATGTATCCTGAACATATAGATTAGATTTTACAGTGCTCAGTATGACTATTCAGATAGCTTCCTCTATGGCTTACATTGAAGATTCCCTCTTAAAAATTCCTCATTTTCTATCTTTGGCACCTAGCTATTTGTAATGCTTTCAGGTGGCTGAAGTTTGAAGAAGATGTTGAAGATGGAGGAGAACGCTGGAGCAAGCCTTACGTGGCAACCCTTTCATTGCACAGTCTGTTTGAGCTAAGAAGCTGCCTTATTAATGGAACAGTCCTTCTGGATATGCGTGCAAATAGCATAGAAGAAATTTCAGGTAAGGTTGGGGAAGGGAAAACAGACAGACTTTCTTATAAATTTAAGAAGTGTGGGGGAAAAAAGAGTGTGGTGTGGCAGAAAGAATACAGTGGCTTGTATGTCCTTGGGCAAACCACAACCTTCCTGGCCTCAGTGTCCTTGGCTGTGGGAAGGGTTTCAGGTGAATACATGACTCTACCTACTTCACAGGTGTATTATGGGATTCAAATGACATGGTGTTAAATTTTGATTTGTCTGTTCATTCAGCAAATATTTTATTTTGTATCTGCTATATACTTGATGACGTGCTAGGCAAGGGGGAATAAAGTCCCCTTGGGTGCAGTGGCTCATGCCTGTAATTCCAGCACTTTGTGGGACTGAAGTGGGTGGATAACTTGAGTTCAGGAGTTCCAGACCAGCCCGGTCAACATGGTGAAACCTTGTTTCTACAAAAAATAGAAAAATTAGCTGGGAGTGATGGCTTATACCTGTAGTCCTAGTTATTCAAGAAGCTGAGGCACGAAGATCGCTTGAGTCCTGATGGTCAAGGCTGCAGTGAGCTGAGACTGTGCCACTGCACTCCAGCCTGGGTGATAGAGTGAGACCCTGTCTCTTAAAAAAGAAAAAAAAGAGAAAGAAATGGTTCCTACCTTCAAGGAGCTCACCTTCAAATGGGGAAATAGCCATGGAAATGACAATTAAAATAAGTGCAACAACAGAGATATGCTTGATAGTAATTAGAGAAAGGAGCACCTGGAAGTTGTGTGTAGAAAAAAGTAAACAGAATTAAAGACTTTAAATTAAGCATCTAGGGCAGATATGCAGGAACTTGAGCCAAAGTGCCCTTACTTCTTCAGTAAGATGTGAAGGGGAGATGTCCGATTGTGCTTCCTGATGTAATTGAGTGTTAAGTTAGTATGTTTGGGGCCTGGATGGAGAAACACCTGTGTGCACAAGGGACTTTCCCCTTGAATTGGTTCTGTTTGGCTGGACAGGTTAAAGAAATATTTCTCCAAACCTTTCTCTATTTCAAGCATTCAAGTAATTCCGTCTCTCTGGGATCATAGGAGGACCCAGGGGAGGGGTAAGCACTGATGGGATATTGGGTCCCCTTCTTTTTCAAGGAGGTGCCCCAGAAGTATCACTCTGATTGCCTGGGAAAAATGGAATTCTCATGTCCACCATTGGAGTCACATTTTGCTAACTTTTGACTATTTGTCTGAAATTCCATGAATGTCCCTTAAAAGGTTGTTTGTTAGAGAGAAGAATCCCTGGGAGTTATTGAAGCTGTTTGAAACTCTTTGTAAACAATAGCAGCCACTGGAGAGTTTTGGACAGGGTAATGATCAATAAGATTTTTCATATTATAAAGATAATTATGACAGCAATATGGAGGGTCAATTGAAGGGAGAAATGCATGAAGCTATTGCAGTAGTTCAGGTGAGATGTCACCTGCACTGTGGGCAGTGATAGTAAGGGATGGCTAATTTTTCTTCTGAGAACTTTAAGTGATAAGAGAGACAGGAGGCAGTAGATAGAGGGAGACATGAGGTGGATGTTCTTTCTTTTTCCCCCAAGATGAAGGGTCCTGAAGCATGATTAGAATATTGGGGTGGGGTGGGGAAGGAACCAATGAATATAAAGGTTAAACATACAGAAATATGGCTCTTCAGCTTGATTATGGAATAGATTAGCCTCATTTATTGCGTCTAGTACTTGGATAGTCATGATTGGAATTAGAAATTGAGGATAGGTTGAGAGTTTTGGGAGGCTTTTGAAGTATTATGTAGGACTGAAGTAAAAGTGCTATGATTCTTCACATCAGGTACCTAATATAGTCATGATATTTTAGTGATAAGGATCAGTAAAGTATATCAGGAGAATCAGCACTCTCTCTATATCATCTATTTTAATTTTCTGTAACACCCTTCTAACTTAGGTAATATGAGTTCCATGTTACAGATGAAGAACTGAGGTATAGAGAGAATATGTATCTTCCCCAAGATCACACAGCTAGAAAGTGGCAGAAGAAGGAAGCAATGTAGGCCATTAACTCCAGAACCCCTACTGATAACTGCTATGTTTACTGACATTTATCGCTAGGTATTGAAATTTTTTTTCCCCTCAACTCCATTGGCCTTGATAGGTTTCGAGGTGATGCTTATTGGTAATTGTCTGGGGTGAGTGGTTAGTTAACTTAATTTTTCTTATAGATTCCTCTTCTAAATAGCCCTTTGGAGTTCAATAGTTATAATTCTTCTTGACAATCACAGCAATGTCAAAATCTTGGAGGAAGGGAATGTAGGGAAAATTTAGCAGATGACAGAACAAAGTAGGTAATAATGTGAGCTTTCAAATTATATAGTCCTCAATTTGAATCCCAGCTCTGCAAACTACTAGATGTAAGACCTTGGAGAATTTTCTAGCAGCTGGGCCTCAGTTTCCTCTTTTGTGAAAATTGTTGTACTAGTACTCAATAGTTTCTATGCCCAATCATAATAATTTATTGCATGAATAAAGTATAACTTTTCACAGTCACTATCATCAAATAGCACTTTCAGACATGAAGCTGAAATTGCACCTCAATAGCTGTAGTGGAGCTGCTTCCCCCTACTCTATGCCTTTACTCCATTCCACCTGATGTTGGCCTCCTTGGGTTCATTAACCTTCAGTCTGAGTGTTCATGTGAGTGCCTACTTTACAGACCTGATCCTGGATCAGCAAGAACTGTCCAGTGACCTGAATGATAGCATGAGGGTTAAAGTGCGGGAAGCCCTTCTCAAAAAGCATCATCATCAGAATGAAAAGAAGAGAAACAACCTCATTCCCATTGTTCGCTCCTTTGCTGAAGTTGGCAAGAAGCAGTCCGATCCACATTCAATGGATAAACATGGTAAGATTATTAGGTGATTTTTCTCTCTTTATTAATAAGAAATTTGGGAACTAGTTGGAGATGCTGACTTACCAGGGGTCGGGGCTGTATTTGTCTAATATGTTTCCATGTCCACTTAGGCACTTAGTACTTTTTGGAGACTGGTAAGGTGGGTGGCTGGGGCTGCTGCCCATCTCTCTCTCAGAGCACTAGGGATGCATTCCTCTGATAGTTCTCAGCGGACCTAAGGTGAGGGACTTATGCCCTAGGGTGGCCTCAGAACAGATGTAGCTTTTGATAGATATACATAATGGGGATAATTTGAGACCAGAGAAGGTAAATTGGAGCTTTTTAGGAATAGACAAATGTCTTAGATTAGGGAGGCAAAATACAGTAGTGGAGGCTCTTGAGTCAGACTTGTAGGCTTGTGATTCTGGCTTTACCACTCACAAAGTGTATGACTTTGGGCAATCTACTAAGCCTCTTTAAGTCTCACTTTCTTACCTATAAAATAACAGTACTGATAGGACCTACTCCATAAATTTATTGTGAACTTCAACAAGTTAATCTATGTAAGGTCCTTAACCAGATGCATGGTGGATGATAAACACTCAGAATTTCGGCTGCTGATTGGTTTTTTTTCCTGAAAGATGTGGCCAGGCAGGGCCTCATCTACATTCATTTCCTGAATATTACCCATACTGAAGCACCATGAGCAGGGGATATGCCTGGGAATCTATATTTTTGAAAAGTTTTCCATAGAGGTCTTTTATAAGCATGTCTGGTTAAGGATCACTGCCTTAGTAGAGAAATAAAAGAGGGTCACAAATGTGTTCAGAAAGATGGTGCAGAAGTAGTAAGAGCTCTGTCCTCCCCTTACCACTAACTAGTAGGTAAGGAAAAAGGTGTATGTGGGTCTTGACTTCATAGTCATCTTAACCTCTTCTCTATGTAGGCTTTGCAGGAGAAGGCAGAGCCAGTTGATGGATGGATGGGGTGTGTCAGAGGGGAAAAGGGCAGGGACTCAGGATTTTGATTGATTTTCTCCAAATAGGTCAAACTGTGTCCCCTCAGTCTGTTCCAACTACAAGTCTTGAAGTAAAAAATGGAGTGAATTGTGAACATAGTCCTGTGGATTTAAGCAAGGTGAGCAGAATCATGGGAAACTGGCTTCTAGGCCTAAGGTTCTTTTTAGTGGAATCCAGAATTCAATTTCTGGAATCTGGGTAAGGTTTAGAGTTTCAAGACACTTTTCCCAAGACTAGAGCCCTTTCTGCATAAAAGGAGGCCCATCTGGGCATGTTTTTTCCTTTCTACTTCAGCCTGGATGAAGCTGACTCAGCAGTTTCTTCCTCCAGATTTAATATGCTGAAAACTGAGACTAGCTACTGAGAATCTTCCCTAACACAGATCTCTGGATTTTTCAATTTATTTTTTATTTTTTATTTTTTATTTTTTTTGAGACAGAGTTTCGCTCTTGTTACCCAGGCTGGAGTGCAATGGCGCGATCTTGGCTCACCGCAACCTCCGCCTCCTGGGTTCAGGCAATTCTCCTGTCTCAGCCTCCCGAGTAGCTGGGATTACAGGCATGTGCCACCATGCCCAGCTAATTTTTTGTATTTTTAGTAGAGACAGGGTTTCACTATGTTGACCGGATGGTCTCGATCTCTTGACCTCGTGATCCACCCGCCTCGGCCTCCCAAAGTGCTGGGATTACAGGCTTGAGCCACCGCGCCCGGCCAATTATTTTTTTGGTACCTGTTCTCCAGCAGTTCTTCTCACCCCCAAGGGTTTTGCCAAAACAATATTTTGGATATCTATTTAGAGACAGATGTCTCCTAGGACTAACTCTTGGTTGAAGCTCTCCTTGAGGACTGTGACTTTGGTATTTGAGGCCTTCTGCAGTAGCAGTGCCTCACTGCAGCTTCTGGTCCAAGCCTTGGTCTCCCTGCTTCCAGCGTTTCCTTGCTCTGGTCTGTCTTTAACCCTGTGTTTCTAAAACACAGATAGTGTCATATCACTTTCTCTGCTCTTAAGGCTCTTTGTTTTATTTCGAAAACCTGAAACCTCTGACAAAACATTTGAGTATTTAAAAAGGGAAAGAATGTGACCCCGAGCTTCAGAAGCACTTCTCTTGGAGGAATGGGATTGAAATCAGAATAGCTAGTTTTAAAATCTGAATCTATACCTTAAAAGCTCTGTGGTCCTGGGCAAGTCAACTTCACCTCTCTGGGTTTCAGATGCTTCATTTTTTTCAAGTGTGACGAATACAGTCTGTCACATCCTCCTTCTGGGGTTTTCATAAGGATCAAATCAAATAGTGTGAGAAAACATTTGCTAACCATAAAATGGCATATGAGTGTAAGGTATGAGGAGGGTGATTGATATTTAAGGTGATAGGGCCAGGTGCAGTGGCTCACACCTGTAATCTCAGCACTTTGGGAGGCCGAGGCAGGTGGATCACATGAGGCTAGAGTTTGAGATTAGTCTGGCCAACATGGCAGAACTCCATCTCTACTAAAAATACAGAAAAATTACCTGGACATGGTGGTGCATGTCTATAATTCTAGCTATTAGGGAGCCTAAAGCACAAGATTTGCTTGAACCTGGGAGGTGGAGGTTGCAGTGAGCTGAGATTGTGCCACTGCACTCCAGCATGGGTGATGGAGTGAGACCCTGTCTCAAAAAAAAGTAAATAAAAAATTTAAAAATGATATTTAAGGTGGTGGTTCCCAAGTTGTCAGAGGATTCTTTTGGACTTTCAGGTAGACCTTCATTTCATGAAAAAAATTCCTACTGGGGCTGAGGCCTCCAATGTCCTGGTTGGAGAGGTGGATATTTTGGACCGTCCCATTGTTGCCTTTGTGAGGCTGTCTCCAGCTGTTCTTCTCTCAGGCCTAACAGAAGTGCCAATCCCAACAAGGTAAAGGCAAAGATAAAACTCATGCATTCTATCCAAAGTTCAAATTTATGCAGTGCTGGTAGAAGAAACCAGTTAATATTGAAATTTAGGATTAATTAATTTTAGGAATGGTGTTTACAATTCAGCAGAAAAAGCAGATGTGCTGGTGTGTGCCTCTAGTCCCAACTACTTGAGAGGCTGAGGCAAGGGGATTACTTAAGCCCAGGAGTTTGAGCCTGCAGTGAGTTAGAATCCTAGGATTGCACCATGGCACCCCAGTGTGGGCAACAGAGTCAAACCCTGTCTTAAAAAAAAAAAAAAGTAGTAATATCAGAAAATTGAGGTATATTTGATTAACTACCATGAAGAGGAATTCTGAGATTTCTGAGGCTGTGACTGCACAGCACTGATAGCCCTGGAAATAGAGAATTAAAGAGCATTCAAAAGACATAGCAAGGGCCAATAACTTGTTAAAATAGGAAGCCAAGTATTATCTTCTCAGTTCTATAAAGCCATATCGCAGGGAAACGTCTCTTAATAAAGGTATTTGTTTCTCTTTACACAATTCTGGCAGGGTTTATATGGTTTGCAGATGTGCACACATTTGTTCAAAAGGTTATTCATATGCTCTGAAGGTGGTGATGCTGGTGATTCAGAGCCCTGCTACTTACAGGGAGTATTCAGATGTCCAGAACACAGTTTAGACTCCTCTGTAAGGCTTGATCATTTCAACCTTCTTATCCCTCTCCTCTCCCCATCATTTTCTTACTAGAAAAATAAATGGAATTCAGATAACCTTGAATTTGCACCACAATGCCATGTTTTGAAAAAAACATCTTTTCTACAGCTGAGAATTGTGTCTATAGAAACCCTAAGAGATATAACTACATTATTGAATGATGCCACACAATAGCATGGAATGCCCATAGTGGAGCTATTATTATTAAGGTCAAGGCAACTCAAAGGGCTCCTTCATTACTGTCTCCTTTTTTTTGAAGGTACAGTGATGATTTCTGTATGACAGGAGAGAGAAATCTTATGCTATTTAGACAGGACTAAGATGGCACTCCTTTATATTTATTTACATCATTTCCTCCTCGGTATGTTTTGCCAGATTTTTGTTTATCTTACTGGGTCCAGTAGGGAAAGGTCAGCAGTACCATGAGATTGGCAGATCCATGGCCACCATCATGACAGATGAGGTATGTGTAACTTCTGCTTCATTCTTCCATCTCATAAATATTTACTGAACGTTTACTCTGTGCCGGGCACTGTGCTAGTTGTTGGGGATAAAATACTTTCCATTGCAATGTCTGCTGGGAAGTAGTTCAACTGAGAGCCTAGTGTAGAAGGACCAAGCTCTAGAGGATTTTTCTTCCTATGTTAACTCTCATTTTTTGAGTAATCAAGGATGCAGAGAAATCTTTTTCTGGGGAAACTATTACTGTCAAGTAGGATATATAAAGAAATATATTAAGGTTGGCTTAACTTTCAAGAGAAGATGGTTAATGAAATACATTCAATCTATTTATGTAAAGAAACCTCATTCCTGTTCCACTAAATGAGATCAGTTTGTATAAGCTCATTGGTATGACCTCAGTAAGTGTAGTATGAATGTCTTGACTAGTCTGTACCAAAACAACCAGATATTTTGACATTGTATTGAACCCACAGTGCATACTCTGGAAAGAACTGCACCACTCTGTAAAGCTGCAAAGTAGGACTTTCAAGGCATATGCCTTAGGGGGAAGAAGGAGGTGTGGCCTGTTTTTTTTTAATCAGCTTTCTTTGATTGAGAGGCTTAATTCGTGGAGGACCTTCACTAGTATTTCTAGCCAGTGTTTCCAACCTTTATGATCAAGAAAATTTTCCTCTCAACCTGGGAAAGCTGATTAAAAAAATATTTTTTTCACACATCTTGCTTTTCCTTCCATCCTTTGTGGCGATAACATATTTATACACCTTTAGAGTCATGTCTTATCTCTTCTTATACTAGGAGACATATATTTAGTTCTTTTTGATGCATCTCATTTCTACACTTGTTTTTTAAATTATTTTATTCTTATACTTCCCTAAGTGCTAAAGTTTCTGCATCCCCATAATGGAGATAAAAATCAAGAGGCTTTATCCATTTTTTACCATATCCATTGATAATTGTTTAATGTAAAGTTTCTCTTAAGTTTCCTGAGGGTTTTTTATTCTTTGTAGATTTTTCATGACGTAGCATATAAGGCAAAAGAGCGAGATGATCTCCTGGCGGGGATTGACGAGTTCCTTGACCAGGTGACGGTGCTCCCTCCAGGAGAGTGGGATCCCTCCATTAGAATTGAGCCACCCAAAAACGTCCCTTCCCAGGTAATGTATGCACATCACCCAGTGTGACTATTGTCACTTACTGACTGCCCACCATGGACAAAGCAAAGACCATGTGGATATATGCTAAGTATATCAAGATGCAGCCCTGTTTTGGTGCACCTAGAATGTCAAAACAGTAATAAAAATGCCTCTGGGCTTGGTGCGGTGGCTCACGCCTGTAATCCCAGCACTTTGGGACACCGAGGCAGCTGGATTACCTGATGTCAGGAGTTCAAGACCAGCCTGGCCAACATAGTGAAACCCTGTCTCTACTAAAAATACAAAAATTATCTGGGCATAGTGGTGCCTATAATCCCAGCTACTCAGGAGCCTGAGGCAGGAGAATCACTTGAACTGAGGAGGCTGAGGTTGCAGTGAGCTGAGATGGTGCAACTGCACTCCAGCTTGGGTGGCAGAGTGAGACTCCATCTTAAAAAAAAAAAAGAATCTGGATAACATAAATTGGCTCAGGGCTCAGGTGTGATGGCATCAGTTGGTATTACCTGGGGATGGATTTTAAGCCAAATTTTGAAGGGCTGATGTGAAATGGCAGAGAAGAGAAGAAGAGAGAACATTTACTGGGACTATATTCTATACAAGTCATCAAATGAAAAGAGCAAGTTGTATAGAGAGAGCAAATAGAGTGTCTGATATTTTTCTGACATATTAAAGATGGGAAAGGAGCTCCTATTGTGTACTAGACACCAGCCAGGTGCTTTATATATGTAAATTCAGCCTTCCCAGGAACATCCCTCAAAAGGTACTGTTATTTCTAGTTTTACAAATGAGGAATAAAACTATTTTCTAGGGCAGGATTTTAAGGTAGAGTAAGATTGCACAGAGGCAGATCTGAAACTGGAACTTAGGTCACATCTGATGCCAAAGCCCTCATTTTTCTGTTTGCTGGCAAGGCATAGTTAGGAGTCAGGTACTATGGAACAGGAGGCGACATTATGCGGGGTTTGTGTGTGTGTGTGTGTGTGTGTGTGTGTGTGTGTGTGTTTCAGTAAAGTCGATAAACTGCATCAAGTCAGTTACTGAATTTGAAAGCTACACTTGGGCATTTTTGGTTGCTTTTGAGTTATCCCATTGCCACTCCCCTCTGATAGCAGGAGGGAGAAATAGATGTTAACTTTACTAATTTTGTGGTCTTCTGTTAAAAGGAGAAAAGGAAAATGCCTGGAGTTCCAAATGGAAATATTTGCCACATAGAACAGGAACCACATGGGGGTCACAGTGGGCCAGAACTTCAGCGCACTGGGCGGTAAGTCCTGGGATGTTTTGTAGCAATGCTGCTTATTAGGTAGAAGTTATCTGAAAAAATGAGGCATCCTCTTTCTTCCAACCTTCTTCTCTGTAGTGGGAATGTATTGGCTGAAGAATGACTTTTCAAATGGAAACACTGACTAGAAATATTATGAATATATCAAATATCATATTCATTCATTCAAGTTTTTCAAATCACCCACCATGTTTTGTCTCACCTCCAGTCCTTCCTACCATGGTTCCCTCTGATTTGAACACTCTTCCCCTTCCTCATCTCCTGGCTAACTCCTATATATCCTTAGTCTCAGTTCTTGTGTCACTTCCTTTGGAAAGCCTTCCAGGACTCTCTCTGGATGAAGTCAGGTGTACCTGCTATGTAATATCACAATATTGAGCTCTGATCTTCCTTCCCCACACTACAGCCTTTATCATACTTTATTATTATTAATTGATTTATTGTCTTTTCTGCTAGACTGTTTGTTCCAAAAGAGAAGGAGTTCCATTATATTACTAGGACCCAGCACAGTGCCCTGAACAGAGTAGACTCTCACTATCTGCTAAATGAATGAATACTTTTAGAATGATGTCTGTTCTGTAGCATGGAATGGACTAGGTATGATAAATTTTGAGTGATCATTTTTGGTTAAGAAACTCCCTTAGGGCAGGAAGATAGGTACTATTTTAGGTGTGTGTGCCTCAGAATAGGCAATCTGCTCTTCTAGGCCAACTTTTTTGGCGGGGAGGGGATAGAGTTTCACCCTGTCACCCAGGCTGGAATGCAATGGCATGATCTCAGCTCACTGCAACCTCTGCCTCCCAGGTTCAAGAGATTCTCTTGCTTCAGCCTCCCGAGTAGCTGGGATTACAGGCACATACCACCATGGCTGGCTAATTTTTTGTCTTTTTAGTAGGGTTGGGGTTTCAACATGTTGGCCAGGCTGGTCTCGGACTCCTGACCTCAAGTGATCCACTCGCCTTTGCCTCCCAAAGTGCTGGGATTATAGGTGTGAACCACCATGCCCGGCCTCTAAGCCAACGTTTTAAGGACAGATGTCTGAGGAGAAGGCAGGTGAGGGAAGCAGGTCCCTAGACTAGGAAGTTTTATTCCCTAGGTCAGAAAGTGATAAAAGAGAATGATATTTTGGGTTGGTGTGACATTCAGAGGTGTCCCCAGATTATGAGAGAAGGTTGAGACTATGGCTGTGTCTCTGTTAAGCTGTGCTGTTAAGAAGGTTCTCCTGGGTAGAGATTCTCAGGGCAGGACTCAGATCATGGAAAGCAGCTTTCCTCTAACCTCTTGCTTTCTTCTTTTCTGCCTCCTTGCTTGAAGTTACTTTGCTTACTCTTCTATGCTCAGCACTCTACCCAGTGGAAACTCAGGGTTGTTTTAGAATTGTGGAAAGCATTTTATTTTTCCAATCTTAGAAATTCAGGGAAAATCCAGGAAAGGAGACAGAGAAACAGGAGAGAATGGCACTTGACTAGCAGTTTTCCTGTAGAGGAGCATGTTTTCTGATAGGAAGAATGTATTGGAGTGTAGGGGAAGATGGCTGTGCTCTGCAAGGGAGCATGGGTGGAAAGAAGGTATTCTTGCAATGGAAGGGCCACTGAAAAGAGGGAGCAGCCTCCCCTTAAAAAAAAAAACAAAACATTTTCTTTAAAGTTGGGAGAGGTCTGAATTGGGTGGGGAGGCCTGGTATCGAGAGGCAGTTCAAGGGAAGCATGTGTCCTTAGAAGGGGTTCCAGGATTGACTCTGTCCTAAAGGAGGTGGTAATTTTTTCAGGAAAAGGTTTTGAGTATGGATTTGATATTTCAAAATTACAATTTATCTTTTGGACATAAAGGGTGTCCACAGCTTAGTAACTTAGAGTTTGAAAGTAGTAGAATTTTGGGCAACAAGGTTTCCCTCAAACCAGTATCTGTGCAGAGGTGAGATTTTAGGTTGCTATTGGTGCCAAAGAAAATGAATAGATTAGAGGGGGTCACTTATAATCAATTCCGCATGGGGGTTTGGGAGACCGTTAGATTGGATCTCAACAGTTATAAGATCTTGGAAATGGCGTCTGATGTCCCCAAGAAAATCCCATATTGCCAGGATCATCATATGCTTATTCACAAACCCTAAGTATCTTAACTCGCAAATTCAAATGGAGTTTGAAAGAGTTATGTCCTAATGTCAAATCAGGAACTTCTGAAATTGACAAAGCTAAAAGGAAGCTCTAGGCTCAGAGCTTAGTTCTGCTTGATATGGGAGATGCTTCCTCTTTCTGAGCTCCTGTCATTTTCCTTAGAGCCCTTAGTAAAGGGCCTCAAGCCATATGACCTTCCTCCCATTGTACCCCATAATGCAAGGTGACATAATGCCTGCATCAAGGATCACAGTTCCAGGCCAGCTCTGGCCTTTTTCTCAGTCTCAAATTATGTGGGAGGTAAACGTGAGCCTTTTTTGCATATGGACATGCTATACGTTTCTGTACTTTCCTGGACTGCACAAACTAAAACCACATTAGCCTGGGTTTTATAATTCTTTGGACTATTAGTTGTGTTTCTTTGAGGTGTAAAACTGTTTTTTGCTTGCCATGCTTAACAACATTGGAGCAAAACTTAGATAACATCTTAAAGAATGTTATCCTTGTTGGATGGAGACGTATTTGAAGGCAGGGTGAAGTAGAATCTAAGAAGGTGGGAAAGGACTCCATGTATCTTTGGGACCTGTCATCTGTGGCAGTCTCCCTTCCTAGCCATGGAAGAGCATATTCTTGTTTATTGGCAAAGCTGTCACCATTTAATTGGTATCAGATTCTGACTTGCACAAGTAACATTCTTCACTGTTTAAAAAAAAAAAAAAGGTGGGAAAGGAGACAAAATTGAAATGGTGCTCTGAGTTCTGTATGATCTGACCCTCCAAGCCAGGGTTAAGACAGATCTTGAACCTCCCTGATATTGACTAAGGCAGGGATGCCATAAGTAACGAAGAAAGTATGACGAGAGTGTTCCTAGGCTAGAAGCTCCACAGCAAGGAGGGTGCTCTGGAAAGGGGTTTTTCAGGGTAGATTTATGTCCCTTATTGGGGATGCCACTTTTGGGAAGGGCTGATGGAAAAAGAATCAGGAGCTGCTATCTCGATGATCCCCCCACACTTCAAACAGGTTTCTTCCAAAGCATACCAGACAATTGGATGACTGGCCTGTTTCTAAAGCCCTCCAGGGAAGGGCTCCTTAAGTCAATGCTCCAGAGCCTAGTGACCCTCTGCGCAGGTAAGTACTTTCTTGCATCAAGCTTAAATTAAACTCATATCCCTGTGTGCCTCCTGCCCCAGAAAACTTGAATGTGAAGGACAGTGTTGAAAGGGAAAGGAAATCCCAAGTGCATATAGAAGCATCCATGCCTGATGAATATCTGTTGTAGATACGCAATCATAGTATGATTTTATGCATGAATGATATATGAGTCTGACTCCATAAAGTGTTCAGAAATTATTTTATTAATTTATATTTATACCATCCATATGAGCCTCAGATCTTTCCCTGGCTTTTAATCACTGCTAGACACATAGATGTCTTCCTTTTCTGTGGCTTCTCAGAAATCCATTTCACATAAATCTTTTGTCTGTTGTTCACAGACACTCCTGTCCTCCTGTGTCTAGGGGTTGAGTAATCATGGCAGCATCTCAGGTAGCCTCAGAGAAAGAGAGAGAGAGAGAGAGAGAGAGAGAGAGAGAGAGAGAGAGAGAGAGTGTAGTCACTATTATACAAGGAGATTCTTCTCACAGAATTGTGCTCTCCAGAGGAAGGTGACTGGTAACAAAAGGATAATCATATGGTAATAAGATGCTATGTTAGCTAAGAACCCAAAAATACTTGAATCTTGCCCCAGACAAATTACTGGGGCCTATAAGGTTATTGACAGGCTGTTTTCCTAGAGGAGAAAGACAAATTGATGCTTTACTACTAACTGAAGCATTGGTCCCAAACCCGGAGGCAGAACTCTTATGATGTTACTGCCGTAAGTTGAGGAAAGGTGAATCCCAGCCACACCCACCAGAAAAGAGCAGGTGCGTAAGTGTCTGTCCTGTCTCCACCTGCACACCCATTGTACTAGCTAGATAAGAGAGAGTGTTCGAGGAGAAACTGCTGGCTAGACCTTCTCCCCTTGCATACAGATTCCAGGCCTTCTCATATTCCTCCAGGCTCCTAGGTAAGAGAAGGAAAGAAAGCTGACCAAGCCTCCTTCCATGAGAGAATAGCTTGTGGGTTTTAAAAAATAGCTTTTTATTATAGAAAATTTTAAACATATTAAAAAAAGAGAGAATAGTTTAATGAACCCCCATGTACACATCAATTATTACCAACATTTCGCCAACCTTGTTTTGTCTATTTCTTCCCACTTAATTTTATTTTTATATTTTCTAGATTATTTTAAACCAAATCACCGACATTTTACCCGTAAATACTTCAGTATGTATCTCTTTGATTAGGATATCATGCCATTATCAAATCTAACAAAGTTAACCATTATTCTTTAAACTGTCTAATGCTCAGTTCATATTAAACTTTTTATGATTGTGTTAGCAACATCTTTTTAGAGTTCATTTGTTTGACATAGGAGTGAATCAAAGTTTGTATTTGGTCATTATGTTCTCATTCTGTAATAGTCCTTCTTCCTTGTTTTCTGTGCCATTGATTGGTAGAAGCCAGGGGATTTGTGCTATAAAATACTGAGTGGCTCTTTCTGTTATTCACCTGACAGCCCTCATCCTGGTGCAGTGATTCCACTTTTAGAAAAAGTGACTGAACTGGGAGCACATCTCCTCCTTAGTGTGGGAGATCTTGGTCTTGGTCTGTCTCATCTTTGAGAAGAGGAGAGAAGCCCTGAAATCCTGCCACCAAGTCCTGTTGATTCTACCTCCTGATTAGCTCTCGAATCCATCCACTTCTCATCCTAATCTATGCTCCATTCATCATACTACCACAAGAGTGGTCCTTCCAGAATGTGTGTTCGATGATGTCACCCCTCTGTTTACAGTTCTTCAGTAACTTGACATGCTATTAGGATGAGGTTTTAATTTCTTAAAATCATTTACAAGGCCCTTTTGACTTAGCTTCTCCAGTCTTGTCTATTGGCATTTACTCTTCATACTGTATTCACCACTCATATCTTTCAGCACCTGGACTTACCATGCACTCTCACCTCTAAGTGTCACCCATGCTGGCCCCTCTGCCTCATCTGGCTAACTCCCAGTCCCCCCCTGAAGTCATGGCTGAAATGCCCCTCCCTGCTCTGTGCCTCCATGGCACCCTCACAACATTGCCTGTCTCCTGCACTAGACTTGGTCCTGGAGAGCAGGGCTGTTCACGTCTTGCTCATTGCTGCATCTCTAGTACCTGACACAGTGCCGAGCACCAAGTATCTGCTCCTACTTGTCAATTGCATGAATGAATGCTAATTTCTCACAAATAAGGTGGGTAGTTGTTCAGAGTAAGAAAGTGCATGCGGTAGGGTCTTTTTTTTTATCTAGAAAACACTTAATAAAACTAATAATTTTAATACCTTAAGTTGGTTTTGCACATTTCCTCCTAACAGCTCAGAATCTAAAGTTTGAAGGTAATACTTGCTTTCTTGTGAATTTTTTTGAATTTTTTTCATTAAATGGATAATATGCATATCTAAATTAATTCTTCGTATGTTTAGGATATTCATTCAAATTTACCATAAGTTATACCGTTGGTTGCAAAGGGACTCTGCTGACCTGAGAGAGATATCTGTACTGGGGTCAAACTGAAGCCAAAGTCTTACCTCTAAACAGAGTGCATTTGAAATGCTTTCAAATGTGTGCTGTTCACATGCTTTTAGGGAAGAAGGACTGCGTTAGAGGCCTGTCTACTGTGTTTCCACAGGCTATTTGGGGGCTTGGTGTTGGACATCAAGCGGAAGGCCCCCTGGTACTGGAGCGACTACCGGGATGCACTCAGCTTACAGTGTTTGGCCTCCTTTCTGTTCCTGTACTGTGCCTGCATGTCACCTGTCATCACCTTTGGGGGATTGCTCGGAGAAGCCACTGAGGGACGCATAGTAAGAGTCCTTAACCACTTCAAATGGTCCCAAACAAGACCTAAAATATTGTGGCAGCAGCCAAGTCCACTGGGGGCAAGGGGGAATTACCCGGTCTAGGACTGAAGTGATTGGATTTTTCCTCTGAATTACCGTGGTGTTCTGACATCATACCAAAGAACAACACAATTCTCTCTTTAGAACAGACTCTTCTGCTTGAACATCAGCTTCAGTAGCTGGTTGCTCAGTTGAGTTTTCTATTGCCTCAGTGATGGAAAATGGATATATTGATGCCATTTTAAAATAAGATTTAAAGTGACTCTGTATGTGAGCTTGTAGTATGAATGGTATCACTGTGCTTTATATTTTCAAATACTGAATTGAGTCACTAAAGAATAGGAGTTAGCTAAGGAATGATGTGTCAATGGATCGGGGCACCTGAATTATTAAAGTAGTATCTGTTTACAGGAGTATTAGATGGTGTGTACATATCACTCTTGCTAAGATGAAATACAAGCAAATGGCCATCAGGGCACACAGGAGAGCTAAGTGATGACTTTTTTTCCTCTTAGAGTGCAATTGAATCCTTGTTTGGAGCCTCCATGACTGGGATTGCTTATTCCTTGTTTGCGGGACAGGCTCTCACCATCCTGGGAAGTACTGGGCCAGTGCTTGTGTTTGAAAAGATTTTGTTCAAATTCTGCAAGTAAGACATTTGTTTTTCTGAAAACTCTAACAGATTTAGTGATTATGCTGCCAGGGTTAAATGTCAGGGTTCTGTTTGAGTACAGACAGGCAGTATGATTCTGGATTGTAAGAAACCTGAAAAGAGAACATTTGGTCTGTTGTCCTGCCCCTAGGTAGCACCATACCCAAAACAGCAGATCTCTTATTCTTAAAGAGCTTGGTTAATATCCCTCAACCATTATTGAAGTGCTGACTTTTTATCTTTAAAAAGACTTTTCCTAGCTACTTCAAACCTCATCGTTTCCATTGCAAGTCAATTTGTAATTTGGCCTAATATCCCCCTTCATATGTATATGTGTATGTATATATGTGTGTATACATACATATATATTGCTAAGTGATAGTGGGGCACAAGAGTGCTCTGGTTTCCCTACTTTTCCTGTACAGCCTTTTCTTTTTTCCTTTTATATTTCAAGTAGCAGCGCATGGGACTAGGGCCAGCCCCTTTTTCTCTTACTACAAGAATAAGATCGTAATTACATTAGGTAGTAATGGCAGGAATGTATAAGAGAAAATTTCTCTTTTCAGTTTTCCTATCCTTGCCTATATCCTGTGAAGCAAATCTGTATCAAAACTGTGCCAGAACATTATTTAGGAGTAAAATGCATGCAGTCAGAATTAGGATAAATTGGGTTCCAGTGCTGGTTTAGATGAGTTGAATTAACCACATTTCTGACTCCTTGTCTCTTAATGCCATCCATTCATGCTTTCTGATGAACTTTGGTCTTGTTTCAGAGACTATGCTCTTTCATACCTCTCCCTGCGAGCTTGTATTGGACTGTGGACCGCTTTCCTGTGTATTGTCCTTGTGGCAACTGATGCCAGTTCCCTTGTCTGCTACATTACCCGTTTCACTGAAGAAGCATTTGCCTCCTTAATTTGCATTATTTTCATCTACGAAGCAATAGAAAAACTGATTCATCTGGCAGAGACCTATCCCATCCACATGCACAGCCAGCTGGACCACCTTAGCCTCTATTAGTAAGTGTGCTTTCTGCTTAATTTTAGAAAATTGAGCAAAGGGCCTGAGTTTAATTGCTGATATAGAGTGCTAGGCAGTGCTTACAGCTTCTAGTAAAGAAGTGTCTTGCCCTTTGGGAAATGGAGCTCAGATATAGATGAGGAGAATTGGAGGACTGCCAGAAGAGAACAATCAAAAGTGTTGACAGAGAAGATTGAAAGTGAAACACAGAGGGTACTCAAGAAGTGCTTTCCAGACCAGGTCTTTCAGTTCTAGGCACTGAACTAGGTAGGTGAAATAAAAATAGGTGACAAATGTAGCAGGGAGAATTTGAATTCATTATGGGCAGGAACTTCTTTTTGCAAGGATTTGTGAGCCCCTGGACTATGTTATCAAGTGGGAGAATGGACTCTCTCTCTTTTTTTTCTTTTCTTTTTTTTTTTTGTTGTTAGCCCCTTTGTTGAAATGAAGGATTCTCTTTTTCTGAAAGTATTTACAGGCAACTCTTAGGAATTATTAGGTGAAGCTATATTAATAATTCATTCAAGATCCTGAGGCGTCTCACACAGTATCATAAAGATCTAGAAACCTACTTACTTCCTAGATTTCAACTCTGGAGATTATGATTTCTTTATGTGTTGAATATGGTTTGGATTGTCTAGAAAAGAAACACAGTATCTGGCTGTTTTCAACCATCTAGGACACTCTGGTCCTATAAACATTTCTTCTCTTGAATAGCATTCTCCAAATTATGACTAAAGATCCTCTTCCCTTAGCTCTGTACATCAAGTTCTGGCTGTACAGTTCTGATGTGGAGGATCTGGTTACGAAATGAACAATTTCAGTTCAAAACTGCCTCAGAAGAGAGAGTACACTGCCTGGATGCATCTGCCAACCAGCAACAGATACACTTTCATCTATTCTAGTTATTCACTCATTAACCTTTTAAAAATCAGAATTAATAAAAAATTTATTAGAACTTTATTCTACTAGAAAGTAAATCATTAGGGAGTATAATCTTCAGTGCCTAGTGAATTGGCTCCTATTGGCATTGGAGTTCTTATTTCTGTAAGGTTCATTCTTTGACTTCTTTTTATCATTAATTTCTTTGTTTAACAAATATTGATTGAACACCTATTATGTACCAAGCACTGTTTTAGGCCTTGGAAACCTTTATGAGGCTTATATCCTAATGGGAGAAGACAGGCAAAGTGACCTACCCTGGATTGAGTAGACTTTGGTTCCAGAAAGAAATTTGTTAATAAAGCTCAAGATATATGTATTTTTAGTCTCATTCTACTGTTAGTTCACATGGTGCTGATGTGAAGCTAGAACTCCTCAATTCTTTAAATGGTTTTATGTTAATATATATGGAATTGATTTTTTAAAAATAGACTTTATTTTGCAGTTTTAGATTCACAGCAAAGTTGAACAGCAAGTACAGAGAGTTCACATATTCCCCTACCCCAGCACACACATAGTCTCCCCCAATATCGATATCCCATACCAGAGTGGTAAGTTTGTTATAATCAGTGAACCTACACTGACACATTATTGCTACCCAAAGTCCATAGTTTACATTAGGGTTGGCTCTTGGTTTTGTACATTCTATAGATTTTGATAAATGTATAATGACATGTATCCTCCATTATAATATCATACAGAATAGTTTCACTTCCCTAAAAATCTTCTGGGCTTCACCTGTTGCTCCCAACTCCTAATAACTTCCTCCCAACTCCTAATAACCACTGATCTTTTTGTGTCTTTATAGTTTTGAATTTTCCAGAATGTAATAGTTGCAATTATATAGTATGTAGCATTTTCAGTTTGGCTTCTTTTACTTTGTAATATGCATTTAAGGTCCTTTATGTTTTTTCACGGCTTGGTGGTTCATTTCTTCTTAGTGCTGACTAATATTCCATTGTCTGGATGTACCATGGTTTATTTATTTGGAATTGATTTTTTAAAACTTAAGTATAGGGCTTTATAGCTTTCCCTATTACTTTTCATTTTGTCAGTTTCTTCCTATTATTCTAACCTGTTGAGATTTTGAATTTTAATTCCATCATGCCGTATCTTAGAAGGCATGCCTATTAAATTTATAGACCATACAAAGTTAGTGAGGATGGCTGTGTCAGTTGACCATATTGGGACCCATGTCAGGCATGAAGCATGCTGGGACTGGGAGGCAACATGGTGGCCAATGGCACAGTTGTGGTCTGGTCTGGTCTGGTTTGGCTGGAACAGGAGGCCTGGGGAAGCTAAGGGAACTTCTAGGTCTGGCTGTACCAGGAGTAGCCAGGGAATGGCTAAGGTAGTGGGATATTAGCAAAGGTAACACAGTGTCAGGAAGTGCTTACATCACGACTCCAGGAGACTCTGACTTTTAGAACAAGAGCGTAATGAAGGGTATAGGGAATAAGATATTCAGGCTTGGAGGAAGTTGTTGAAAAGTAAGTGGGATATCGAGACCTCCTTGTGATGTAGATTAAATTTCATAGGAAGAGCCTAAGAGATGGAAATTGGGCAAAAAGAAAATCAGGACTCATTCTGGGCACATCATATACCAAACATTGTTGTCAGCACAGTTTAATCCAAGATCCATGGGATGATTTGAGTCCAACTTTAGTAATGAGCAACTGAAAAATTAGAATATGTTTGGGCCTAAAGAGGGGCCTCAACTCCTCAGGTCTGAAGTATGCAAAGGAGAAGCAAGGCAGCTCCTGGCAGCCTTTAAACCAGTTGTGTCTAAAAACATTTAACTGAGTATTTGGCTGTTTTCCTCAGGAATCTTTTTAATTTTTCCCCTCAGCTGCAGGTGTACTCTCCCAGAGAATCCAAACAATCACACCCTGCAGTACTGGAAGGACCACAACATCGTGACAGCAGAAGTCCACTGGGCTAACCTGACTGTCAGTGTAAGTCTGGGAGCTGCCCGATGTCCCAGCATTGTGATCACAGGTTTAGGAGGGACTTCTACGTGAAAGGGAGGAGTAGCCTTTTGGCAAACTCTAGCATTTACCAAAATAAAGCTTTTTAAAAAAACAATTCTTACTCACTTTCTTTTATCCTTTTCTTGTACATAGGGGGAGAAGATTACCCTTCTCTTTTCTCCCCCCACATCCTACCCAGTGACCGTGTGCTAAGTATAGGTGGGGATGAAACCATGCAGGACAGGGGCAGATCCAGACATGTGGGGTTGAAGAATATTCAAGTTTGGAGGTCCTCTGTGAGAACAATACAAGTTGCCGGGGTCCTTCTGGAGCCTTGAAAGTAGTGTTTGTTCAGAACAGTTCTGGTTCTATGTCTTAGGACCATAAGTAGCCACCCTACCTGAAAGTGGCCTGTGCAAGAGAGGACTCTGCAACTGCATGAAGGTCAAGGGGATGCTGCTTGCAGCCTCTGCTCCCAACAAGCATGGGATGACAGTGAATGGTGGACTCAGAGGAAACAGCTGTTTATTTGGTTGTGTCTGCCTTTCATCACCCAGAATGTTTATTCCTCCAGGAATGCCAGGAGATGCATGGAGAGTTCATGGGATCTGCGTGCGGCCATCATGGACCCTACACTCCTGATGTCCTCTTTTGGTCCTGTATTCTATTCTTCACCACCTTCATTCTGTCAAGCACCTTAAAGACATTTAAGACGAGCCGTTATTTCCCAACCAGAGTAGGTAGCATGTTCATGCATTTCTTTTATGTTAGAATCACATATAACAGAACCTTTTCTCAGCCTCTGTCCTTCTTATGGGGTTGATTGGCCAGGTGGAGAGCTTCAGATGTACTGATGAGCCACACTGGCATTCTCCCCTAGTGTCTGGCAGCCTCTTTCATTGATCTGTGGTTAGGAATGAAGGGTTAATACTTAAAACCTTTTTGCAGTTAAGTTTAAGGTGGTAGTGATGCTTTTTAAGAGTTATTAAGTCTTATTTCCAGAATGCTGTTACATTTCATTTCCAGAATGCCGAGACACTTAGCACACAATAGCTACAGCTGGCTCCTGAATACAGTAAATTGTGGTTGTCACCTTGGATACTTTGGGGGACCCAAAAATCTTCTCCCAGGGATGGTGTTTGTAATAGCTTATGAAATCACTGGTGACACTGACTACAGCAACCAGTATGCTCCTAACTTAGTGTGTATGACTGTTTGAAGCCTCTGCAACCTTTCCATGATGTAGATAGCATTGTTTGTATTATGACCAAGGCTTTTGCCAGTTTTGCCAGGGCAAGATTAGAGGCTGAGTGTGGAGTATCGACATGGGCCATTTCTTTGAAAGGGAGCTTGAGACAGTGGAGAGTGGCTACTGGAACCTCATCACAGAAAGTTAATACTGAAAAGAATAAGTGCATGAATTATTTATATTCTTCAGTCACATGGAAACATCTGTAATAAATGACCATTATATTTGTCATATCAAAACTATAACAGGAAGATGGGTGATGTACAGTGACCACAAAATTTGTGCCACAGAAAGGCCCCCTGAAGACTTGGGTTACACGTACCTTTACCACAGTATACCAAGCTAAACCTCAAACATACGAATCAGTGAGAAGAAGCCACATACCTTTTTTTTTTTGAGACAAAGTCTTGCTCTGTTGCCCAGGCTGGAGTGCAGTGACACGATCTTGGCTCACTGCAACCTCCACCTCCCAGGTTCAAGTGATTCTTCTACCTCAGTCTCCTGAGTAGCTGGGACTACAGGTGTTCACCACCATGCCCAGCGAATTTTTTTTTTTGTATTTTTAGTAGAGACGGGGTTTCACCGTTTGTTAGCCAGGATGGTCTTGATCTCCTGACATTGTGATCTGCCCACTTCAGCCTCCCAAAGTGCTGGGATTACAGGCATGAACCACCCCACCTGGCCTATATACCGTTTTAATTTGCCAAAAAGGTAGAATAGCCATATATGAAGAAATATATTGGGTATTTGTAGTTTATTTAACAAATGCAATCAGGCCAGTCGTGGTGGCTTACACCTATAATCCCAGCACTTTGGGAGGCCAAGGCAGGTGGATCACCTGAGGTCAGGAGTTTAGACCAGCCTAGTCAACGTGCTGAAACCCCATCTTTACTAAAAAAACAAAAGTTAGCTGGGAGTGGTAGCACAGGCCTATAATCCCAGCTACTTGGGAAGCTGAGGCATGAGAATCACTGAAACCCAGGAAGTGGAGGCTGTAGTGAGCTGAGATTGCGCCACTACACTCCAGCCTGGGCGACAGAGTGAGACTCTGTCTCAAAAATAAAAAAAAAAATTAAAAAAAAGAGAGCATACTCATTTGATGCCTTCTGAAATAGAACTGAGAAGAAATTTGTATTAGTGGTGATACACTATTGTAGATAGTTTTTATAAATGTTTAAGGAGAAGATACACTATTGTAGGTAGTTTTTATAAATGTTTAAGGAGAAGATAATATAAAAAAGGGTATTCATTTGCTGGCAAGAAATCTACCATCAGTACATCAGAAATGGGGATGCGCTCCCAGTCTACTGGGGTATGGGTGGTAGTGGCCTTCAGAGAAACCTATTAATGTGGCCAGTGATGTGGCCTGACCTGCAGTAAATGAAAAACCTTCTTGGTGTTTCATAGAGAAAATCAGCTATTAGGTGGGGCTTTATTTGTAGCTTTTTAAAAAATTGTATGCAATAATTTCTGACCTATAGATGTATAATACAGCATTTTCAAGAAAAGATATTTTTAACATAAATCATACCAAAATTCATAATATGATGATATTGTGAATGTGTGTGAAAGTGTGTGAGACCTTTACAGTTCACTAGAAAATCTGTGATGGTTTGGTTTTTAAAGGCTAAGCAGTTGGTATTAAGCAAGTAAATATTTTAACAAAACTATAACTCAGTTTAAAATATTTGTTTCCCGCTTAGATTTCAAGGAGTAAAAAGGGCTGAGTTATCAAGTGTCAAGAATTCACTTGGCTTTGTGACGTTTGGTGGTACAATGCCAGATGCCCACAGCAGCGTAATATTGTACTTTGCTAAAAGTAGACAGATGAATTCTCTATTTCTCAGTAGCCATTTCCCCAAAAAGTATAATGTTTATTTTTAGTTAAAATAGTTAATCTTGTTTTACCATACCACATGATAACTTCTTGGTATCATGTGAAGTGCCCCAAATTTGTATTTTCTCAGCTCTGAGCTCTTTGCCTGTCTCCATTTCTACATTTTTCTGGGGCCAGAGGTTCATCTCTGACCTTTTTTCATGTATCACCTCCTGATTTTACTTCACTGCTTATCTGCTATGATCCGCAGTGTTATTTTGGACACTTTAAGAATTTCAGATGTGGCTGGGTATGGTGGCTCATGTCTATAATCCTTTTATATAAGCACTTTAAGGGAGGTCAAGGCAGGTGGATCACCTGAGGTCAGGAGTTCAAGACCAGCTTGGGTAATATGTTGAAACCCTGTCTCTACTAAAAATACAAAAATTAGCTGGGTATGGTGGTGGGTAACATGTTGAAACCCTGTCTCTACTAAAAATACAAAAATTAGCTGGGTGTGGTGGTAGCTTGTAGTCCCAGCTACTCAGGAGGCTGAGGCAGGAGAATTGCTTGAACCCAGGAGTCGGAGGTTGTAGTGAGCTGAGATCACTCCACTGTACTCCAGCCTGGGCAACAGAGCAAGACTCCATCATCATAATAATAATAATAATAATAATAATTTCATAGGCAAAGAAACTTTATATAATATTATGAAAGACTATCCTTTCCATTTTGGTTCTTGCAGTATTTTAGTTGCAACCTGGCATTAAATTAGAGTTTCAAATATGATGAAAAGTAGAATGATAATGTTCTATAATTTTCCTACTGCTCTGCACCAAATTCTAGAGTCTCTGGAGTTTCTATTTCAAATTATTCAGTCAAATGTAAAAGGATTTATTGCTGTCTGCTTAACATATATTTGTTTGGTTGAAAGGATTTTTTTCAGAAACTGTAGGAAAACGAAGCAGAACCAACTGGGTGAAATAAAGCACAAACACTGGATTAGGGTGTGGTGAGTTGTGAACAATCAGGATTCTGGTTATGACTGGGATCCCTGTCTCATAGGAGCTTAATGCCATGTGAGCCAGGGACACAACGTCCAAGGCCCATGGCCTGGAGACCTGGATGCTGGCTGTGGACCTTGGGCAAGTCCCTCTTCCTCCCTGTGCCACATTCTCCTCATCTGCACAATGATGTGATGACACCTGCCGTCTCTTTCCAGTCTTGCTTCAAGGATACAGTGAGGTTTGATATGATGAACCAAGAGTAGAAGGTGGTGTGCCATAGTGGGTCCTAGTTGAGCATGCTCCCTGCCTTCTCTTCTCTGACATCTTCTTCAATTTGGGGACAAATGGGAATAGCAGAAGGAGGGGAGCTCATAGTGTAGAATTCTCTACTAAAGTGTGCCTACTGGTGTTACCTTTTAATGTTGAGTTGGATTTTCTAAAGCAGCCCCACTTTGTTACTGAAGTTGCTGACTCCTGTGGAAATCCCCCTACTAAGCAGCCTTACAAAATCCAGTCCCCATAGAATAATGACTCCACACAGGCATCAAAAATGAGTTGTCCTCTATTATGTTACAAAGCCTTTTTGGGCTATGGAAGATGATTGGGTGGATTGAAATGTGGACAAAGGACCTGGGTGCGGTGGCTTATGGCTATAATCCCAGCACTTTGGGAGGTCAAGGTGGGTGGATCACTTGAAACCAGGAGTTCAAGACCAGCCTGGCCAACATGGTGAAACCGCATCTCTACTTAAAAATACAAATATTAGCTGGGTGTGGTGGTGGTGTGTACCTGTAATCCCAGCAACTAAGGAGGTTGAGGCACGAGAATTGCCTGAGCCCAGGAGGTTGCAGTGAGCCAAGATCATGCCACTACACTCCAACCTGGGTGACAGAGTGAGACTCAGTCTCAAAACAAAAAATGTGAACGAAGATAGCATATATATTCTGAGCAAAATACACATTTTATAATAAAATTTTATAAATAAACTTTGTAAAATCAATGGTATAAAATCAGTATTAAGATTATATGCTATACATTACCTAATTTCATTAAGTAGAAAAAGAAATTCAGCCCTTCTTATGCCTAAACATACTGTAATAAAGTATATTATGGCTGCCCTTTTTTCTGCCTCACAAAACAGAGGGCTGTTTCTACAAGGCAAAGTTTTGTATAAGTTCTACTCTTTTGTTTGTTGGTTTGTTTTAAGACAGAGTCTTGCTCTGTGGCCAGACTGGAGTGCAGTGGCGTGATCTCGGCTCACTGCAACCTCTGCCTCGGGTTCAAGCATTTCTCCTGCTTCTCCAGAGTAGGGGGAACTACAGGTGTATGCCACTACGCCCAGCTGATTTTTGTATTTTTAGTAGAGATGGGGTTTCACCATGTTGGCCAGGATGGTCTCAATCTCTTGACATCGTGATTTGCCCACCTCAGCTTCCCGAAGTGCTGGGATTACAGGCATGAGCCACCGCATCTGGCCAAGTGCTACACTTTATTTCAGTTTGAGAGCTGGGAAAAACTGGAGCAAATAATGAGTTTCTTTCTTGCTTAAAAATGGACTTATATGTGTGTCTTAATATATATAAGGTAGATTTCCGTGGAATAAAAGTCTAGAATGTACTGCTTAATTTTACGCATATGTGTAGACAATATTATCCGTGAGTGGAAAGTGGAATAATATGTGGATTGGGTCAACTGGTTATCAGCCTGTTAGGAGTCCTCTGTGTGAGACATAGTGGTATATTGTGAAGTTCTCACTGTATGCAGATGTTCATGTGAAAGATAGTACTTTCTTTCTGTAAATATCTTTGATTTCCATATGTATGGAATCCCAATGAACGTATGTTTGGAAAACAGTGTGTCAAAGTTTGTATTTTGTTTGCTGTTCTAAATGCCTATGTAACTTATCAGAAATCCAGTTTGTCTCAGATTGGGAATTTTCTTTTAAAGGAAAAAAGAGTACAGAAAAGACTATTGGAAGAATCATGTTCAAATGACCTTTTACATCAATGTTGCTTCAGTATTTTGGAGTTGACTAGGCGGTTTTCTCCTACCTACAATAGAATGTGCCTGCTACTTCTCCGTGACCTCTTTGGGCTTGCAGGAAGTACAACAGGAATAGCTTGAGCCTTTTGCTTGCTTTATAATTTATTCCCTTTACCTGAACTGCCTTCCCTGCAGTTCATAGTGAGAACAACTGGGTTTGTACCCTGACTCCACCTTAAGTGTGATAGATAGGACCAAGTCACTTTACCTCTCTGGGCATTTTTCTTTAAAACGAATGGGTTAAACTAGATGAGCTCAGAAGTCCCTTCCTGCCCTAACATTCTCTTCTATTTTTATTTTCTTGTGGTTACCGTTAGGGTCAGACATGTGAAATATGAGGAACCATTTAGAGGTTTAGATGTTATATTTTTGGATTATTACAGAGTATACACCTAAGTTTAGGACCTGTGTCATTTTTAGTGTCCCCACCCCATTTCTATTCCTGCTCCACTTGTCTTTCTTTGTAATCATCTCATTTTTTTCCACTCTTGAAACTCACAACTTTGCAGTTCATGAGTTACTTTGCTACCATCCCCCTCAAAAACAAATATATTTAAAACACTGTCCTAGAAAAGCCTCCCAATCACTTTCAGCTAAATCTGTAACATTTATAGAATATTTTAAAATTTTAATTCAGCTAGAGTTATGATCCCCAAACAAGTGCTGACAAAGCTGTCTGTCACATAAAGGATGTCTTTTTCACCTTGTAGGTATCATTGTTGCTAAATCACATCAGTATAGGCCTTCGGTGGGGAGACAGCAAGGGGCAGGGGCAGGACTAGGGGATGGGATTAGATAAAATTGTGATTTGTATCCTTTCCTTCAGGTCAAAAATCCTAGGTTTAAAACAAGATTCTGGGTCAAGCACAGTGGCTTATGCTTGTAATCCCAGCACTTTGAGAAGCTGAGGCAGGCAGATCGCTTGAGCCCAGGAATTCAAGACCAGCCTGGGCAACATGGCAAAACCCTATCTCTAAAAAGTACAAAAAAAAAAAAAAATTAGCTAGGTGTGGTGGTGTGCGCCTATAGTCCCAGCTACTCAGGAAGGCTAAGGTGGGAGGATCACTTGAGGCCAGGGAGATCAAAGCTGCAGGGAGCCGTGACGGCATCATTGCACTCCAGCCTGGGCAACAGAGTGACACCTGTCTCAAAAACAAAACGAAACAAAAACCAAGGTTCTGTACTCTTAAGTTGGTATATAAATGACCTGCACAGTGTCACAGAGATTTCCTACTCAGTAAATCACTCTGAAAGAGTTTGCATAAGATTCTCTAGACCTGCAGTATTTAATGTGGTAGTCAATAGCTACATGTCACAAATAACCACTTGAAATTTGGCTTGCTAAATTGAGACTGTGCTGTACACATAAAATATATGCCATGTCTTGAAGGATTGGTACCAAAAAAGAATATAAAATATTTCATCAGTATTTTATATTGATTACATACTGAAATGACAATATTTTAGATATATTGAGTAAAATAATCTGATAAATGTTATAATTATTTTAACTTATTTTTATATTTTTAATGTGGCTACTAAAAAATTTAAAATTAGACATGTGGCTAATGTACTACTTTTTTTTTTTTGTGAGACAGAGTCTTGCTCTGTCACCCAGGCTGAGTACAGTGGCACCATCTTGGCTCACTCCAACCTCTACCTCCCTGAGTTCAAGTGATTCTCCTGCCTCAGCCTCCCAAGTAGCTGGGGTTGCAAGTGTGCACCACCACACTTGGGCTACTTTTTGTATTTTCAGTGGTGATTGGGTTTCACTGTGTAGGCCAGGGTGGTCTTGAACTCCTGACATCAAGTGATCCACCCACCTCGGCCTCCCAAAGTGCTGGGATTACAGGTGTGAGCCACCGTGGCTGGCCTGGCTAATGTACTTCTATTGGACATGTTGCTCTACATTTACATGGTATGGGGTAGGCAGTGAAATACCATAGATGGGAAAGATAATTCGACAAAGCATTCAAATGGACAGAAACAACACAAATATTTTTGCTGGCATCAGGAGCACTGTGTAGCACAGAACACCTCCCAGAAAGCAGAAAATTTTTTTGCTTAAAAACTGCTGTATATATAAGACCCCAATTAAAAAATAAAAGCAAATGAGCCTGAACTGTCTTCCCTCAGCTTTGCCTGGGATCTGCTACCTTTGCACTTACTTTTCTACCATCGTCCAGGTGCCAAGGATATTAGCCACATAAGGGAGCTGAGCATATTCGTTTCATTTTAGGCATCATTCTTTTGTGGTTCCCCCAACCCAGGTATTGTTGAATCTGTTCAAAGCTGGCTGAAATACTATGCAAGTCTTGCTGCTCTCATTGTGCTGCTTCTCTCACCCTTGGTGGAGGCTGAGCCTGTTTTCAGCACCCACCAGCCCAGTAGGTTTTGATGATGCCTCCTGAAAGAGATTATATTTGTTTCCTTTTGCACTAGTCACAGTTGTTGTTTAAACTACATCAAATTTTGAGGGAAGAGTATTTGCCTGTGATGGAAAGAGAGATGATTTATTGCTTCAAGGGTTTTAAATTAAAAGCTATTCTCACAAAAAAAAAGAAAGGGAGCTCAAATCAGAAGGAAATGGTAATTTTTCCTTTAAGTGAGGTTTCAGCCAGACACATTTTCAATACAGGGTACATAAATGGGAGGGGAACTCAGTTAATTAGATATTTACTGTACATGCTTATATGACTAGAATACATTCTTAGACTTCAGTGAGCCTACATGGTAGTCATGGGAGGCACATATTAAATAAGTTCTAGGTCTTTGTTTCCTATCAGGACAAATAGTTAACAAGTGGCTGTTTGGTACTGACTACCTTCTTAGGCCTGGGTTAAGTGCTAAGGGGATGCAACAGAAATTTAAAAGATAGTAACTTACCAGATAGGAAGGAAAAACACATGAAATAGGTGCCATATACAACAGTAGTAAATAGTTGGATGCCCACCTGGGCATGTGCCATAGGAGTTCAGAGGAGAAAAGGACCAGTGGGCCCCAGGATGGTCAAGTGGGTTTCATATTGGGGATGGGGAGGTAGTGGATACTCAGAGAATGTATATTACATTCAGAGAACTAACATAACTGTGGAGGAGGAGCTGGAAACCTTAGGCTTCAAAGCAAAGTGAAGTCAGGTTAAGGTACCAGTGATATTACGTATAGCTAAGATATATTTCGCTCTCTTTTGAAAGCTCAGATTAAGGCAAGCACCAGTATTTGCCAGGCACTGCATTTTGTTGAAGCCACACTATAAAGTGAGACAGTCCTTTCACGATGGATCCTAAATAGGATGGGAATCGCCAACAAAATAAAGATGTGTGCTATGGAGGAAAACAAAGTAGTAAAGAAGTGCAGGGAGTGCTGGGGTGGAGGGAGGTGGCCAATTTTAAGTAGGATCATCTGAGAAGAGTTCAAGGAGAAGGTGATAGTTGAGTTGAACCTGAAGGAGATGGGAGAGCTACCCAAGTGGTTACCTGGAGGAAAGGCATTTTAGGTAGACACATGAGCAAGTACAAAGACCCTGAGGTGGGAAGGAGCCTGGCATGTTTAAGAAACAGCAAGACGGTCTGTGTGTCTGCAGCAGAGTGTCAAGAAGGAGAGCAATAGGAGCTGGGGTGGGAGATGTGATGATGCCAACTGTGTGAGCCATGTAGGCCAAGAAGGCCTTTTGATCCAGAAGCCATTTCAGGGTTTTGATACAAGAGTGACATGACCTAACTTGTGTTTCAAATGATTACTCCAGTGGCTGCATTTAAAAAACTGCAGGGCCGGAGGGCAAAGGCAGAAGCAAGTTAGGAGGATGCTACCGTTACCCAAACAGAAGCTGATGATGACCTGGATCTGGGTGGGAGCAGTGGAGGTGGTAAGAAGTGATCAGACTCCGGATATGTTCTGAAGGGAGAGCCAACAGGACTTGTAAAAAGACTGGATATTAGGTATGAGGGAGAAGTGGAGTTGCTGCTGCTGCTGCTGAGGTTTTTGGCTAGCACTGAGGACCTTGGCTGGTCCCAGAAAATCTAAGTTCCCGGAACTAGAGACTCATCCTGGCCCTAAATGCCCCAAACAGAACTCTTCAGAGGCTGGTGTGGGTTATGCTGGCATTTGTGAGAAGGTTCATTTTGCCTCATCATATCCATATTTTATGGGCATTAATTGGGCAATTAACATATTCCTGTTGTTTAAATTTGCTTGCATTAATTCAACTCTAAGATGAAAACATTCTTCTGAGGATTTTTAAGCCTTTTACAATACTTACCTCTTTTCTACTTTATTCAACCTGCCAAAACACGTTTCCAATTCTTTCTCATGCCAGGTACGTTCCATGGTGAGTGACTTTGCTGTTTTCCTCACTATCTTCACAATGGTGATTATTGATTTTTTGATTGGCGTTCCATCACCAAAGCTTCAAGTTCCCAGTGTGTTCAAGGTAAACAGATCTCAGAGTGCTTGGTACACTCATGTAATTTCATGCATTCTAATGCCAAGTTAATTTCAAAGGCCTTTTCACATCCTAATCACGAGTTTTGCTGTCCTCTAAATCTGAACCTTACTCCTCATACCTTGTCATTTAGAAAAGCAAACTTCAGACTTGGCTGAGTTCAAGTCAGAAAAGCCAGAGAACAGAAAAATCAAGATTGTTTAACGAATGAAAAGTATTATTATTATTATTAATACCACTTATTCTTAATATGTTAATATGTAAACAATGGAATGTGCACATTTATATTCAGGACACTCTGGAAACGTGGGTTTCTGGAACAAGCAACAGCACTTTCATTGGGCATCGGCTATATAAGGGCACTGGGAAGGATGAAAAAAGTCAAGGACTTGGCCTGAGCCTTCAAGGATGGTGCCCCTTCCTTGTAGGAGGAGAATGGAACTAAGAAGAGCCTAGTCAGGAGTCTAGGACCCCTGGCAGAGTAATCATGACACTGAAGTCATCTTAATCTGATTTTGCTGTTTGTATAACTCTCTCTAATTTATGGTATTTTATACTATATATATTACAAACTATACTTCTCTCTAATATACAGTATTTTATGTAAGAATCTATACATAAAGTAAAAGAAATGATCAATACATGAGGGCTCCAAATTGATTTCAGTTTGAGAGCACTGACTAAGTCGACAAAGAAGATAGAAAAGCTGAGCTCAGTTCCATAGATCCCCACAGTGGAGAGGAGAGAAAACCTTCGGCATACTCAGTGACTTAGGAAGGATGATAAAGTAGGAAGATGGGAGAAGTTGGTGAGGAGAAGGCCAACAGGTATAAAGGCAGACCCTGACTTGTAAATGCTCCCTGCAGTTGTCCCTTTGCTTTCTCTTTTTTCTTTCTACCTGGGAAGTAGGCGTGTTGAAATAACTGCTTCCATATTTTCTGAAAAAATTTAATTTTGTTGAATTTGTTGAAATGCCACCAGTTGGAAGTTTATGGACTAACCAGTCCCTCTTGTAAGTATAATGCCTTTTAGAATATGGCATTCTCCCCTTTGTGTGAATGAGAACAATCAGCTTTCTCTCCAATACCTAGCTGAGGTCAGCGCTGCAGGAGGAATGGATTTTGTGTAAAAATAGGTAATTTGGGAACATTAAACAGTCCTTGGAAACGTTCCCTAAGGGATAGGCTTACTGAATTTCTGGGACATCTGTGAAGAAGGCCTCTGGGAGGTAGGACAGGGAGAAAAAGAAATGGGAAAATGTCAAAGAAAATGCTGCTCATGACAGGCTCCATTTTCAGGAGGCAGACAAAAAGTTGCCTTCTTCCTTTCCCTCCCTGTTGTACCACATGGCACTCAACTCCCAAGACCCAATCTGAAGGCTAGTACTATTACTAGGGGTATAATGCCATTAAGGGTTTATTTAATAAGTTTTTGTGTTGGTCCAAGAACTTAACTACCACTTAGAGCATTGTTACTAAGAAAACACAGATTCTGTAAACTTAGAAGCTAACTCATTCATAATTTTTGACTTGGTAGTGTTATTAGTCTTTGGATCCTAGAAACATGACTAATAAGGAACAAAATCAAATATAACAGTCTATGCTTTGTTTCTTGAGTTTGGTCAACTCTGGGCCAGTTGGTATCCCTGGTGCCGGGGTAGGGTAAGGATCTAGGTGAGTTTAGCTATGTCATGAACACTGCAATAAGATTTATAGACAGTTTTATTACAGGGGCATTGGAGAGGATCCTAGGTCACAGAAACCCCCAACTTTAGCAGTCTTAGACTCCTTTCAAGTCTCTAATAGCTGGACCCCTGTTTCATTACAGATAAGGAAAGGCCCTTGGAGCAATCCAGTCTAATCTAAGCCCAAGAGATTCCATGCAGATGGCTCTACTTTGCCTTTATTTATGCTGTAGACACACATTATATGGCTCTGGAGAGAAGTAGGAGAATAGTCTAAGTTATTTATATTTGTCTTTGGAAGTCATTCAATTTTTTGACAACACATATAGTTGTTAATTGTATGTTACTTGGGTTAATGTTGAGATACAGTTGTTTTTTCTCTACCCAGAGGTTTGGGAAGTAAGTAGAAGGAAGTGCAGCATTAATGAATATTTCACAAGAAATTGATAATTGAAGATTGACTGATTCAAAGGGGATTTGGAACTACTACTGAGCAAAAGGGGCTTGCTGCCTAATGTGCTAGAAGCCAGTACTGTGATACCCGGTTTTTGAGAAAAGAAAAGCTTTTTATTTCAAGTTTACTAACAAGGAGATAGGAATTCATCTCAAATCTGTCTGCCTGCACTGGCTTTACTGAAATAATTAGAAAAGGTTTTGGGGGTGGATTCTGGGATAGTAGATGATTGGTAGAAGGAAAGGAGAGGTCTGGAAAGTCCCCAGTCATTCATATTTATCTCTTCATGCTACCTCTGGTCCCATGTGCCAAGGGGGTTTCAGCAACTTGTTTCTTTTCTCATCCACCATCCTGTAAAACCAATAATTTCTGTTAGTCATTGGTGTCTTTAACTCTTTGCGGAATGGTTTCAGAACAAGGTCACAGATTTCTTAAGGAGTTGCTGTATTTCAGGCCTTTTTTTTTTTTTAACGATCCTCTCTCAAGAATAAAAAGAAATATGGATATTGTGATTAAGTTTGATATGTTTTACTCTCATGACTATAGTTAACTTAAAATACAAAAATAGTATCTTTTCTCCCTTAGCCAACAAGGGATGATCGAGGATGGATTATTAATCCCATTGGCCCCAATCCCTGGTGGACTGTGATAGCTGCAATTATCCCAGCTCTTCTCTGCACTATCTTGATATTCATGGATCAGCAGATCACAGCCGTCATTATTAACAGAAAGGAACATAAGCTCAAGGTAAAAAGACGCTCTGACCTAGAAGACTGTTATGGCAACCTGTTACTTTTTTTTTTTTTTTTTTTTGGGGGGGGGGCGGTAAGGTCATCTAGACCAGAAACTGTAGAATCTGGATAAAAACACTCATAGAAGGGATTCATAAGGGGTTTCCATTCCCTCCATTAATAACCAAGATTGCTTTGGAGATGAGACTAGAGTGGAGCATGGTGATATGGTATAAAAGAAACGTGGACTTCATTATTCTCCTCTCACACCTGTGGAGAAGGTGACTTGGTAGAGTTCCTGGTGATCCCTATATAGCTATATGCTTTGGGTCAAGCAACTGTATAGCTTGTCTTCCTGAGGTTCATTCAGGTGGGGGCCTGGGCCACTGTTTCCTAGAGGCAGATATTCTTTCATTGATATCTGTTACTATAGTTTCTAGATGGAAACTCAAACCCTAGGATCCTAGGATGGTAGCAGAGCAGGCAAGCAACATCCAAATCTATCAAGGATCTGGGAGTATGTGGTAGGAAGCCAATAAAGACATTTATCTCCAATTTCTATAGTTTCTACCATCTAGAATGCTCAAGATATGGCATGATCTTTGGTTACTCTTCCACAGAAGAATGGATCCTTGAATGTGTAAGACAGAGTAAGCTGGAGACACTTGGAGAAAGAATGAATATTGGCATATATAGGACAGGCTAAGATTCCCCTTTTTCTTCTTTTTTTCCTCCTAACCAGGAGGGGCTACAAGACTCCTCTTGAATCCCTGAGCCCCTTCCTTCTTATCCATACATTCGTTCCTGCTTTGGGCCTGAGACCCATAACTCACTGTTCTGTGTCCCACTACAGCTAGTCTACCAATGGTGACAGAAACTCTGTTTCCCCACAGAAAGGCTGTGGTTACCACCTGGACCTACTGATGGTGGCAATCATGCTGGGTGTCTGCTCCATCATGGGCCTGCCTTGGTTTGTAGCTGCAACCGTCTTGTCCATCACACATGTGAACAGCCTCAAGCTAGAATCTGAATGCTCTGCTCCGGGAGAACAGCCCAAGTTCCTAGGCATCCGAGAACAGAGAGTGACAGGCCTTATGATCTTTGTGCTGATGGGCTGCTCAGTCTTCATGACGGCTATCTTAAAGGTAATCATCCCTTCACACATTCAGCAAATATCAAGGGCCTGATATGTGCCAGGAATCCTGCCAGGTGATAGAAATACAGTGGTGCCAAACAGATACACATACAAATCTCTGCCCTGAAATAGTTTATTCTAGAGGGGTAAGACAGGTAACATTTAGTTAAGAAAATTAATTAAGAAAACAAACATGATAACTACAGAATGTGATAAGTGATATATAAAGGAAATACACAGTGCTTTCTGGTGCTAAAGAGAATGGAGAGGGGTCTCTTTTAGTTAGGATGGTCAGAGAAGGCCTCTCTGAAGAGATGCTATTTCAGGTGAGGTGGAGCCAGCCATGCTATGGATGGTGGGAGGTGGCACAGAGGGAGGGGAGAAAAGCGGTCTAGTCAGTCCTTGAGGTGGGAAAGAGTAATATACATTCTACGAAATATCAGGGCCATGTGGCTCGTGGGCATCGAATCAAGGCAAGAGCACAGTGCGATGAGAAGGAAAGAGTGGGAGGGACAGATCATGTGGGGCCTTGTCAACAGTGGGCAAGGTAACCTTTGAAGGGTTTTAACAGGAGAGGGACATGTTCCAGCTAGTTTAAAAAGATCACTCTGGCTGATGTCTAGGGAAGAACAGAAGCAAACAGACCAGTGAGGCTGTTGCAGGTGACGGATGATGGTGGCTTGAACAAGGAAGCTGGTAGCAGGGACAGATAAAAAGGCATGGCCTCTGTATAGCTTGGAGGCAGACCCAAAGGTGTGGCATTTATTAATATGGAAAAGACTGTATGATTTTTGTGAGGGTTGGGACTGTGATCAGATTTGGAATGAGATGTCTGGGAGTTATCTAAGTGAAGAGGCTAGAGGAGGGTTCCAGATTAAAATATAAATTTGGGAGTCAGCAGCATGTAGGTGGTATTGAAAGCCAAGGGAATAGGTGAGAGAACTTGGAAAAAAGTAGACATAAAAGAGAAGTGGGACATAAGAGAAGAGCAGAGTTAGAGGTTAGGTAGAGGAAGAGATAGCAACAGAGTCTCAGAAGGAGCTGCCAGAGAGGTCGGAGGAAAACTAGGAGGGTGTGGTATCAGGGAAGCCAAGTAAGCAAGGAAAGTGTTTCAAGAAAGAGGGATTAGTTAGACACGTCTAGGAAGATGAAGACTAAGCCAAGGCCATTGGGTTTAGCAACATTGGAGGCCTCAGGTCATTTGACAAGAACAGAGTCAGTGGATTGCATTAGTTTCTGCTGCCCGTAGGTGATTTAGAAGTAGAAGCAAAAGCAGAAGCTCACAGTGATAAAAATTATTTTGTTCTGAAATGAAATGATTATATGTAAGTTAAATCACAGGCCTCCATGTCTGGCTCTTCCTCCACCCCTACCTGGGAATGGGCAGGCAGGCAGACAGACAGACAGACACACACACACACCCCTCTTTAACAGAAATTGTGCCTTTTAAATCTTCCATAATCTCAAAATCTTCCAAATCCTTAGGGATTTAGTGTGTTTTAACCTGGAAACTATGTTGCTGTCCAGTGACTTGAGGCAGTAGTTAGGGGTATCTTATCAGAGAAGGAATTCAGTGGAACTATAGGGTAGAAATCCAATTATAGGTGGCTAAAGAGTGAGTAGGAGATAAGGAAGTAAAGAGTACAAGTGCAGGCAAATATTTCAAGAGGTTTTTCTGCTAAGTAGAATGGAAAAATGGCAGTGGCTAGTATGAGAAGAGGGGCTAAAAGAGAGGTTGTTTATTTTTATTTTTATTTTAGTTTTTTGGTACAGATAGAGGATGCTTTGAACATTAAAAAAATGTTTTGTGGGTAGAAGGTCTGCATCTGGGAGATAGGGGTGAGAAGGAAACTCTATGGCTGTATTACCAGGCACCAACCATTCTGGAGCACTGCCTTGTCTCCCTTGCCTCCTCTTTCCTTCTTTTTGGCAAACCTTCACCCACCCCAGCCTGTACCACAAATGCCCTTCAAGAGTGAGAACTGAGAGGATGGGAAGGATTTCTGAACCGTGTTCCTGTCCCCTCACTTTCCACTCAACCTTACCACCCACCTCTCCTCATACCCCTTTCCCCCTCATATTCCCAGTCTCCCCAGCCTAAATCCCACTCCCACCTCGTCAAGGCACCATCCGGAAGAGCCCAAACGTTGCTGCTTCTCCATGATAGAACCTAGAATGCGTGGCAGTGGCCATCACCGGCCTTTCTCTGACTGCTTCAGGACAATTCTCTTAGGACAACTATTCAGTAGTTCCACAAACAGCACCCAATTGGGATGTCTAGTCACTCTACAGCTGGAACCTGGGATTTTCTAATTCTTTCTTTTTTTAAAATTTTACTTTAAGTTCTGGGACACATGTACAGAATGTGCAGGTTTGTTACATAGGTATATATGTGCCATGGTGGTTTGCTGCACCCATCAACCAATCATCTAGGTTTTAAGACCTGCATGCATTAGGTACTTGTCCTAATGCTCTCCCTCCCCTTGCCCCCCACCCCCAACAAGCCCCAGTTTGTGATGTTCCCCGCCCTGTGTCCATGTGTTCTCATTGTTCAGCTCCCACTTATGAGTAAGAACATGTGGTATTTGATTTTCTGTTCCTGTGTTGGTTTGCTGAGGGATTTTCTAATTCTAAGAATTAGGTTTGGGAATATTCTTTAGCGCTAGAATAAAAACAAGTCCAATTTAGTTTTCAGCTCTTAGACCTTCCTTACCTTGATTCTCTAGGCCCAATTTCCCTACCTCAGAGTCAATCTGAAGATTATTTAGGTTGACAGACATGATGTGATCAGAAAGTCATACTCAAATTCTGTGTGGATCTTCAAGTGCCAATATACTTATGTCGCTGTTTATCCCCAAACCTTCCCTCTCTGATAAGATACCTCCCACTCTTGCCCTCAAGCCACTGATCAGTAAAAAAGGAAACTTTTTTGGTTCATGTTAAAATACATCAAATCCTTGAGGAGATGACTGTGAGATCAGAAGATTTAAAAGGCCATTATTTCTGTAAGAAAGGGGCGTGTATGTGTGCGTGTTTGTGTGTATGTGTATGTGTGCCCATCCTCATGGAGGAGGAAGAGCCAGACAGCTGAGATGGGAGGCGTGTGATTTAACTTACATGTAATCACTTCATTTCAGAACAAAATGGTTTTTTATCATTGTCAGCTTTTGCTTTTGCTTCTACTTCTAAATCACTCACAGGCAGCAGAAACTAATGCAATGTTTCTGCAGGTATTTTGTGACTTTGTTTCATTCTTGGAGGTTTAAAAGTTTATATAGTTTTCAGTGTACTATGACACCAAATTTAATTTCTGGCCTTTCTTGTCTTTTTATCTTCAGTTTATTCCAATGCCAGTACTCTATGGAGTTTTCCTCTACATGGGAGTTTCTTCACTACAGGGAATTCAGGTATCGTGTGGTTCAGTCAGGGTAGTTTCTTCTCACTGCAAGTTCACATATCGTGTCCCTGGAGGGACAGCTCCCCAAGAGAAGCACAACTAGTTCTTGATAAAATTATTTCCTGGTCTTGCCACTTAGGCTATTTTAGACACTTATTTGAATACAGGGAAAACAACAGTCATGTTGGCAGGAGAGTACAGAGCCTTCCAGGGTGGCTTGGCTTGAAGTCATGGCTCCAGTCATTCATTAATTATTTAACAGACAATTTTTTGGCATGTATTAAATATTAGGTGCTTTGCCAGGTGCTGGTAAGCTTGGATCTGAAAGGCTGATCAAGAACCAAACTGGCTCTCACTCATGGACAGATCTAGGTTAGTGCCAGGCTAAAGTGTAAAAATGGGGTGTTTAACTTTGGGGGTACATTGGCAGAAGAGATGGGGGAATAGTGGGAGTTGCTCCTGATAAGCAGATGTCACTTCCTGTTATACTCTGCATTTTTGCATCTATCAACTCTTTGCGCTGTCTTTCAAACAAAAATGAGGAGCTTGCCATTGATAACTTGGGTACTCCAGACAATATAATAAATTAGGCGGATTATTCTTTGTTCGAATGGAATGTCCAATGGCCATTTTTATATACTGAGTTCTAATATGAACTTGGGCAGATTATTTAATCTCTGGTTCTCTTTTTTCCTTTTTGTAAGGACGATCATTTTTTCTGTATCTAGGATGTTAAGAAGTTTCACTTTATCTCTTCACTATAAATAATCAATGAATAGCTCCAAACTCCTAAAAGAACAAGTAAGAGATCTGGTTTTGATAATAAGCAAAAAGATGTAATTGGCTTATTTTGTTTTCAACAGTCCCTGAGAAAGAGCTCTCTTAGGAGCCACAGAGTGGGATAGGAGAAAAAAGTTTGAACCTAGAATTAGAAAAGATGGATTCAAATCTTGACTTTGCCACTTACTAACCTTGGCCAAATTGCCTTGTCTTTTAAAGTCTCAGATTCCATTTCTGTCCAATGGAAATGGTGTGACCTGCCTTTCAGAGCAGGTGATGTAAGAGACATGAATGGGTCTAACAAGGCTTCTGACCCAGAGAGTCCTCCTGAAAATAAATGCCAGTTCCTTCCTTTCAGTTCTTTGATCGTCTAAAGCTCTTTGGGATGCCCGCAAAGCACCAGCCAGATTTTATCTACCTGCGGCATGTGCCACTGCGCAAAGTGCACCTCTTCACCCTCATTCAGCTGACCTGTCTCGTCCTGCTCTGGGTCATCAAGGCCTCTCCAGCCGCCATTGTTTTCCCAATGATGGTAAGGTGGTTTTTAAAAAATAAATTATTATTATCATTGTTATTTTTTAAATTGTAGTAAAATGTTCTAACTATAAAATGTACCATTTTTAAGTGTAGAGTTGAGTGGCATTAAGTACCTTCACATTGCTGTTGAGCCATTACCACCCTCTAGCTCGGGACTTTTTTACATCTTGCAAAGCTGAAACTCTGCACCTATTAAACACCAAATCCCCATTCTGCCCTATCCCCAGCCTCTGGCAACCACCATTCTACTTTCCGTCTCTGCGTATTTGATTATTCTAGGCACATCATATAAGTGAATCACAGAATTTGTCCTTTTGTGACTGGCTGATTTCATTTAGCTTAATGTCTTTGAGCTTCATCCATGTTGTAATATGTGTCAGAATTTCCTTCCTTTTTAAGATTGAATAGTATTCCACTGTATGCAAATACCACATTTTGTTTATCCATTCACCTGTTGAGGTGCACTTGAGTTGCTTCTCCCTTTTGGATGGTGTGAGTAATACTGCTGCAAATATGGGTGTACAAATATCTGTTTGTGTCTGTTTACAATTCTTTGGGGTAAATACCAGGAGTGGAATTGCTGGATCATATGGAAATTCTCTCTTTAATTTTTTTCTAATCCTCTAGATCAACACCCTCCTGGTGGGTTTCTCAGTTTTGTCAGAATACATACAAGGCTTTGCATTTGTGTGTTATGTTCATGGGTTAAAAAATAGCAAATTACTGGGAACTCATAGAAGGGATCCTATCAATTCCAGATGTATTAGGAAAGTAGTCACTACCATTAGAGAGAAATGTATCTGAGTTTAGTAAGCCTGAATTGCCTCATTCCTTGTGCAGTCACTAGGTATAGCTGATGAACACCAGTCCACTGAGACAGGGTTAATTATTTGTTTTCCTTTGGCTAAAATGGCCCTTATGAGAAAGTGGAGCAGCAGTTGGGATGCCCTGGACCTGCCCTTACTGGGGAAATCAGCTGTCAGATTTTAGGCAAGTCACTTTCTCTCTCTGGGCCTCAGTTTCCTCATTTATAAAGCAAGTATCAGGCCAGGCCAGGGAGCAGAAACAAAAACCCTAGAGACACATGATGCAGGCCCAAAGCAAGGATTTGCGTAGGGGAATGTATAGGCAAAGGATCAGAGGGAATAAAGATGATCCTCTAAGAACCCATTATCCCACTGTGAGGCATGCTTGGGCTGGCTGTGGCTGGTCCCACCATGGCCCAGCGCCTGAAGAGGCTTTCTATCCCACTGCTGTCCTGTAGCCTTGCTGCTGACCCCTAACCATCCGCAGATGATGAGCTCCTCTTTTCAATGATGGAATCCAGATCGCTGCTCTCTAAGTTGTAGGGCTGTTATGATGATAGGTAAAATACTGTATGTAACATATTGTACCTGGCACAAAGAAAGCATTCAATAAATGGTGACTCTTATGATTATTATAGGTTTGATTTTGCTTGAACTGTCCTAGTCTGCCATGAAAATAAGGCTTTGCTTTTAAGCCCAAGAAGGAAGGAAATTAGTCCCTTTCATTCACTTTGTTTCTTGATTTTTCTTCAGGTTTTGGCCTTGGTTTTTGTCAGGAAAGTCATGGATCTCTGTTTCTCTAAGCGAGAGCTGAGCTGGTTAGATGATCTCATGCCTGAAAGCAAAAAGAAGAAGTTGGATGATGCCAAAAAGAAGGCCAAAGAGGAAGAGGTCGTAGTCCTTGCACCAACTGTATACCTGGGGCCCTCAAATTACAGACCATAGGAAGGGTCACATGAAAAGCCAGCATGTCTGAAATCCCCAGGGTTATATTTAGGAGCTGGGAAGATTACCCCAAAGATGTTCTCAGCTAAGAATGGATTAGGGATTCTTGCTCCTGTCTGTACTTCCTTTTTTGGGTTTGACAACCAGTTATTTTTTTCCTTTGTCTACAACCAACTCATCAGGTTCATACCTAGAATGTGAATATAGGATATGCAGATTCATGGCTTATTAGCAGATTCAATGGCTCCCATTCTTTCAAAAGGTCTAATTTGACAAATATATAAAACCCATTATTTCCTAGAATGTTTGTAATGTATCTAAATGCAAATGGTGCTGTGGTTGGCACCATGCAAAGATAACTTGCATAGGACTTTCTGTCTTTTTTCATTTCCCTCAGCACTTGGCATCTTGTCATCTACACAAGGGACCCTCAATAAATAGCCTATATATACAAAGAAAGAAAATGTAGAAAAATGAAAATACCAGACCAAGAAATGAGTGAGTTGGGAAGTGTTTCCAAATACAGTTAGTGCCTAAAATAGTTTCCTTTGAAAAAAACCTTTAAAAGACTTTTTGTAGGCCAGGCACAGTGGCTTATCCCTGTAATTCCAGGGCTTTGGGAGTTGAGGCCAGGAGTTTGAGACCAGCCTGGGCAACATAACGAGACTCTGTCTCTACAGAAAAAAATCAAAAGAATTAGCTGGATGTGGTGGCATATACCTGTAGTCAGCTACTTGGAAGGCTGAGGTGGAAGGTTACCTTGAGCCCAGGAGGTCAAGGCTGCAGTGAGCTGTGAGCATGCCACTGCACTTCAGCCTAGGCTGAGTGAGAGCCTATCTTGAGAAAAAAAGAAAGACTTTTTTTTCCCGTAATATCTTGAACTTTAAAAACCTTGTATTTCTAAATAAGCTTCAACAATTGTAAAATATAAAATCAATGGAAGAAAACTTTAAAGAGAATATTGATAGAATTCATGTAAAATGTGTACACATGTAAAATGTGATGCTTTCAGGCATCCAAAGCTCTGTAAACAAAATTTTAAAATAACAGATAAGTTGAGACATGTGCTAATATCATTACTATTCAAATAATTCTTATAAATTAATAACAATAATATGAATTTGAAATGAGCAATGGACATATATAATTTACAAAAGAAGAAGTACAAATAGCCAGTTGCCTTACGACAAAAATTTCGTTCTTTTTTTTTTTTTGAGACGGAGTTTCGCTCTTGTTACCCAGGCTGGAGTGCAGTGGCGCAATCTCAGCTCACCGCAACCTCCGCATTGTGGGTTCATGCAATTCTCCTGCCTCAGCCTCCTAAAAATTTCATTCTTACTAATAATCAAATAAATGATTGTGCAGCATCTGGATTTTGTGAAATGAAAAATCAGTATTAAAAAATAAAAAAAGAGGTTGCTTCTTGGCCTTTTAGCTAAGATCAAGTGTAAAAAATAAAAAAGAAATAAAAATTTAAACAAGGAGAAAACACGTTTTTACTTGTCAAATTGACAAAGATTTTTAAAAGATAAAAGCAAGTGTTGGCAAGACTGTAATTCAAATGGACTTCTCATACACTAAAAATGGTAATATAAGTTGCATATATCTCTTTAGAGGGCATTTTAACCATAGAATCTTAAAAATGTATATGCCCTTTGGCCCAGTAACTAACATTTAAATTTATCCTGAGGATATAATTAGCAATGTAGACAAAATATTTTAATTGTGGTAGCATAAAGAAAGAAGAAAAATTAGAGTAAATATTTTACAATAGAATATTGTACAACAGTTTAAAAATAAAATTTAAAAAAATTCTTAATAATATGTGCTGTAATCCCAGCTACTCCGAAGGCTGAGGTGGGAGGATCACTTGAATCTGGGAGCTGGGGATTATAGTGAGCTGAGATCACACCACTGCACTCCAGCCTGGGCACCAGAGACAGATCCTGTCTCAAAAAAGAGAGGCCGGATATGGTGGGTTACACCTGTAATCCCAGCACTTTGTGTGGCCAAGGCAGGCAGATCACCTGAGGTCAGGAGTTCGAGACCTGGCCACCATGGTGAAACCCTGTCTCTACTAAAAATACAAAAAGATTATCCAGGCATGTTGGCGCATACCTACAATCCCAGCTACTCAGGAGGCTGAGACAGGAGAATCACTTGAACACGGGAGGTGGTGTTTGTAGTGAGCCAAGATCACCCCACTGCACTCCAGCCTGGGTGACAGAGCAAGACTTGGTCTCAAAAAAAAGAAAGAAAGAAAAGATACGTGGACATGTTTCTGATATTTTATGTGAAAAACATAGAGAATATAAAATGGAGCATACAGTAAGAATGTCAATCTCACTTTTACTAAAACATATACACATATCATACACACACACACACACACACACACGCATGTATGCATGCACCCCCCCACACACACACACCCGAAAAAGATTGGAAGAAAATAGAGCAAAATGTTTATTGTTGTTCTCTATTTCTTTCTAGGCAGTAAGAATATGCATTTTTTGATTAATTTCCTTCTTTCTTCTATATTTATTGAATCCTTAGTCTGTTGTCACTGTTCCAGACACAGTAGTATACAGGACAGTGAGAGTCCCTGGATGACGCCATGGAGCTTACATTCTCATGGAGGAGACACCATAAACAAAGAAATAAATATATGTTTGTTTTCTTGGTTATAGTGCTATACTTTTACCTATATATATGTATATATGTGTGTGTGTGTGTGTGTGTGTGTGTGTGTGTGTGTGTGTGTATAAAACTTTAGGTAGTGATATGTTTTAAGAAGGTAGGAGTGAGGGAGTTACTTTATTTACAGTGATTAGAGATGACACTTCTGAGGAGACATCTGAGCAGAGACCTGAATAAAGTGAGAGGCAAATCATAAGAATATCTGGGAGTAAGAACATTCCAGGCCAGGAGTACAGAAAACACAAAGGTCTTGAAGGGAAGAATGAGCTTGGTGTGTTTGAGGAACACCAAGACATCTAGTAAGACTGGAAGGGACAGAGTGGTAGCAGGGAGACTAGCTAGGAGGCTGGCAGCAGCTCAAGCAAAAGGGGAGGGTGGCTTAGACTAAGGAGAGGTGCTAAAAGTGGCTGAATTGGGTACTTGTTTGAAAATAGAGCTGACAGTTTTGCTAATGATGGTGAGCATGAGTGAAAGAGGAATCAAGTATGACTCTTAGATTTTTGGACTGAACAATTGAATTAATGATTGTGCTATTTATTAAGATGAGGAAGACCAAGGAGAGTAGCAGGTTTAGGAGGAAAATCAAGAGATCTCCTTTGGATGTTAAGTTCGAGGTGGCTGTTAGACATTACATTCCTTATTTTCCAAAATTCCTGAAGTAATCACATATTTGTTAACACCTGTGTTACTTTATAAAATTATTTTAAGAGCTAAATAAAAGAAAAAAAGATGAAGACTTGTCCCCCCAAATTTCTACACCTCATATCCAACATTTATGTTCATTTCTTTATTTTCAGATTTTAACATAGTTTTAAAATAACTATAATAATTATATAATTGTGAGTTTATATCTATATATATATAGCACATATATATTCTGATTTTTCCCCTCAACCTGATTTCATAAGACACTTTCATGTTTCTATTTGTCTATATCATGATCATGTTTTTTAGATGGATGTATAATGTTCTATATATAGTATTATCTCATATTTAATTTCAATATTTTTGTTAAAATTTTTAGTTTTAGGTTTTATTATTAATTATATTCCTTTAAACATCTTTGTACAGATAGCTTTTTCACTGTAATTATTTTCTTCAAATTAGTGGGATTATTTTCTAAGAAAACATTTTATTATGGATTTTTTTAAAAAGTTATTTTAGATTCGGGGCCTGTGCAGGTTTGTTACATGGGTGTATTGAGTTATGCTGAGCTTTGGGCTTCTAATGATCCTGTCACCCAAGTAGTGAACATAGTACCTGACAACCCTTCCCCTGTCTCCCCACTTTTGGAATCCCCATTGTTTTTTGCTCCCATCTTTGTGTCCATGTGTACCCAATATTAACTCCCCCTTACAAATGAGAACATGCATTATTTGGTTTTCTGTTCCCACATCAGTTCACTTAGGGTAATGGCTTCCAGCTGCATCCACGTTGCTGCAAAGGACATGGCTTTGTTCTCTTTATGGCTGTGTAGTATTCCATGGTGTATATGTACTACAGTTTCTTTATCCAATCCACCATTGATGGGCACCTGGGTTGATTCTATTTCTTTGCTGTTGTTAATAGTGCTGCAATAAATATATGAGTGCAGATATCTTTCTGATAGAACAATTTATTTTCCTTTGGGCATATACCAAGTACTGGGATTGCTGTATCTAACGCTAGTTCTATTTTTAGTTCTTTGAGAAATCTCCAAACGGCGTTTCACAGGGGCTGAACTAATTTGCATTCCCACCAACAGTGTAGAAGTGCTCCTTTTTCTCTATGACCATGCCAATGTCTGTTACGTTTTGACTTTTTAATAATAGTCATTCTGACTGATGTGAGATGGAGTCTCTTTGTGGTTTTGATTTGCATCTCTGATGATGAATGATATTGAGCATTTTTCATATGTTTGTGGGCCATGTGTATGTCTTCTTTTAAGAAGTGTCTGTTCATATCCTTTGCCCTTTCACTTCTACGTATTAATAACATCCAGGCTGAGTCCAACAAAGAACGCAATCCCAACTACAATCGCCACAAAGAAAATGAAATACCTAGGAATATACCTAATTAAGAATGTGAAAGATCTCTACAAGGATAACTATAAAACATTGCTGAAAGAAATCAGAGATAATTCTCTGAAAAAGAAATCATCTCTGATTTATCTCAGCAGTGTGTTGTTTGCTCGTTTGTTTTGAGATGGAGTCTTGCTCTCTTGCCCAGGCTGGAGTGCAGTGGTGTGATCTCAGTTCACTGCAACCTCCTGCTTCTGGGTTTGAGCGATCTTCCTGCCTCAGTCTCCCGAGTAGCTGGGATTACAGTGCCTTCCATCATGCCTGGCTAATTTTTGTATTTTTAGTAGAGATGAGGTTTTGCCATGTTGACTAAGCTGGTCTTGAACTCCTGACCTGAAGTAATTGATCTGCCTGCCTTGGCCTCCCAAAGTGCTGGGGTTAAGCATGAGCCACCATGCCAGACTTCTTTTTTTTTTTTTTTTTTTTTTTTGAGACAGTGTCTCACTGTGTCACCCAGGCTGGAGCACAGTAGCATGATCTTAGCATCTTAGCTCACTGCAGCCTCCGCCTCCCAGGTTCAAGCAATTCTCCTGCTTCAGCCTCCTGAGTAGCTGGGACTACAGATGTGTACCACCATGCCAAGCTAATTTATGTATTCTTAGTAGAGATGGGGTTTCACCATATTGGCCAGGCTGGTCTTGAACTCCTGACCTTGTGATCCGCCTGCCTCAGCTTCCCAAAGTGGTGGGATTACAGGTTTGGGCCACCGCACCTGGCCAGCCTGACCTCTTTCAGCAGTGTTTTGTAGTTCTCTTTGTAGAGATCTTTTACCTTATGGATTATTTTAAACCTACAAAAGTAGAAAGGAAAGACTTCTTATTGTTAATAATTTGGTTATTTGGATTAGCATCCAAAGAAGAGCCATATATTGCAATTGGTTGATATCTTTCTTAAATCTTTTTAGGTGTTCCCTTTCCTTTTTTTTTTTTTTTTAAATTGAAGAAACCTCTAGGACTTCTCACCATTTAGATTTTGCTAAATATGTTCCTTCCCTTGGTGTCATTTAAAATGTTCTTGTGTCCTCTATATTTGTTGTAAATTGGTCATTAGATCTAGAGGTTTATCAGATTGACCTTTTTTTTTAAATACTATTTCACATGTATAAAATATCTGGTTGTCTCTCATTTTGTGATAACTCAAATCTATGAAAGAAACTAATTATATTCTTTATAATAAATGTGAAATGAAATTAGGTAGAAACTGTGGTGGTAGAAGAATGGGCTGGTGAACTTACGGTCTTACTTGGTCCAAGATATAATGATGTTTCTTTTTCTTCCAGGAGGCTGAGAAAATGTTAGAACTTGGGGGAGACAAGTTCCCCTTAGAGAGGAGGAAGTTACTAAGTAGTCCTGGAAAGAACAACAGTTGCAGGTAAAACTTTCAAACACCAAGGAGTTTACTTTTTTGGTTATTCTGTAAGTGTTCTGGCTTTGTGGTGGTGGCAAAGTCACAAATGCAGCTCTAGCATAAAGGGCTAAACATTCAGCCTCCCAGTTCCACCCTGTGAAAATACCTTTTCCATCTCATTGTTTATCGAATGCCTGCTATATACGAGGTACTATATCAAGTTCTGGGAATTACAAGGAGAAGAAAGGTAAGAAAACCAATGTACTGAGTGCCTCCTTTGTGCTGGGATTGTGCTAGAAGGTTTACTTATGTATTGTCAGTTAATTTGTACTGATATGAATATCACTATCTGCATTTGTACAGGTGAAGAAACTAAGTCTTAAAGGGTTTTAGGTAATTTTATCCAAAGTTACAATGATGCTGAGTAGAAAGATTTGGATTCAAACCCCCTGGTCCTTCTTCAGTTCCTTAAACCAGTGCTCGTTTGCCTTTCTTTGCCACCTTCCAAAGATGAAAAGGATGTGGTCTTTATTTCCAGAGAGTTCTCAACCTGGTGGGCATGAAATTCCAATGCTTGGGCAAGCTTTTGGGGATAGGCAGAAATAGTCAATGTTAGCTTGGCTTGTAGCATCTATAGTCCTGGGAGCAAGGAGGAATTGAACTGGGATCATGAAAATTCCTTACTTCTGCCAATGATTTTAGCCACTTTCTTTATCAAACCTATTCATCATTACAAATTACAGGAAGCTTAATTGGTGCATTTGTAGTTTTACTCCTGGCGTCTTGTTTCTGAGTTGGAAGAGGTATACATAGGTTGAAAAGCCTAGCGGTCAAGAAGGGGCAGAGAAGGAAGAGAGCAGGATATCTGGGTCATTCAGATCCTGAAAAATTTACTGCTGAATCATTGAGTTGGTTGTGGCTTATACTGTGGGGGAAATTAGGACACTCTTTTTCTTAATAATAGTCTTGGTTCTTAATAAACTTTCTACAGTTTGTTTTGAAAGGAGCCATAAGCTTTGAATTATCTGGTGGCAAAGTAGGAACAATGTTTCCTTTTTAACAGGATGCTGCCTCTTCTTTTGTCATTTTAGAAGGAGATAATCTGGCTTGCAGAAAACGTCAGACTACTCTGTCTCTAGGAAACCAAGAGCTGGGTTCAAGGTCTTGATACTCTACTTGCTGTTGTTTGACCTTGGATAGTCACTAGCTCCAAGAGCTTTCGTTTCTGCACCTTCAAAATGAGGATGTTAATAAACTCTGTTGCTGTGATAGTTAAGATATTAGGAAAGTCCTAATGAACTACGAATAGAAGAGATTTGGCTGTGTATATGGGAAAATGAATGAAAAGTGCCTGGCACACAGCAAGTGCTCAGTAAGTGGTAGTTCCCGATGCTTCATTGTTGATAACATAGCATTGTCATCAGCATCTCCAATGAGGTCTTTTGGAGGAGTGCACAACTGGGGATAGGATTGGCTGCCACCTGGCACACCAGCCCAGCCTTCAGCACCACCTCATGGGTCACCTTGCCTCTTCCCATTCCGACCTCAGTGGCTGCAGAAGAAAGATCAGACTCCATCTTGTTCCCAGAGTTCCTGAGAGCTGTTAGCTGGATGGTCTCAAACCCCATCTTTTCCCTTCTGGTGGGGCAGTGATCATTATAGACTGTGCTATGTATTTTACTTGTATGTCTTACATTCACTGTCCTAATCATTGATTTCAGATGTGACCCGTCTGAGATTAATATATCGGATGAAATGCCTAAAACCACAGTCTGGAAAGCTCTCAGTATGAATTCTGGAAATGCAAAGGAAAAGAGGTAAAGAGAACTGTAACATCTGATTCTTATTTATTTCTGGCTTTTGACAATGGCAATATTGAAGGTAAAATGTGTTTTAGTTGTAAAATGGAATTTGTCTAATAAATAGCACTTCCAGGAACTGCTGCTAATCCCATAAGAATACCTATAAGCCAGTCGGGCATGGTGGCTCACACCTGTAATCCCAGCACTTTGGGAGGCCAAGGCGGGCAGATCATGAGATCAAGAGATCGAGACCATCCTGGCCAACATGGTGAAACCCTGTCTGTACTAAAAATACAAAAATTAGCTGGGCATGGTGGCAGGCACCTGTAGTCCCAGCTACTTGGGAGGCTGAAGCAGGAGAATCGCTTGAACCTGGGAGGTGGAGGATGTAGTGAGCTGAGATTGCACCACTGCACTCCAGCCTGGCAACAGAGTGAGACTCCATCTCAAAACAAACAAACAAACAAACAAACAGCAACAACAAAAACAGCTATAAGCCTTAAAAACGTAAAAATGTTTTCTAAATATTTGGTCAGGGTGTTTTTTTAAGCAGTCTGTTTACACACGTCCAAAGTCAGGATAGGATTATTTTGGAATATAAATTTGCTTTGCCCGTTGATTTCCTTTAATCTTCTTTCTAGTCTCATTTCAGAATCTAAAGGGCATGTCTCTGGTTACTGCAATCACACAAACAAGAAAATTGCTAAAATATTCAGATAGTGTTGATAGTACTGATACATTCTTTAACCTACTTGTTATATATGAGAAATATATTTGAAATATTAAATTGTAACTTTTATGTTTCTTTTTTTCTTTCTTTCTTTGTTTGAGACAATCACTCTCTGTCTCCCAGGCTGGAGTGCAATGGCATAATCTCAGTTCACTGTAACCTCTGCCATGTGGCCTCAAGCAATTCTTCTGCCTCAGCCTCCCAAGTAGCTGGGAGTACAGGTGCATGTCACCCCCACCGGCTAATTTTTGTATTTTTTTTAGAGACGAGGATTTACTGTGTTGCCCAGGCTTGTCTGGAACACCTGGACTCAAGTGATTCTTCCTCTTTGGCCTCCCAAAGTGCTGGGATTATAGGTATGAGCCACCACACCCAGCCATAACTGATTTTCTGTTTTGAAACCAAATACAGTATATCATTTGCTAATAGCATAGATCAACCTTAATCAGGTTAATGAAGACAATGTAAGAACTTGAGGCATTTTTGCCTGCATTTAGGTAGGCTATATGCCCAAATTTCTTAAATAATTTAGTCAAAATACCATTTAAGTATATGTAAATAACTGAACACAAAATCTGAAGCCTTCTTAAAATCAACTTTTCTAGTTAAAAAAAAAAAAGCTAGGAGTCAGGAGACTAGTCCTTCTATTAATTCCATGTATAACTTGGCAGACCACTGTTTCTGGCATTCAGTTTACTCAGCAGGAAAATGGAGATAATGATAACTAACTGCCTTACTCCTGAGGCTGTTCTGAGGAGAGATTGAAGTGCACTGAGAAGTCATAGCCACCAGTGGGTGGTAGTGGTGATTTATGTCTTCATCGAATGGGTTAAAATAAATCTCTGCTGAATGTGAGTGAAATATAGAATCTTGTTTCCTTCAGAGGAAAATCCAGGCAGCTGTCGAAATGTATAACGCACATGGTTATTTTTAGTTGAGAACTAGTCTACTTGTAAATGAACTTAAAATATAGCCAGATCCAAATTGTGGTGACATCTTCAAAGTATTGTGTTAAAAGGAGGAATGAATCATATGTTCCCTTTTCGTCTAATTGTAACACTTTTATTCAGTCTCTTCAACTAAGAGTCTTTGCTGGGATGGAAGATTTGGGCCGTGTGGTGCCTCAGGGAAGTTCTGGGTTACAGAGAAAATGGTGAGTCTCTCAGAGAAGAAGCAAGACCAAGTCTGGCCCTGTCCTTGGTCATCTCAAAGCCATGCCGAAGCATTCAGTTATTCTTCGTGTGCGCTGGAGGGCATCCAGCTATCCCCATACCAGCAGCCAGTCGCCAGATGTGAATGTGGAAGCAGAAGACCACTTCCTGTTGGTTCTTCTCCTCTTCTTCCTTCTTTTTCTCTTTAGAATGGCCACCATTGAAAACCTAGCTTCCCATTTTCCAGACATTTTCTCTGAAATTTTCTGCTGGCCTGCCAAGCCATATGGATTCATTCTGCCACTAAGGAGTCCTTCAGTGGGGTCCCTTTTCCTAAAGGATGGAGTGGGGAGTAGAAGGGGAGCAGAGAAGAAACTCTCTCTGGCTCTCCAGTGTTCCTAGTGTCTGCAGGCTCCTAGGCAGCCCTGGGCCTTGATTTGATTACCTCCTTTGGGGGATGCTGGTCAGACCCAGAGGTTGTCAGGAGGTCGGCTACCAGGAAGATCCATGATCTGGGCATTGGCAGTGCCTGCTACCACAGCCAGGAAGATGCCTCTAATCTGGGTGCATCTCCATCACTCCCTAGCAGCAGCCTGCATAACTGGCAAGAACCTTGGATGATACAAGGGCCAAGAAGGGACATTTGAGTTGTTTCGCTTAGATAGGAAAAGAATCTGGGGAAAGTCAATAGTAAGTGAGGATGAGCAGCTTCTCTTCATTTTCAGTGAGGATAGAGTGAGAGATTGAGCTTAGATTGCAACAGAAGGAATTAGTTTAGATACCAGCCTGAAGATTTGTCATAGTGTCTGCTTTCTAGATATCTGGGAAAGATTTGGTAATAGTGTTTGTGAATAGAAAGGAGGATGTGATGTTTTTATTGCCCATTTTGCGGGACCGTTTGACTTCTTGCTGCTGACTCTTGAGGATATATTCCAATTCCATCCTGGCGAGATCCAAGTGCTTATGTACTGTCTCCTTAGCTGCCTTAGTAGTGAACGATCATCAGTTCAATGGACCAAAATCACCTTCAGCCATGTGGTTTCTTCATCATCATGGATTTCTTTTGGTTGGCAAACATTCTGGTTCTGAGATGCAAAAAAATCACACTGGGAAATGAACTGTAAGTGGTGAAATTAGTTTTGGTATTTAATTTAAAACTACATTTATGGTTTTCTCTTCTCTTCTATGTTACAATGAATGTAAAGTATTTGGGATCCAGTGCTTATAAACCTTTCCCTCCTTTGTGCACAGAATGTAACTAGCAAGCCCATTAGCACCCAGAGAATCCTATCACGTTCATTTCCCATCCTGGAAAATCTTTGTACAGTGGGAAGTTCCCCAATGTGTTTTTCTTTATTAGGTGAAGGATTGGTTATATCAGTGTATTGAATTTTGCATTCCTTAAACTCTTAAAATATACTAATGTATTCTAGTCTTACTCTAAATACCGTTGATATTAAGGGAATTCTGCATTTCTTTCATATTCCCTATCTCATAGGGCCACAATTATTTTAATACAGAGATGATTTTCAAAATATTTAACAACTGGTACAGGACAGATGCCAACCACTCAGAAGGGATGCCTGCTGTAAACAAGCAGTATGTATGGTTGTACCAATGCCTATTGGCTGAACATTATGCTACTTTCAGATATTAAAATGATATTCCTTTGAATTGTGGGGATTGTTCCTGGTTTGTCTCATTTCTATCACAAGGATGTTTTGGGGACAGCCTTAGCTTCCTTTCATATATATATATATATATATATATATATATATATATATATGAAAGGAAGATCCCTAGAGTGACTGGTAAATATATATATATATATGGTGCAGACAGGATAGGGCATGATTATTTGAACTATATGGGCATTAAAATCTCCATGAGCCAAAGCTTCAGATTTTATCACTTTAGGGTAACTGTAATAATTGTACTCATTTACCTACCTAATTGGGAAAAATTAAAAGGCAGCCTGTCAGTAGGATAAGCTTTCTTGCAGACTTTTCCCTTGTCCCTCTCTGACTGCTTCCTTGAACTTGCCTCTTTTTCATCTTCATTGTTCCCTGAGAATATACCCGCTTTCTTGCTCTATCTTGCCCCTCCTATCTTTTCCTGCCACCTCTGTGTGGGGAAGTTGATGACCATTTCACCTCTTCCCCTAGCCTCAGCACAGCTGTAGGGAGTGTATCAAAACTGGGTAACAGTATCACTCAGAAGAATGCCTCTCCTAATACACTCATGTCTTGTGCTGCCTGACTGCTCGAGGGTAGGAGCCTTCATTAACTCTGTGTAGTGTAGGTACAGGACCATGTGTGCACTTTTGGGTACTTCTCGAGCCAGACCCTCCCAGATCACTGCACCTTAAGAATGTGAGCTACTTTTTGAAAAATGTGGTTTGGTATGTTGTTGAGGTAAACTTGATGGGGGACTGTGAGTGAAGATGGGAAGGGATTGGGTGGTTTTGCCATGAGGTGATGGCTGGGGTTGGCGCTAATGGTTTGCATGATCCTGGCTCCGTGGGTGTGGTGCTCGGTAGCCTTGGTATAGTTGCAGGTCACCTTTGTGCATGGTGGTTACCAGTCACTCTAGGGATTGTAGGTCCCAACAGTGTTTCGGCAGCCTGCACAGCTGGTACAAAGACAGCTGGAGGAGGGTCTCATATCCCTGCAAGTGATGCAGGACAAAACTTCCCAACAGGAGGTGTCCCTTGCATGGCTCTTGAATGCACAGGTGATATATCAGTTTCAAGTTTCTTGACCTGTCCATCAAGGATCTTGAATTGAATTTTTTCTCAGTTGTGCTTGTTAATGTGTCGAAGGCCAAGTGCACTGCATCAAACTTGCTGTCTGTAAGATGCTAAAGTCCTTTGATCAACCCAGCGTTTCAGTCAGTTCGCTACTGACATCAGACTTGGCTTTGTCCCCTCTCTTTCTTTTCATTCAAGAGACTTTAAGGGTAAACTCTTCAGTTGAAACTGTCTTGGAAGTGCAGGCCTCCTCCTGTGTGGCTAATGAAAGAGACGGCACCAGGATCTTTCACGGCAAGTGCTCAAGGGGTGTGGGGGTGTGGGTGGTTTTGTGTAGTCCAGTCCTTTTGAACGTGGTGATTTCCTGTCATCCTCATGGTCTGACATTGCTTTTCACTGGAAACTGGTTGTAGCCTTTGACTGATTAGCTGATTGTTGGATCTCTTTATGAGGTTTGATTTTTTTTTTAAATCCATGGGTCCCTATGGACCGTTGCCTGTTGCAAATGATAGTGATTCTCTTCTTTTTCTTTGTTTCTAAGAGTTGCCTGGACGATTTCACGGGTCACTCCACATGATTGCAGAATTTCCCATTGCTCATCTGTAAATGTTGACTAGCTAACCTGTCTGAGCTTTCGGCAGATGCATCCTTGAGCTTAGTTTCAGGAATTCCTCCTGGAATTGGTTTTCCTTGGTAGCAATTTCTCATGGTGGAGCTTGTTTCTGAGGCATGGTACAGTGCTGTGGAGGCAAGGCAAGGCTGTCGTAGTGATTTTCATAGCATCCGGATGACAAATTGCCTTCACATGGGGAAGCCACACGGGACTGATGGCATCTCTGAATTTGGGGATTTCATCAGTTACCCCTGGAATCAAAATGAGTGCAGAGTCAAAATCTTTTTTATTTTTTATTTTTTGAGACAGAGTCTTGCTCTGTCACCCAGGCAGGAGTGCAGCGGTGCAATCTCGGTTAACTGCAACATCTGCCTCTGGGTTCAAGTGATTCTCCTGCCTCAGCCTCCCAAGTAGCTGGGACTACAGGTGCCTACCACGCCCAGATAATTTTTGTGTTTTTAGTAGAGATGGGATTTCACCATATTGGCCAGGCTGTTCACAAACTCCTGACCTTGTGATCCACCTGCCTCGGTCTCCCAAAGTGCTGGGATTACAGGTGTGAGCCACCACGCCCAGCCCGAAATATTTAAGAAAGTTATTTATCGCCACAAGTGTTGTCATCTGTGACTCATGAGCCACTAGATGAACCTGAACCATTAGTGGCTGTCCAGATCCTCCAACTTTTTGAGACAGTATTCTAATCAGGGTTTTATGACACCAAGGTATCCCACCATTTTTGCAACATAGGCAGAAACACCAAGCTGCAGGTAATTGATGTGTGTGTCACTGATTTCTGGAGCAGCTTTGAATGCATTAAATCTGTTTTTAGAAGACCTTGCACAGGAGTTATCTCTCAACATATCTGTAAAGAACAATAAGAATGTGTAGTGCTGCATGATACAATCCAAGCCTGTGAGTTGCATCATCAGGGATTGTCAGAATTTTATGTCTGTTCCATATCCTGCTGGTAACCAGCTTACAGACTTTCCATCAGGTTGGCTTAGATGTTCATCAACAGGAAATTGTTGCCATAATGATGGTATGACACTGCACACAGTCGTTGTGCACATGGTTAGTATGGTATGACGGTGCTGCACATGATCACTGTACAGAATTAATAAGGCTGGAATATGGCCCTCTGCTGTAGGGGGCATGGCACATGTGACTCATGCTGGAATGAGTAGGAGGCTTTCCTCAAAGGATATGGAGACTGATGCGTGCTCCATATCTTGAGGGGGCATGTCTTGGTTTCCTTTGGCAGGGTCTATTAGCTACTTTTGAAGGCCATACCAACCTTTTTAGGCCATTAAATTTTTCTCAAACAATAGCCAGCCTCATTTCTGCTTTACCTCTGTGGTAGGAACCATTCTCTATTCTTACTCCCTCCTCTTTGCCAACTCCCACCAACCACCCAACCCGAGTCCTGGCTGCTTTCTTGCTTAGGTCTGTGGCTGGTGATAATGGCGCCAGAGTCAAGGTGGGCAGTGTTTGGGGTTGAAAATGAGTAGAGGTGAAGCAGCAGCAGTGTGTGTGTGTGTGTGTGTGTGTGTGTGTGTGTGTGTGCGCGCGCGCACGCGCACGCGCATTTGCATGTGTATTTGTTGACAAATGAGAGTGTAGCCATAAGATTTTATTGTTACTTCTAGTCTTTGTGCACCTGGCTGGAGCAACACTAAAAAAATATGGCCATTCTCCCGTCTAGGGGGTGCCCATGTCAGACTTCTCTGATAAGAGTAGTTTGAGGACAAATACAGGTTAGTCTATGGAAAAAGATGTTTAAACTCAGCATGAAGGAGAAACAAATTTCAGAGCGGAAAGCAAGACAGGTAGTTAGTTATGTGATTTCCATGCCTACGTTTGCTTGGGCCAGGGAAGTGGTCTACCTCTTTCATGACAGTGGGAGATTTCAGAAACAGTTTGAGTTTTGGCAGGCCAATGCCCTGATAGGCTGGTGTAGAGAGGAAGGAAGGGAGGGAGGCCAGAGATTTGAGAAAGTGATGATGAGTAGGATCTTAGCTCTAAATGAAAAGAACTGGACTTACTAAGTGGGTGGATTACTTGCTAGCCATAACTTTTAGGGAAGGGTAAGTCTGGAGAGAAGGTGAAGACCAGCAGAAATATACTATTAAATTGCCAAATATGTTTGATTGCAGAAAACACAGCCTGGCTATTATTATCTAGATGTGACTTCCAACTTCTGAAGACAGGATTGCAAAGAGATGTGGTCTTTACCACATACATCTCCTGTCCCTATCTCTTTATGTGTAGAGACTTGCATTTGGGGTAGTGAGTAGTAAACCATATATTTCCAAAAGATGATGTGAAGAGTCAGTGTTTCTCTTTGTCTGGGATGTGATTGGCTTTTAAATTAGTCATAAATGTTTGATAAAAATCTGGTATATGCTAAGTCCCAGGGTTGGTTGATATCTCAGGCTATGATAGCTGTGACCTTCAAGAAATCTCTGGCTTGGGGAATCTGTAGTTTCTGGTTGTCCAAAAAAGATAGTTCCTAGTCCTACTTTATTTTCTACCCACTCAACTCTCTAGACTTCCCTCTTAGTAAAGGAATTCCTGATTTTCCCTGCATCTTCTCTGTTGATTTCAATGTCCATGTTCTGAGTTTTGAGTTTTCCCGAAGCATAGGAGCAGGCTTGGCCCCAGAGCTCCTGGCTTTCTTTTCGACGAGCATCAGAAATGCTATCAATATATTCTCTCTTGTCACTTTATCAGCTTCTCTAAATTTATTTTGTAAGGGGGTCAGCAACTCCTTCATGGACCTCTAAATGGTTGTCTTTGCCAGTTTGTTACTGGGTTTTCCTTGAACTTCTCAGGTTCCCAAGCCACATCCTAGCAGGGCATCCAGGAACCTTGCCTTGAACCTCTCAGTCCTTTTGGCTTTCTTCTGGTCATAGGTGTTGGGCCTCCCATTAGGTAGAAGTCCTTTGAGCGGAACCAAAATGGCCAAATGAGATATCATCCAAGTTCCTCCTTCCTTTACTGTCTCAGCTTTTTCAAGTACCCCTTTCTCCTCTCTTTTCTGCCTTTTCCTCAGTCTGTCTAGTTCTCTTTGGAGGAAAGAAGTTCTTGGCCAGAGGTCCTAAAACCACCACCAGCTGGGGGTGGTGAGAATGGTAAGGAGGTTGGACAGTCCTGGGGCTTTTTTGAAATGGGACTTTATAGTTATTTCCCTTATTTAGGGTGAGGGACTAAGAATTCCCAAGACTTCCGTTTCATCCATATTTCAATGTAAGCAGAAAAGCACATTTCAAAGTCAAATAGAAGTGATTTTCTACTAAGTCTATCCTTTATGATTCTTGACTCCCTTGGTCTCTTAATATTAATTGTAGAGAATGAGCAGTTGAAAAGTTAACATCTTTTCATCAGAAAGGAGTAATTTTCATAACCGAAAGAGATGTAAAGGAACTATGTTACTGCTTGAAGTGTGAAAAGAGGAAAGGGGTGTTATGTGAACCTTTTCAACAGGAAAATTCAGAAAGTGGAATGATTCATCCACAGGCATAATTCTTTTAGGAGATTCTGTGCTCAAAGGGAAGGGAATGGTTTCTGATCCTTCTGAAGAGAAAAGGAATAGCACTTTTCTTAAACCTAACCCAGTTTCAGCATTGGAGAATACAGAACTTTTTCTCTAGCTGATGGCATTAATATTTCTTGAGAGAGAGAACCCACCCACGGCACTTTTCTGAGCCCAGCAGAAATCAGCAGAGCTTGGGCTTCTCTTAGCAGGTTTGCAATTGACTTCAACATGCAGGCTTTTCACATGTGCAATAATGTTGGAAACAGAAGCACCAAACTGATTGTGCAATTACTCCTTTTGCAGAAGAGGCCAAAATCCTCCTCCTCCTTCATTTCTCCTATATTCACTCCTCCAGGATCATAAAGCCTCCCTCTTGTTTATCTGTGTCTGTCTGTCTGATTGGTTAGATTTAGCTGCTCTTCCAAGCTAATGGTATCAGGTGGAGAGCAGAGCAACCTTCCCTCGGAAGGAGACAACTCGAGGTGCTGGTACATTTCGCTTGTTTTCTATGTTCTTCTTTCTAGTGGGTCTCATGTAGAGATAGAGATATTTTTGTTTTAGAGATTCCAAAGTATATATTTCTAGTGTAAGAAATGTACTCTCTCTACACTCCATGATGTAAATAGAACCAGGAATAAATGTGTCATTGTGATAATCCCATAGCAATTTGTGGTAGGAACAAGACCCTTTTCCCTCACCACCAAGTATCATGGTCTGTGTCTGTGACCCCGGGCAGGTAATTGTGACACTGCATCTCATAGACCTCTGCCTGCCCAGAGTTTTGTGTGCTCATCTCAACGGGTGAAAAATAAAGTCTATATAAACTGTTTGCACCTGTGGTGTTCTTTGAGTCCAAATGAAGGGGCTGAGCCAATGCTGACCAATTTCAGAGCTTGTGAATGAGAGTGTGAGGATGGGGAAGGAAAGGCGCGGTGGCTGCTGAGAGCACCCTAGGAGGGCTGTGTTCCGCTCCCTGCTGCAGAGCATGAGGAAGCTGTCAGGGCCTCTCTCATGGGATGGCTAAGCTTGTGTTGGGGGAATAGGACAGCCTGGAAAGGAAGCTTATTCCGAAGACACAACGAGGCTGATGAGAGAACTTGTTAATATTTAGGGACTCTGCTGCCTAGAAATCCAGATTTTAAAGCTCTGCGGTCACTCCAGAGTTGGTTTTTTGGGTCGGGGAGGGGTGTTGTGTTTCTTTTCCTCTCATATCCCATTGTTGGAGACTTAGACAGGAGAGGGAGAGAGAAGCAACGGAGTAAGAGTAGAGCAGCCAATGAGGGGGTGAAAGGAAAAGGTGGGGGAGCCAGGAAGCAGCTTTATTGAGTGCCAAGGAAGGCATCCCCTGAAAACGTCCTGAACACGTGGCACCGTGTGGACATGTACTACACAGCCACTGCCAGCACGGCCTGTGGCCTATAGACAGAGAGCTCATTAGTTCTGAGGCCTTTTGCTATCTTTTGGCTATTCTTTCCCCCAACAGTATGCACATCATACCCTTTGTCTCACAGAAAGACATGCTTAGATTGCATTGTGTAGAGTATGGGAAGGCTGCTCCTGCAGGAAACAGAGCCTGTTCTGATGCCTTGGGTGTGGAGGGGCTGGGGTACAGGTGCAGAGAGATGGCATGTATCATTTGCACACCCAGGCTGGTTAAGGATTCGATTGATACAGGAAAAGTGCTTAGAAGAGCACCTGGCTCATGGCAAGCACATAGTAAGCAATAAAAAATTTGGAGGTAGGTGACTCCTGGGTTGGTTAATTCAGCAATAATCCTATCAGGGCTCTGGTCAGCTTCTCTGCAGTTGTCTTGGTTTTTCTGTCATAGTCACAAGATGGTTCCTGAAGCTTCAAGCATCACATCTGCAGCATAATTTCCAAATGCAGATAGGTTGAGGGGGTTTTCCAACTTCCCCTGTTCTGTCTCCTCCCATGTCATTGGTCAGAATTGAATCACATACCCATCTCTAAGATGGGAAAAGGAGGATGGAATTATGTTTGGTTTGGACCAATTAAACTCAATCCCGTGGGGTTGGGCCCATCTTCCTTAACCATTTTGCTGCTCTAATACTTGTACAAAATCAGGCTGCAAGTGATTACATGTCCTAAAGTGACTGCCAGTGCACCCAGGAGAACCTGCACCACAGGATTTCTGCAGAGCTGGAGCCGGAGTGTAGAGAGCCACGAAACTCAGCAGCAGGCATGCCAGGAGGCCAAGAAATTCCTTTGAAGGTCAGTGGGGAGATTTCTAACCCATCAGTATCTGAGTCCCACTCTACACCAATTACAGAGACTCTCTGGAGGGGAGCCAGGCACTAATACCTGTGAAACCCTCTCCAGATGATTCCTCTTTGCAGGCAGAGTTGAACATCAGCTGCCATAATGCTTCTCTGCCTTGACCGGGCTCTTCTGTGTCTGCTTCACTTCCAACTCTCCACTCTACAATACTCAGCTCTGCCACAGTGTCAGCTTCTCCTGCCTAGATGATCATAGCCTTAGTCACCTCCAGATTCTTTCAGCTTCAACCCCCACTCTTCACAGCTTCATTGCCTCTGTATTTCCAAAGTCAGATTTCCAAGACTGAGAATGCAATTGCTTGTCATTTCTCAGCAGGCCACACTGTAGGTCCCTGGCCAGCCTACGGGTGAGGGGCCTTTGGCTCTGAAGCCACCTTTGGGCCAACTGGGGAAGAGTGAGAGTCAGGTGATAAAAAATGTGGCAGGTGAAGGGTGTTCCTCCTTAAGTTTCCCTTAGAAGGAAAGGAGAGCCAGAGAGACATAGTAACAATGTGTCTAAATTATCTTAGTGATGTCCAAAGGCTGTTCCCGGTAACAGACCTCACTACAGACTTACCCCTTTTACTTTTTGCTTTCGTTTAATTACAAGGACACACAGGCACATACTTATACAAGAACAACCTGCAAGTCACCACATTGCTCCCTTGACAGAGCACACTTTACACGGTGGCACTTGTTTGTGATGTCAAGTGCTCACAGATAGAGGGAAGCACAGAGCTTCCCTGTTGGGAGGCTAAGCGCATCATTGAGGCCTTTAGCAAGAGACAGTGTATAATATGTAACAAGCCCATCAGAAACAAGCCTGCCTGAGTTCAAGTCCCAGCTCGGCCTCCATAGCTGTATGGCCTTGGCCACTTGCTGCTTCTGTGCCTCAGTTTTTTCACCTGCAAAATAGGAGTGATAATACTACCTACTTTATAGGGTCAATAAGAAAGAGTCAGTGAATTCCCAAGCATGCCAAGGCAGGCCCCTCTCCATGTGCCCTCTGAGCCTCCCCTGGTAGCACAAGGTCCTCCCTCTTCTTGCCCTTCTGATGCTTGGATTTGCAGTTGTGTGGTGGAGTTGACCCCTGGAGTCCAGGAGAAAGGAGTCATGGTCATTGTGACCTTTGTCCATGTGGTTTATAGATATTAACTCATGGGAAAAGAGTCTTTGCTTGGGCCTCCTAGTCTAAGTCATGTTCTCCAGTGCGACTTCCACCTACATCTTTCATTTGGAGCTAGGGAATGTTTGCCTAGTTGTAAGATTGTCAGTACTTTATTTGGCCATTGATTTTTGGGACTGGAGGGTGGGAGTGGAAATAGTGCTATACCCTAAAGGGTAGTGACCATTTGTCTATTATTGTTACCATAGTCCCCAAAGCCCCTCCACTCTCTTAAAAATTACACAATGCGGCCAGGTGCAGTGGCTCAACCCTGTAATCCCAGCACTTTGGGAGGCCGAGGCTGGTGGATCATGAGGTCAAGAGATCAAGACCATCCTGGTCAACATGGTAAAACCCTGTCTCTACTTAAAATACAAAAAATTAGCTGGGCATCATGGCCCCTACCTGTAATCCCAGCTACTCAGGAGGCTGAGGCAGGAGAATTGCCTGAACCCAGGAGGCGGAGGTTGCGGTGAGCTGAGATCGCGCCATTGCACTCCAGCCTGGGTAACAAGAGCGAAACTCCATCTCAAAAAAAAAAAAAAAAAAAAAAGAAAGAAATTACACAATGCATTATCATCACCAGATTTCCCTATAGCACAGTGGACAAGGAGGAAGCGCTTTGGCCTTCACTACCCAGGCAAAACAGTAGTAAAACAGTTTTCTAGTAACTTTGAGCTGTATGATTCTAGCACTAGTTTTGAGTCATAAGGGCCTCCATGTCCAGTTTTAACAGTTTCACCATCGTAGTCATCATCGTCAAAGGCCTGCTTTGGGCATTTCATAACCTACCATGCAGGATCAAAGCACTTCACTGGGAGAATCACTGGCAGTAGTGGACAGCACCTGTGTGTGTGTGTGTGTGTGTGTGTGATGAGCGTGTCACAAATACATTCTCTCATCTAATCCTCACCATCTATGCAATGGGTACTATTCCTTCTACAGATGAGAAAACTGAAGTTCAAAAGGGTAAGTAAGATACTGAAGTTCACATAGCTGGTAAGTGGCAGAGCCCAGGGCAAAGCCATGTTTGTTTGTCTGGAATCTGCTCTTGGCTTCCCCTCTCTACTAACTCCATAAGGGCTTTGATTACGAGATCATGACTATGAGGGCAAAATCTTAAACACATACCTGATATGTACAGAAAAGTTAAAGGGCATACTGAAAAATAAAACAGTAGGGAAATGTGAAATTAGAGAATTTACCAGTTACATCACTTGTAAATAGCAACAGAAGTTGACAAAGTGAGTAAGAATTCAAATTCTTCTGGAACAATACAACAAATTCACATTCTAGAATTTGTTCCAGAAAGTATTCATAGGATATGGTAGATATGCAACAGTTTTTTTAATGAATGAGCAAAGGAAGTTGTCCCTGCTCCTGAGCAGTCCTGGAAAAGTTTTCCCAGGAAAAACATAGGACTCATTAAGACGTGAAGAACTCAAGCACTGATCAAATATTTTGGTAACCTAAATAAATAAATGTTGATGGCTCAATTGTCACATCATAATTTATTGCATCCCTTTCCCTACTTTGTGTTCAAGGGTACCATGGTTTCACTGTACCTGACCATGGTCAGACGCCACAGAGAGCACTGAGGTCTGTTCAGAGGCTGCTGGAAAAACAGAGAAACCCAAAGCTTGCCCTGAGGAAAAGCTGTTGAAGGAAATGGAGAAGAGACACAGGGAGTGCTGGCAGCTGGGTTTATGTTTGAGGACGTGAGTTTTGAAGGGCATGGAGGTGAAATGGGTTCTCTGGGATTTACAGTTGGATTCACATCAGAAACGAGACCGTATATGCAAAGCACAGTGGTGAGGTCTGTGGGTTCTGTAGCATCAGGGAGGGGACTCTTTCAGATCCAGGGAGGCTGTCAAAGAGCAGACAGGGTTGGAGGAAAAAAAAGAAGTTATAGATTGGGCCCCACAGGCAGCATCACTGTGAATTGACTGGTTTGCTTGCAGTTAAGGGTTTTGTATAAGGAAGCAATTGTACTTAAAATAGGAGACCAAGAAAAGAAGACCTTAAATGCCAGGTTATGGGGCGGGGACTATCCTGTAAGCTCCAGGCACCATCAGAGGGGAGATATGTACTCACTGTTATTTTGGAAAAATTCATCTTGTAGCAGTAAGGGAGAAGAATTGGAAGAAGGAAAAACTCGATGTAGGTAGGCCAGGGCAGAGCAGTGGTGATGGAGAGGAAGAGGAGGATAAGGAGACAAATGAAGAAACAACAGGCCTGCAGCCCATGAGTGACTGGACGTGGGAAGCGCAGGTGGAGTAAAACAGCACCCCGATGTCATGCATCTGAGAGAAGAGCTGTCATGTGAAAGAAAGATTAAGCTCATTTGACAGAGCTCCAGAGGATGTAACCAGGACCAGCTTACCTTCTGGGAGGCAAATTTGGGCACAGTGTGAGGAGCTCACAGCTAATGCTGTCCAGGAATGGAACTGGCTGCCCTGGGACCAGCAAATGTCCAGGGTTGAAGATGCCAGGAAGCTGCAGGTGTGGGACTTGAGGGCCTGTGACTTCAAGACAGGGACAGAGGGCGCTGCAGACAGACACCGCCTGGGAGCAGGATGAGAGATGGGAGGGTGGTGATGAAGGAGTGGGTGGGGAACAGATGTCTGCATTAGGAGGAGGGAGCAGACGAGTGCAGGGAAGAAAGCATGGGTGGGATGAGGCTGTCTGTGGCTGAGGCCCAGCAGGTGGATGAGGGCCTCAGCACTTGGAGTCCCCACTGCTTGGAGGCTGGATCTTTGAGTGATGTGGCACCCAGGTTTTGTGGGCCTAGGTTAAAAACATAGGGTTTTGGCTGGGCCCAGTGGCTCACACCTGCAATCCCAGCATTTTGGGAGGCTGAGGTGGGCGGATCACCTGAGGTCGTGAGTTTAAGACCAGTCTGACAAACATGGAGAAACCCTGTCTCTACTAAAAATACAAAATTAGCTGGGCATGGTGGTGCATGCCTGTAATCCCAGCTATTTGGGAGGCTAAGGCAGGAGAACTGCTTCAACCCAGGAAGAGCAAAACTCTGTCTCAAAAAAAAAAAAAAAACAAAACAAAACAAAACAAAAAAACGCGTTTCATAAAAACACAGGAAAGTATTTTTCATGACTGTCCCACCTCCGGCTGCCATCGTAGGACATCCAGACCCTCTTAAAAGCCCCTAGGGTGGAATGTCTGACCTCAGTGGCAACCTCCCTGTTCCAGGCTCCAGTTCCAGCTCTCTGTGTCATTCCCACTGCTTAGCAAGACTCTGTGCTGCCACCGGCTCCACCACTCATTGCCCACATGTTGTGTCACTCCACCCTGCACCGGGCCAGAACCCGTGTGCTGATGGCATTGGCTCATGGGGGCCCTCAGTGCCGCAGTGCCAAGCTGTTTTCCCTGATCTAGGAGTCAAGAGCCTTGCACTGAGGCACCCTCTGCCCCAGTGGATTTCCAGAGCTAAGTTGCCATGGTTTCTCCAATGGGCCAGAGGGAGAGTTCACTGCAAGGTAGCCATTGCCTGGAAGGCCCAGGTCCCACAAAGAAGAGGACTGAGCAGGTTGACCCTTACTGCTAATTCTTCCCCCAGGTCCAATCAGTGGTGGCAGGTGGCAGGGTCATGCAGATGGCGGAGGCTGTGAATGAGGGCTGCTCCTAGATGGAGGTGTGGGTAGGACTGGCAATGAATGTCATCTGTAATATGCTTTGAGTGCTCAGGATGTGCCAAACACTGACCTTTTAAGTGCGTAATTCATCTAACTCTCACAAGAGGCGTTGTGATTCCTTTTATACAGGTGTGGAAACTAAGGTTAAGAACAGTTTAGTATTTGATGTACAGTCAGTAGATGGCAGAGCTAAGATTTCAACCTAGGTCTTTCTGAGTCCAAAGCACATTTGTGCTCAAATATACATCACTGTTCTGACCACACCGGTTTAGCTGGTATAGTTTTCTAGGCCAAAAAGATCACTTTGAGAGCTAAGTATTTGGTTTGGCCATACCTACACTGACTTGTCTGTTGAATCAACAAATAATGATGGAGCACATGCTCTGTGCCAGCCCCGGTTCCTGATGCCTAGGCCACAGTGCTGAATAACTCAGAGTTTCCAGTCCAGAAAGGAGCAACCAAAATGAGTGTGTTAGAGTGAGGAAGAGGCTGATCTCACTAACACACAGTGCAGAAAACCTTTGTAAGGGACCCCTAGACTGATGGTTGCCACAGAGCTCTGGCTGGGGGAAGTCAAGAAATACAGTTCTGGTTCTGGTCCTCACTCTGCTCATTACTAGCTTCAACATCCTTCTCTGGACTCCAGTCTTTGCTCACGAGGGGACACATAGATGGCTTCCAATAGCCTCTGAGTCTATAATAAGGCCAGGAATTGCTTGGCAGGATCCTCCCTGGGCCTTAGGTATGGTGAGCCAGAGCTACAGAGGTGTGACAAGGAAGGAAGATTGGACAGATGTGAGTCCAGGGAACCATGCTCAGGGGACCAGAGACATTCAGGAGGCTCCAGGCAAGCTGGAGTCTGGATTCCAGCAGGTGAGAGCTGGAGGCAGCAGCACCAAGAGGAAGAAGCCCCTCACGACCTAGACCTTCAGGGACCCTGTTAGGGCAGACTGGTACCCATGTCCCTGAGTGGTCTCCCAGCTCTGGCGTATTGCCATTGATGAAGGTCCAAAGTAAAGGGTTCACATAGTTGTCAATCCCTTGCCTGGGGAAAGGGACAGCTCCATTCATCTTATCACTAGGTCACAGACACAGCTTTGCATGTCCTTTAGTTATTGGAAAAATCTAACCAGAGAGAATCTGCATTATGTTACCGCAGAGATAAGCCACACCCTCAGACAACACTGTGACCTTGCAGATCAAATCCCTGGAACCAGAGTTTTCATCCCACAGACAAAGTCCCAACCAGAAAGGTGGAAATGAAAACCCATAGAGGAAAGAGGGGCCTGTCTAGGCCTCTCGATCAGCCTTTCATTGTCTCCATGACAAATATCTCATTACCTGCTTTGAGGAGGCAATAGAAGAAATCAAGCACCTGCCTCTGGGTCCCATTCTTCCCACTGACTACTCCAACACAGCCCCTCCCCGTATCTTCAACTACTGGCTCCTCCCATCCATCTCTCCCCTCATGTACAGGGAATGTTTGGGGCTTCATTCTCCTCGTCAAGCCCCAGCTCTAGATCTCCCCAAGTCCCTGCTCACATTAATCCCCACAGTGCATGCCCAGCAAGTCTGCCAGCTTCTTTTCCCTTCTGCCCACTGCTCCTGTCCTCCCCAGAGGATTAGAATTGGATGAGGTACATGGATGCTGTTGGGCTAGACATAGTTTCAAATAAAATATTCCTTTTGTGGTGCACTATACAGTAGGTATAATTACTTTACAGACGAAGACACTGAGTCTGAGAGAGGCTAAGCAACTTTCTGAAGGTCACACAGCTATTAAGCAGCAGATCTCCTTCAAAGCTCTTTTTTCTTTCCATCACTTTATTTACTTATTTATTTGGCAGAGTCTTGCTCTGTCACCCAGGCTGGAGTGCAGTGGCGCAATCTCGGCTCACTGCAACCTCCACCTCCCAGGTTCAAGCGATTCTCCTGCCTCAGCCTCCAAAATAGCTGGGACTACAGGCACCTGCCACCATGCCCAGCTAATTTTAGTAGAGACAGGGTTTCACTGTGTTGGCCAGGCTGGTCTCCAACTCCTGACCTCAAGTGATCTGCCTGCCTTGGCCTCCCAAAGTGCTGGGATTACAGGCGTGAGCCACTGTGCCTGGCCTCTACCACATTTATTTATCTCCCAGAGCCTTCTGCCCCACCAACTGAGATTTTGTTTAGCTTCGATTTCTGTAGCTTCTGTATTAGGAAAATAGGTAAACTTTTTATCATTCAAATATATAATTATTATTTTATTTTATTTTTTGAGACAGAGCTTCACTCTGTCACCCAGGTTGGAATCCAGTGGCATAATCTCGGCTCACTGCAACCTCTGCCTCCCAGGTTCAAGCAATTCTCCTGCCTCAGTCTCCTGAGTAGCTAGGCTTATAGGCGTATGCTGCCACATCCGGCTAAATTTTGTATTTTTAGTGGAGATGGGATTTCGCCATGTTGGCCAAGCTGGTCTCAAATTTCTGACCTCAGGTGATCCACCTGCCTTAGCCTCCCAAAGTGCTGGGATTAGAGGCATGAGCCACTGCACCCGGCCACAATTATTTTATAATATAACTGTGCTTTTCCCACTCGATTCTGTTCTTTCACCGTCATCCCCTCCCAGAGAGGCTGCTGTGAGCATTCACAGGAAGAGATTCTTGACACCCCCACCCCAGCTCCTGAGGGCCATGAGCTGCCTTGAAGTGTGATTCCAGCTGGGTAGGAGCCAAGATTCCCCTGCACTTAACCAGAAGAGCACATCCAGAAAGAAAGGTGTCTGCCAGTGCCTTCAATAGGGGGCACACACATGCAGCTTTCAGCTGTAACTACAGTCGCAGCACAAGAGAGCAGAGCTTCCAGGGGCCCTAGCATGGAGCACGGGAGCTCATCCTTCCTGTCCCCTTAGCCTGAGCTGTCTGAGTCAGAAAGCACCCAAGTTCCCCAGAAAGCAGCTTCTCTTCCCTTCAGTTTGGCCAGAACCAGAGGGGAGATAAGGCCTGGCTTCTTCATTGAAGGCTTTCTGCATGCAGCATCTTATCTGACCCTTGAAACCGAGGGCAGGTATTGTGACTTCCTTTCTAGAGATAAGAACATTCAGGGACAGAAGGCCAGTGAATGCTGTCCCCACTGTACCTCGATGCCTTCTGTTGAGGTGTGATCATTTTCTCACCATTTCCTTTCCAAGTGGACATTTACCTGCAATTTGTTAAACAGGCCAGATTTTTAAAAAATCATCATAAGAGCGAAGTACAGAACTGTTGTCCAGTATGCTATCCACTGGCTACATGTGGCTATTTAAAATGAAATTTTAAAGAGTTGCATGTCTGAGTCCCACCAGCCACATTTCCAGTGCTGAATAGCCACGTGTAGCTACTGGCTGGTGGATTGAATAGCACAGGTGACAACATTTCCACCATTGCAGGTAGTTCTAATTGACAGCACTGTGAATACTTAGAAGTTACAGAAAATTATAAAGTTAAATACAACTATAAAGATACTTACTTTTGGTCAGGCGCAGTGGCTCCCGCCTGCAATTCCAGCACTTGGAGGCCAAGACAGGTGGATCACTGGAGGCCATGAGTTCAAGACCAATCCGGCCAACATGGGAAAACCCAGTCTCCAGAAAAAAAAATACAAAAATTAGCTTGGCATGGTGGTGAGCACCTGTAATCACAAGTACTCAGGAAGCTGAGGCAGGAGAATTGCTTGAACCTGGGAGGCAGAGGTTGCAGTGATCTGAGATCGCTCCACTGCACTCCAGCCTGGGCAACAGAGTAAGACTCCATCTCAAAACAAATAAACAACAGCAACAAAACAGCAGGTAAAGCCCTTCTGGAGAGTACCCCTTATTCCTGGACTTCTCTTCAAGGACTCGCATGATGGCCTCAGGCCTACTAAGACCATCTCCCTTGTGATTAACAGACTCAACAGACTAAGGGCTGTAATTACACCAGAAAAAGCTCCTCACCTTTGCTGTATAATGCTCACAATCACAGAGTGGCATCTCCTTGCCTCGCTGCAGTCTGTTGGCTGCATCTTACAGGTTCCACCCACATGCCAAGGGAGGGAGTGTACAAAGGTGTAGGCACCAAAGGATGGAATCTCAGGGGCCTGGCGCTGGCTGCCTATCAATCAGGTTTAACTGTATGAAAAGAAGACAAGAGAAATCCATGATTCTACCATTGAAGGAAACCACATTTTGATATATTTCTTCCTAGTCATTTTCTGAGCATATTTCTATTTATGAAAATCGTGTATGTGCCACTTGAATCAATTTTTTCAGCTTTATTAAGGTGCGATCAACAAAAATCATATAAAGTGTAAAGCTACATGTTCTAATATATGTATACATTGTGAAATGACCACACCAAGCTAATTAACATATCTACCACCTCACATAATTATCTTACAAATTTTTTGGTGGTAAGAATCTGGATTTTTTTGGCCACTCTCATGTCATCAAAAAGTCATTACAAACATCATTATTAACAACTGGATAGCATCTTACCGAGGGATACACAATGACTTATTGAACTAATTCCCTATTGTTGGACATCTGTGCTGTTTCTAATTTACTGCCTATCATCAACATTATGACAAACATCTTTGTGAGTAAAGGTTTTTCTGTCACATTATTTCTTTATAACAGATTCTGTAATGATAATGATTTGTTTAAAGGATACGCCAATTTGTAAAGCTCTTGATACTACTCTCGAACTAACTGCTTTCCCCAACAGAACCAGTGGACGCCCCCCAGCAGGGAATGGGTGTGCTGTTTTGCTGCAGTGGGAGATGGTTTAAACCACATGGGTTTTGCTCGCGTAGAGATGATCAAGCAGCCCTGGGCAGGCTCTGCAGCTCTTCGCCAGACTGAGACCTCTCATTTCCCCGCCAAGCTCCCAAACCAGGTAGTTGTAGCTCAGATTCTTCATCAGCCACCAGGACTTGAGCAAAATCCTTACGGAGAAGTACAGCCTTTCCCCAGGCCAGAAAAAGCAACAGATGTCAATCTGGGCTAGGGCCTCCTCCAGGCACATCAACACTGAGCAAAGAAAGAGTGGGTTCCTACTATCAGGCTTTTACTTGCTGTTTGAGAACAAGTGCACTTCAAGACAAACAGGAACTTCAGGAAATATTTTGAAATTTAGAAAACCTGGCTGGGCATGGCAGTTTATGCCTGTAATTCCAACACTTTGAGAGATTGAAGTGGAAGGATCACTTGAGCCTAGAAGTTCAAGACCAACCTGGGCAATATAGCAAAATCCCATTTCTGCCCCCAAAATTTTAAAAATTAGCTGACCATCATGGCATGCACCTGTAGTCCCAGCTACTCAGGAGGCTGAGGTGGGAGGATCACTCGAGCCCAGGAATTTGAGGCTGCAGTGAGCTATGATTGTGCCACTCCAGCCTAGGTGACAGAGCATGACCCTGACTCCAAAACAAAACAAAAAACAAAGAAAACCTGCACCTGGATTCTGGGGAATTGCTATATTTTTCAGGGAAAACCCACCCACACACATCACTGGTTTATTTGAGGGCAACCTACCCCTTCCCTCTTGAGGCATCATGGAGAGGAGATTTTCTGTCTCAGTACTGAGCATGCTGAGGACTTCCTTTCAGCTTCAGCTACACAGGTGAGGGGCAAAGGCAAGGCCTGCCACACAACCACAGGTGAGCCTTTTGCTGGGTCCAAACTCCACTCCCAGCTGACCACAATCTCAGCTCTTCGCCTCAGCTCTGCCACTCACTAGCTATAGGACCCATCCTGGGTAAGACACTTCCATACTTTTTGTATCAGTTTCCTTCTTTATAAAAAGCAGGAAGTGAAGGTCACTTCATTTTATCCTTGTCATTTAATGATATATCTGAAATTACTTTGCTACAATGCAGTATATGTATTGAGTGTTTAATGTTTATTTTAAGGTGCATAAATATCCCAGTGGCATTCACACAGACTGGGCCTCTGTGTTGAATCCACAAGCATGTCTTGGGTATGGGCAGAGCTGATGCTGAGCTGAGCTACAGAAACGAGGAACAGAATCTGAGGCGCTGGCTCTGCTGAGGGAGTCTCAGGGACTCTGGGACCTCTTGATCACCCTTGGGTGCTTCCTCTTGAATTCCTGTTTCTGTCCTTACTGCCCTCGCCTGCTTCTCAGACTTCAGACTGATCTGTCACCAGTTCATCGATTACCTGAGCTGAGCATCAGTATACCCTGGGGAAAGTCAGGCTTCTGTGAAAGCAAAGCTCCGGAAGTGTTAGCAGGAAAGCTCACGAACATGTGCTCACAAAGGATGGGACATTCCTGAGGACACAAGGCAAAGGAGGGCATGAGCCTAGGATGGGATGGGGATATGAGAGTAAGAAAGCACGAGAGCCAGAAGAGGTTCTGAGGGCAGAGCTGGTGACATCTGCCATTCTCCCCAGGACACACAGCCCGCAGAGCATCAGAAACATGCCAGGAGCTACAGGCAGGGGTTTGGCAAGGCAGTGAGCTAATATCTGAAGAATTAGCCGGGAATGGCGTCTGGCACATAGTAGGTGCCATGTAAGTATTTGGTAAATAAATATGGATAGAGCACTAAGGTTTTTCCTGGCAGCCCTTTATCTCGGAAGGCAGCCTTGCTCTGAGCAAATCTCCAGTGCCTCAGACAAGCCACAGGAATCTCCCAGGATCTGCTTGCTGAAGGTTCAGTGGGCAGAGCTGATGACAGGGAGGAGCCTTTCTCCCCCGCACCTTTATCATCTCCACTCCACAGTCATCTCTTCTCCCTGCTTGCCCTTGGAGTGGGTCGTTATCTCCAATGAATCCTTCGTATGCCAAAGCCCAAGAACTGACCTGTAATTAGACTAAATTTCCTGAGACAGGGATCTTGTCTGGCATGCCCATTTTATTTTATTTATTTATTTTTTTTTTGAGACTGATTTTCATGCAATGGCGTGATCTTAGCTCAATGCAACCTCCGCCTCCTGGATTCAAGAGATTCTCCTGCCTCAGCCTCCTGAGTAGCTGGGATTTCAGGCACCTGCCACCATGCCCAGCTAATTTTTTGTATTTTTAGTAGAGACGGGGTTTCACAATGTTGGTCAGGCTGGTCTCTAACTCCTGACCTCAGGTGATCCACCCACCTCAGCCTCCCAAAGTGCTGGGATTATAGGTGTGAGCCACTGCGCCCAGCTTGGCATGTCCATTTTTACACTCCCCAGAAAGCACCGCATCTAGCACACAGTACATGCTCATCAACTCTGTGAAATGAATATCTGACCCACCCCTGAGGCAAGTTAGCCTGCAAGTATATTCTAATTAGGCACAATAATAACTGGGGAGAAGTCAGACCAATACCACATAGATTAATTACAGAACAGTCTCAGTTGGGGCCATGTTGAGAATCTGCTTACTGGTGTCTGTGCAGTAAAGGGTTAACACAGCAGGTCTGGGTTGCTCAAACCTTGCACATTCCTTGACTGGTTCCTGGGAGATGACCTTTGAACCCTTGGAAGATCCTGCCTGGCTAAGACTTTTTTTCTATGCCCCATGCCTTAGACCACAACAGTCAGTCTGACCAGCTTGTGCTAATAAAGTAACTTATGATGAATGTCTGGTTTGTATGTCTAAGACCCTGCCTCAGCTGTGCACCAGCAGTTTGACCTCTCAGCAGGGTGGGGAACTAGAGACAGAGTGGCTAAAATAAGTCATATATATTTGCAATTACTGCCACCAAATAAAAACCCTGGACAACGAGGCTTGGAGGCTCATCCCTGATTGGCAATATTTTGCACGTGTTGTCATGCATAGTTTTGGGAGGAATTAAATGCTTTTCCACGAGGTCTGCTGGGAAAGGACACCTGGAAGGTTGAGTCTGATTTCTCCTGGACATCACCCTCCTACTTTTTCCCTTTGCTGATGTTCATCTGTATCTTTTCCCTGTAAGGAACCATCACTGTGAGTATATCAGCTTTTCTGAGTCCTGTGAGTCCTGCCAGTGAGTCATTGAACCTGAGGGGGGTCTCAGGGCACAGACAGTGCAGTGTCTGTCATCAAAGAAGTTTAGAAGTGGATAATTTGTAATAATCTTTGTCTTCTGTTGCTCTGATGCCTCTCTACAGAATTACTTCATTCATTCATGCAACACATTTCCTGAACACCAGCCATGTGTGGATACTGCATTCCAGGCACTGGGACATAGCAGTCAGCCAAACAAAGATCCCTGCCCTCATGGAGCTCGTGTTCTAGCCGGGGAAGGTGAGAGACTATAAGCAACACACATAATAAATAAGGCGATAATGCTATGGTAGAAAGTAGTAGAATAGGTACAGGGCATCAGGAGCGCTGGGGTGGGCTGGGGCTCCTTGAGAAGGTGAGATGCACTTGACAAAGGTGGGAGTTGGCTATAGGGGTTCCTGAAAGTTCTTTGGAGGACTCATTTTGCCCCTTGAGTGCTGGGGCCATGGCTCTCATTCTTTAGTGAGCACTAGAATTACTTAGGAAGTTTGTGAAAGAGCCAGATTTCCAGACCCCTTTTGTGTGTGTGTGGTGGGGCGGGGGCTGGCCGGGAAGTTGAGATTGTTAAGAAGCACTTGCCTTGAGCCCGATGCTGGAGGTCCAGGGAACTGCACTTAGAGACCTACTGCGTTAGGCAGGCCCGGTAAAGGAATGAGAAACAGCCCTAGGGGCGAGATGGGTAAAGCAGTGCCTTTCGGAGCATCTCTCTGCTGTGAATGCATCCATGGGGAATGTCAATACCTGACCTGACAATTAGCTGAGGGCGGAGACTCTGAAGGGATACATTTTGAGGAGTTAGGGCAGAAGGGATTAGGGGACAGGTGAGGACTCTGCAATAAAAATACAGGTTCCCCAGAGCAACACTGGTTGTGCTGAGAGACCAGAAACGATCTCTTATAAAAAATAAGAGGGCTTGGAATCTCCCTGGTTTCCCCAGTGATGGCTCTGTCTGCTGGACAGTCTTTGGTCATGGGGAGCCTGGATAAATAGAAGGGGCCTCGGAGACAGTAGCAAAAGCCATCCGCAGATCCCCTTTCCAGCTGTGCGTGTTCGCCATCGATGGCTCATATCAACACGTGTCTTCAGACGATAAAGCATGGGCTCCTGGGGCTACAGATCACCCAGAACTGGAAGCGGCTCCAGTTTACATACCCCTGGGCAGCCGTAGTCAGCCACTGATGGATGCAGCAGTACAAAGCCCTGTTCCTTTGCGCGGAGGAAGGGCAAACTCCGTGCTGCAAGGCATGCCCCCGGGACGCCCCTCAGGCGTCAGGCTGAGGCTGGACTTCACCTAGATACTTGCCTGGAGTTAACTCTTTTCCTATTCTGCTCAACATTTTCTTGGGGATAGTTCCTTAGTAAACCACCTGAGCACGAATCACTGTCTCATCTGACCTTAGACAGAGAGATACTTCAAGTACCAAAGCAACTCATACTCTGACTCCCTGTTCCTTAGGGAGGAGGGGGGGACTTGGTTCCCATGGCAACCCAGAAAAGCAGTCCTCTCTTCCACGGGCTGGACTGCCCAAACCTGCCCGGCCTGACTTCTCTCGAAAGGGCATCTTAGTGTCCATGGAGAGCTGGCACCCGGGCAGGAGGCACCAGGTTTCAGACTGCCCTGAGCCACGGGAAACTGACGGAAAATGCAAATTAACTACCAATTCCGGGCAAAACCAAAGGTGTAAATCTGGAGTCCAAACTTGGAGTAAGTAACTTCAAAACTCGTGAAGAGAGGACTGGCCCTTCTTAGTAAACCCAGGAAGCCGTCTAGACAGTTCTGGGCATGCAGAGCCCCACGCAAGATTCCGCTGAAGAATCGGACTCTCCTGCCCGTCTTTGCTCAGCCTGCCCTCTGCTGGAGCAACTCATCAACAGCAGATGGTTAGGAGGGAAGGAGTGAGCCAGAAGCCCAAGGGCGCCAAACCCCCGCTCATCTTTTAGGGTCCAATTCAAATGTCACCTCCTCCAGGAAACCTCTGACTCCCGCAGCTGGAAGCAAGCTCCCTACTGTAAGCCCCCATAGCCCTTCCTCTACGAGTCCCTAATGATGTCGTCTGCCTTGTGTCCTGGTTATTTATGCATTACGTGTTACCTCCGCAGCTCATTTGTGAAGAAGAATTTTTTTGTTGTTGTTGCTGAAATTTACTGCCAAAGGATTTTGCACCTGCCTAGAAATATCTCCCACAACTAAGCCCTAAATTCACATCATTAAAGAGAGTCCTTTGAATTCAAGTGTTGTATCTCTTAAAAGGCCCAATTAAAATGTAACTATGAAAAGACACGAATAAGTTGCCTGGACTGTGAGTCATTAACCATTTAGGGCATTAGCACATCGATAGAGCTCAGAGCTCAGAGAGCCGAGGTGTTATCAGAAATGCTTCTGGGCGGCAAAGAAAGATGAGAAAAGGAAGAATTTTAAAGAACGAAAGAGGGAAAGTTGAGCAAGAGGAACTTCCAAAGAGAGTTGACTGGATAAAGCTGGGGAGAGCCTGGGAGGTTGGAGGGAGGGAGGAGGGTAATAAAGTCCCATTTACCCTGAGGGAGGCATTCCAGAAGAACAGGTGGGGGATGTGTATCAACAGGTCATTTTATCTTATGGATCCAAAAAGAAATTACTGGGTCCAAATGCCAAACAAACAAACAAACAAACAAAAAAAAAACACACACACAAAAAAAAAACCCGAGTAAAACTAAATTAATAAATATTTAATTGGATACCAGTAAAACATAACATTATGTCAACTTCGTTAATTGTTACATTTAGTATTTATAAATATTTACTCCATTTGAAAAGAATTTTCTGGTTTAAATTTTCTCACTTCTTAAGAATTCCTGGGTAGAAAAGGTGACTCCTGAGTAATTGTAGCCAATTGTAAATTAAATGTTACTCATCACTAAATAATTTCCAAAGCAAAATTATAAAATTCCTTTCAAACTTGCAGGGCAGGGCCAGGCACGGTGACTTACACCCGTAATCCCAGCACATTTTGGGAGGCCAAGGCATAGTGGATTGCTTGAGCCCAGGAATTCAAGACCAGCCTGCGCAACACGGTGGGACCTTGTCTCTACTCAGCTTCCTGAGTAACTGTAGTCCCATCTACTCTAGAGGCTGAAATGGGAGGATCACTTGAGCCCAGAAGGTAGAGGCTGCAGTGGGCCAGGATGGTGCCACTGTACTCCATCCAGCCTAGTAATAGAGCAAGATCCTGCCTAAAAAAACAAAAAACAAACAAACAAACAAAAAAAACAGGGAAAATGATATTTAACATAGGATGTGAATGCGTTTTAATATATTTGATATAATAAAACTAAGAGTCTCAGATGGGTGTGGTGTCTCACATCTGCAATTCCAGCACTTTGGGAGGCCAAGGTGGGCAGATCATGAGATCAAGAGAATGGGACCATCCTGGCCATCATGGTGAAACCCATCTCTACTAAAAATACAAAAATTAGCTGGGCGTGGTGGCATGCACCTGTAATCCCAGCTACCTGGGAGGCTGAGGCAGGAGAATTGCTTGAACCTGGGAGGTGGAGGTTGCAGTGAGCTGAGACTGTGCCACTACACTCCAGCCTAGTGACAGAGTGAGATTCCATCTCAAAACAAAATAAAACAAAAAACAAACAAACAAAAACTAAGAGTCTCTGGGACTTACAAAGTTCTTAAAATGGCCCTTAGTATCGAAAATCAATTGTCTCCATCTGCTTCACAACAGTTTCACCCTAGATGATATCACAGTCCTCACCTTCCGTAAGCAGACAAAGCACTCAAAGACAAACTGCTTTCTTTTCTTCAACACAACTTGAATTTACCTTCTTGTCCACCTGCACGGGCAAATTCCTTACAATTAGTGGGTGATTAAATGCTTAGAATAGCTAACTATAAAGTTTTTCCGCTCTCAAGGAAACTCTTCAGAGGGAAACAATGTTATCATTTCTTCTGTATATTTTCTGTATTTCCAATCAAAAACTAAATCCATATTCTCCACCTTCTCCATTTACCAAACATTAACATTCTGTGTAAGTTGCTCACACTGCTATAATCTGTGTTTTTTTCTACTTAAAAATTGAGTCCACCTTTTAGAGCCCATAATTATTAGGAAATTAACAGATTAACAGTAACTCTCCCTCCAGAATGGTCCAAAGGGGAAGAAAAGCACAGCCTTTAAGAGGCGAGCGCAATTTGGATCCAGTCAGAAAACACTGAGCTACAGAATGGAGTCAAAGAGAACCCCTAAGTCATTTTAAGCAGAAATAATTCAGACACTGGCAGAGCATGTCAAAGTCAGAGGACATAGACTGGGTGAGCTCTGTAGAAACCTGATGGCCAAGAGTAACAGTTTTTCAGGGCAAGAGAAATGGTGCTGGGGAAGAGTATCATCTTTCTCCCCGACCCCCACCCCCAACCACCTCCTCTTCCTCTTCCTCCACCTCCACTTTCCTCTTATTCTTGCTAGAAGTAAAAAAAAAAAAAAAAAAGGGTTGCCGAGAAGGCTGCAGGAATAGCCATACACAAGCAAAGAAGACTGATATTTGATAAAAGCTGCACACACACTGGTGGTGTGGGGATGGTGCGGGCAGCAGACAACAGCTCACGTGCAAGCAGCCAGGGAGGCCGAAGCTGAGTCCATCCTTAGGAGGGAAAAGAAGGAAGTCCCAGGTTTAGCCAAGTCATGTTTTCTCGACTTGTATCTAGAACGTTGGGGAATTCCACGACAAAGTGGTATTTATTTCATGGCTGCTGTGCACCCAGCAGTAGAACACAGCAGGGAGCGAAATGGATAAAAGTCCTGGTTTCCTGCTGTTGACTTTCTAGACGGGGAAAAGCCAGTAAGAGAACCCATGGCAAGTGTATGTGACATAAGAGCAGGCTGTGATCAGTGCCACCAAGACACAGAAAGAGGTAAGGGGATGGAGAATGATGGGGTTATGTGGGGGGCATGTGCCTTTAGCCAGGGGAACCCTTTGGGAAGGGGTGATGTCTGGGCAGAGACATGAATAAAGCAAGGGATGGAAGGATTCCATCTCTGGATAACGAGGGTCCCAGCACGGAAGCCCTGGATCTTGGCAGTGTGCGGGCTTGGTGGAGATGAGGTCCCAGGGAGAGGCTCATCGGCAGGTAAGACCAGCATTCAAGTAAATGAAACAGAATAGAGTAGAAAAGAAAACATCCTAGTGCACCGTGAGGGATATAGTGAGGATTGTCTGGGATGTTTTGTTGCTGATAAATATGTGTGCATGTAGTAGGTTACAGCCGAAAGAGTCTTTTCCAGCCAGAAAAGCGCCAAAGCCCAGGAAACAAAGTACAGAATCTGGACCTGGATCATCTTCATTATATATATATGTATGTATGTATATATATATATATATATATATATATATATATATATATATGCTTCTCCATTTCCCTAACCCTGTTTTCTCTACTGCTAACATGTTTCAGTGCCCTGCTACATTTGTTCAAACTAAAAAAGCAGCATTGGTCCATGACTATCAGTTGAACTCTAGACTTAACTTCTTTTTTTCTTTGAGACGGAGTCTTGCTTTCTTGCCCAGGCTGGGGTACAGTAGTACAATCTCGGCTCACTGCAACCTCTGCCTCCCAGGTTTGAGTGATTCTCCTGTCTCAGCCTCCCAAGTAGCTGGGATGACAGGTGCCTGCCACCACAGCCAGTTGATTTTTGTATTTTTAGTAGAGACAGTTTCACCATGTTGGCCAGGCTGGTCTTGAATTCCCGATCTCAGGTGATTCACCCAGCACAGCCTCCCAAAGTGCTGGGATTACAGGTGTAAGCCACCACGCCTGGCCTTAATTTGGATTTTGGTCGTTTTTATGGCTTCTAGTTCCAGGATCCAATCCAGGGTCCCACTCTGCATTTGGTCAGCATGTCTTCTTACCCGCCACATCTGGGCTGCAATCGTTTCTGTCTTTCCATGTTTTTCATGACCTTGGCAATTTTGAGAAAGTCTTGGTGAGATATTTTGAAGACTCTCTCAATTTCAGATTTTCCTGGTGTTTTCCTCACTATTGGAATGAGGCTATGAGTTTTTAGGAGGAATACAACAGAGGCGAAGGGCCCTCCTCATCACAGCGTATTGGGGGATTATGATATTAGCATCACTTATCACTGCTGAAGTTAATCTGAACTGCTTGGTTTAGGCAGCATTTGCTGAGCGTCTCCACCATAAAGTTACTATTGTTTTCCTTTCATTACTGTATTCTTGGAATGTGAGTGAATACATCCAGCCCACACTAAAGGTGGGGCAAGAATGGACCTCCACTTCCTGAGGTGGCTTATCTACTAATAAGATTTGGAATTCTTCTGTAAGAACGATCTGTTTCTTGTGCCCATCTATTTACTGAATCATTAGTTTGGAGCAGTGTGGACTGAGATGTAGTTCGTACTCTGGGCTGTAATCCAGTGCAACGCTGCTTGTTTTGTTGCTCAGCACTATCCCAGCGTTGACCACTGGGAGCTCTTTCAAGTTGGTTCCTGTGCCCCTGGATACCCCTTCATTTTCTAAGCACTTTCTTGCTCTCTGACACTACAAGTCGCTGGTCTTAGTATATATATATATGTATATGTATATATATGTGTATACATGTATATATATGTATATATGTATATACATATACATATATATACACATATATATATACGTATACACATATATATACATATATATATATATATATATACTTTTTTTTTTGTGAGACTGAGTTTCGCTCTTGTTACCCAGGCTGGAGTGCAATGGCACCATCTCAGCTCACAGCAAGCTCCGCCTCCTGGGTTCAGGCAATTCTCCTGCCTCAGCCTCCTGAGTAGCTGGGATTACAGGCACGTGCCACCATGCCCAGCTAATTTTTTTTTTTTTTTTTTTTTTGTATTTTTAGTAGAGACGGGGTTTCACCATGTTGACCAGGATGGTCTCGATCTCTTGACCTCGTGATCCACCCGCCTCGGCCTCCCAAAGTGCTGGGATTACAGGCTTGAGTCACCGCGCCCGGCCTGTTCTTTATATTTTTAATGAACTGCGCTGCAGTCATCACTTTGTTGGGATTTTTCCCAGCAAAATTTTACATGTTTATGCTATTACCTTAGGCAAGAGCTGAAGGGACAAAGTGAGGAGGTGGAGACTACTTGTCCCTCAACCTTCTAAAATTGCAGCATTTTAACGGGGTATGAGGTCACCAGTAAACTTACATTTGCTAGCCTATTTGCAGCTAGGTGTGTCTATTGACTTAACTCGGACCAGCAGTTCATAGATGGATGTGGTGAGTCACTCCCAAGTTCTTGCCCTCAAAAAGACTGAGCATAGGCCGGCTGCGGTGGCTCATGCCTGTAATCCTAGCACTCTGGGAGGCCAAAGCGGGTGGATCATGAGGTCAGGAGATCGAGACCATCCTGGCCAACATGGTGAAACCCCGTCTCTACTAAAAATAAAACAAATATTGGCCAGTCATGGTGGCATGTGCCTGTAATCCCAGCTACTCAGGAGGCTGAGGCAGGAGAATTGCTTGAACCCAGGAGGTGGAGGTTGCGTGACGTCATTGCACTCCAGCCTGGGTGACAGAGCTAGACTCTGTCTCAAAAAAAAAAAAAAAAAAAAAAAAACCACTGAGCATGAAGGAGCTCCCCGGGTGCTGCTCCTCCTCCCTGCTAGCCGACAGATGGTGAAATCCACAGCAGCCGTTCCCTATCTGCTGCAGCAGCACAGGCCTGCACCCCTTGTTGGGTAGTGCTTCCTGGCAGCTGAACTGAGGGAGTCCCACAATCTGTTCTCTGTCCCTAGGAGTCTTGATAACACCACACAGGCAGGACAAACAGGCAGACAAGGCAATCAGAGAGTGGACATCACCATCAAGACAGCCCACACCTGGGTGGCCTGCTAACAGCAGGTCTAGGGAAACTGCTTAGAGAGAGATGAGCTGCCTGGGCACCAAGTAGGCTCTGAGTCCTCCAGACACAGCCCACCTTGCCACTCTCTCCAGAGGTGGCTGGGCAGAGGTGGCGAGACTCAGAGGCTTGGCTCAGGCAGCCAGATTGGGGCCTGAGACCCAGCTCCTCACTGTCAGTGGGCGTTAAGTTGCCTTGGTTAGTTGCCAAAGGGGGACAGGATTCTGATTTCACTTTTCTCCCTTTTCTCTCTCCCTCTTCCCTGCTCCCTTCTAAATATGTCAGTTGCTAAATGATCAGAAACTGTGAAATGTTAAGAATAAAAAGAGCTAATTGATATTCTGAATTCCTGGGTAAGGATCAAGGGAAACTGATATTGACTGAGTTTCTACTCTATGCCAACAGTGTGTCACACAGACTGTATGATTTTATCTCTATAGTTTATCTCTCACTGTTAAGTGGGAGAAGGTGGTCAGAGAGATTAAGTAACTTTCCCAAGCTGCACAGCAGACCATCGGCAGAACTGGGATTAGACTCAAGGCCTCCTGTCCTCAGCTCGTGCTCTTACCTTGTCATTGCTGGGTCTCTCTGGATGCTCAGGGGCCTGCTGTACATTTCCTATTGGGTTACTTCGCTCTGTTCTTTTGGAGGAGTTATTTGTTGGAACTCAGCTTAGGAGTCCCATCATTCAGATCCCTGGTTCCCTTTTCTTCTGGGCAGTTATGGTGGATACTGGTCTCCTCTGACACTGAACTTTCATGGGTGTCATATGTTCCATCCTGCAGCCCTGGGTTCATCTGGGTCTTCCCCTATCATCTCTGATGGAAGAGCTATAGGCAGGTCCCTGAAGAGAAGCCACAAAGTCACTGCCTGATGGTATGGAACAAATTCAGGGGCTTCTGTGAAAACAGATAGAAGATGTGTGGTTTTTCTCTTGCCTGATGATGGCTGCTAAAATCACCTGAATGGCCTGGTGCTTGACACATGAGCTTCTGAGTCAGGCAGCCTGGGTTTGTCTCCAAGGCTTACTATGATTAAAGTTATCTGTTGCTCTGTAACAAACTACCTAGAGACATGGCGGCAACCGTTTTATTATAGCACATGATTTTGTGGGTTGGGAATTCAGACAGGGCTGGTATGTCCATCTGGCATCCCTGAGGTCACTTGATATTCAGCAGTGATACCAGGAAATTGAGCTGGACTGAAGGGCCCACAATGGTTTCACTCATGTATCTGGTGTGTTGGTGAGTGAGCTGGAGGGCTGAACTCAGTCGGGCATGCATCTCCTTCCATGTGGACTCAGGGCCTCCCTACATGGTCTGTTAGCACAGGAGTCAGACTTCTTACATGGCCATTGGTGCTCCAAGAGACCAAGTTGCCAGGCCTTCTAAAGGCTGGGTGGGGAACTCACGTAGCACCTTTCTGCTGTTCTCTATTATAAGCCAGAGCAGAGAGAGGGCTGTCCAGATTCAAGAGGAGGGAAGAAAGACCTCTCCTTCTATGGGAGGAGTACCATGTCAAAGAGCTTGTAGCTATGTTTCATCCATCATTGCAACTCACAGGTCTGTGTCCTTGGGTACATTTTTTTTTTTTTTTTTTTTTTTTTGAGATGGAGTTTCACTTCACCTCCCAGGTTCAAGCAATTCTCTTGCCTCAGCCTCCCGAGTAGCTGGGATTACAGGCGTGTGCCACCATGCGTGGCTGATTTTTGCATTTTTAGTAGAGTTGGGTTTCAACATGTTGGCTAGGCTGGTCTCGAACTTTTGAGCTCAGCCAATCCTCCCACCTCAGCCTCCCAAAGTGCTGGGATTATAGGCATGAGCCAGCACGCCGGGCCGGATACTTCTTAACTTCTCTGAGCCTCAGTTTCTTCATCCGTAACAGTGGTGATAATAACACAAATGGCATAGAATTTTTGCTATGAGAATTAGATTAGAGAGCTTGTGTGAAGCACTCAAAACGTTGCCATACATATATGATGTGCTCCATCAATAGTAGCTAATACAGTGCAAGGCTCCAGTCCACAGGCTCTGGAGTCAGACTGCCTGGGATTCAGTTCTGCCACTTGGCAACCGTGTGACCCTGAGAAAGTTACCAGAATTCTTTTTGCCTCCATTTTCTCTCTGTACCTGCCTCATAGAACTGTGTTGTTAGGATGAAATAATATGTGCAAAGCACTGGCGCACAGAAAACACCCACCTGTTGTTTGGGTTGTGGGAGTATGTTCCCAAATCAGGGGAAGTGTTATCTTATTCACCTTGGACTTCAGAAAAACAGGTTTCTAGGTGAATACCCTGGAAGCTCTTTTTTCGGGGGGAGGTGGGATTGGGGCTCACTCTGTCAGCCAGGCTTGAGTGCAGTGACACAATCTCAGCTCATTGCAACCTCCACCTCCTGGGTTCAAGTGATTCTCCTGCCTCAGCCTCCCAAGTAGCTGGGATCACAAGTACCTGCCACCACGCCTGGCCAGTTTTTATATTTTTAGTAGAGACAGGGTTTCACTATGTTGGCCAGGCTGGTCTCGAACTCCTTACCTCAGGTGATCTGCCTGCCTTGGCCTCCCAAAATGCTGGGATTACAGACATAAGCCACTGCATCCGGCCTGCCCTGGGCACCCTTAAGGAAAGCCAGAGAAAAGTGGAGGTGTCACATGACACTGAATGCTGCCAGTGACTTTTCTGGTCATTAACTTTGAGTCAGGTACCAGTGAAATAGGTTGGATGCTGCCTTGCAGAGGAGCTGATGATTCCACCATAAACCAGTGCAAAGAAACATACCCCACCTTACAACAGGGTAAGGCAAGTTCCTCCTGGAAAAGCTAAGAACATCTCAGAACAAACTATAATGAAGGAGCAAAACTGTCAGAGGCTGTCAGGAAGGATGGGTACAGGTAGTGCCACCCAGCCTGCATTTGGGGGTTTTGCAGAGTTGAGGGAGTAGCTGCTGGCATGGAGGCTCTGGAAACTGCCCAGTGGACTGACATTCAGGTAATCTCACCATCACAAACTCCCAAGGGTGCCATAGAAGGAGATGGCATCATTAAGTCTCACGGTTGGGAGGAATCTCAGAGGCCCTACCAGATGCAGAATCACTTCTTCATTCTGGAAAAGTAGTCAGCATCTGCTTGTCCACTGCACACCCAAGTGGAAGGTGCCTCATCTAGCATTCATTTCATTTCTGTACATCTCTGATGGTTATTTTCTCTTATTTTAAGGAAAATCTTTTCTGGAATGTCAACCCAGTGGTCCTAGTTCTGGCAGCTCACAAACAAGTCCAATAACACACACAAGTCTTCTAGATGTCTTAAATCAGTTCCCCATCCCCACCACACCTTCTTTTCACTGGGACACATAACTCTAGCTCCTTCTGCTGTGGCTCAGTGACTCTCCCTGAGCTCCATTTACCATCCTCATGATTTTTCTCTTGACCTTCACTTTCTAGAAAAACAAAATAAAATAAAATAAGGCAGATACACCAGAGCCAAAAACCAAAATAACATTTAATTCATATGTGTTCTCTTTCTACTCTTCATTGCTCTGCTGACACATTCCTATGTAGTTGCTATCACAGTGCTTTAGGATGCTACCTTTTTCACATAATGCAATGGATTTTAAAATGCCACAAATTCTTTGCTGATCTTTCCATCAAGAGATGGCACCTATTTCTCCCCCCTTTGAATCTGGGCTGGACTGTTGGTGTGCTTTGGCCAAAAGATTATGGCAGAATGGGAAGACTTCCAAGCCGGAATCAAGATCCCTGGCAGTTCCCACTTTGGTCCTCTTGGGATTCTACCCCAAAACTATCATGCAGAGAAGAAGTCCAGGATATGAGACCTGGTGGAGCAAGAGGCCTGGCCATTCTAAACACTCCAGTCATTGTAGCTGAGGCCCCAGACACATGAGTGAAGCTGTTCTGTACCATCCAGCCGTGAAGGCAGCCTCGAGCAGGGCCAGGAGAGAGCAGCAGAACTGCCCTTCCAACCCAAAGCATGGTAGGAAATAATACATTGTTGATGTTTAAGCTACTGAATTTTGGGCTGTTTATTATGCAGCAATAGATAACTGACATGTTTATAGTAGAAGTCATTTTATCAAATGGTTTTTGCTCTACACTTACCCAAATGGTTTTGTTCTCTTGCAATAATAAAATATTTATCTACAGAACTTCTCTTGCAAGGTGTCTCCAGTTTCGGGCCCCCTGCCATGCGGGGGAGAGAGTTCAGCTATCTCATTGTGCCAATCAGCTATGCCATTGCTAGGAATGTGTGCCCAGCCTGGGAACAAGCTGCCTAAACTGGGAAACTACACCCTTGTTTTGTTTTGTTTTGTTTTTAATTTTTTGTAGACAGAGTCTTGCTCTGTCACCCAGGCGGGAGTGGAGTGGCATGATCTTAGCTCACTGCAACCTCCACCTCCCGTGTTCAAGCAATTCTTCTGCCTTAGCCGCCCAAGTAGCTGAGACTACAGGTGCATGCCACCACAACCGGCTAATTTTTTTGTATTTTAGTAGAGACAGGTTTCACCATGTTGGCCAGACTGGTCTCAAACTTCTGAGCTCAGGCAATCTGCCCACCTCAGCCTCCCAAAGTGCTGGGATTACAGGCATGAGCCACTGTGCCTGGTCTAGACCCCTGTTTTAAATGACAGTTGTCATAGAAAAACAGGATATTGGAAACTGACGGTAAAGAAGTGTGTTCTCAAGAGCAGAAGATCAAACACCGCATGTTCTCACTCATAGGCGGGTGTTGAACAATGAGAACACATGGACACAGGGAGGGGAGCACTACACACTGGGGTCTGTTGGGGGGAAATAGAGGAGGGACAGCGGGGGGTGGGGAGTTGAGGAGAGAGAGCTGGGGGAGAAATGCCAGATGTAGGTGAAGGGGAGGAAGGCAGCAAATCACACTGCCACGTGTGTACCTATGCAACAATCTTGCATGTTCTTCACATGTACCCCAAAACCTAAAATGCAATAAAATAAAGAAAAAAGAATAGTGTGTTCTTGAGAGGCAGGTATCTCACTAACTGATATTGGGAGGGGAGGAGTCAGCAAGCTAAAGGAAACATGGCAGATGGGAGAGGCCAGTGGCAGCCTTTCTGTTGAATCAAGAAAGGAACGGAATCGCTTCCCTTTCCAACAAGTTGTGTGTGTGTGTGTGTGTGTGTCTTTAAAATCTTTTTTGGATCTTTAGATTCCCAGATAGTGAGGTATTAGCAGAGTTACAGAAATCAATTCATTCCAGCAAACAATTCTGACCATCTATTAAGAACCATACCCTGTACACAGAGGCCTATGTAGTTTTGTTTTATTGGAGGGGTCTCTTGAATATAAATTCCTAAAAGTGGGATTGCTGGCCCAAATATCAGTTCTATTAGATATTGCCAACTTCCTCTGCATAGTGTTGTACTGTGTTGTGTTTTTGCCAGCAATGTAGGAGAGTGCCTGTATCCCCATGACCTTGCCAATCATGTATGTTGCTAAGCTTTCAAATTCGTGCTAATTTTATGGGTGAGGAATGGTATCTCAGTGTAGTTTCAAGTGTATTTCCCTTATTATGAGTGAACTGAACACCTTTTCATGCAAAAAGGTATGGTACAGAGTCTTGCTCCTGCCAGACAAGTCCTTGCATTTGTAGAGCCCATTCTTGTCTGACCAAACCTTGTTCTCTTCCTGAGAGAATCTGATGAGTCCCACCTGTCTGTGAATTAGTTGCCAACACAGCTGCACTCAGCTCTGATCAGCTGCCTAGGCCTGTCCAGTGATAGGGTATTGGGGGTTGGGGAATTCTCAGAAGTGGGTGTGGACAGAGCAGAAACTGCAAATATGAAAGATGCTGAGTGAAAATCAGCTCTAAAATGTGTATTGGAGCCAAGATGGCCCTTTTGCTAAGGCTGCTGTTAGACAATTCCATCATTTAATACCTATTTTTTTAGTAACTACTATTTGCAAAGTAGGCACCATGGAAGAGACTTTTTTTGTATTAAAAACATATTATAGAACATCTCAAACATAGACAAAAGTAGAGAAAATATACAATGAAGTTTGATGGACTCATGACCCAAGTATAACTATCAATTCACTTCAATTTTTTTTCATCTATGCCTCCCTCCCTCCCCAGGGTAACACATTTGCAGGTGAGATGATGGCTTTAAATCATGATGGCTTTAAATAATTTCACCTGGAAATGTGTTATCCCGAGTCTCCGAAAGATAAGAACTCACAACTATAAGAACATAACCATAACATTGTCATACCTTAAAAATTAACAATCAGCCGGGCGCGGTGGCTCAGCTTATAATCTCAGCACTTTGGAAGGCTGAGGCAGGTAGACCACCTGAGGTCGGGAGTTCAAGACCAGCCTGGCCAACATGGAAAAACCCTGTCTCTACTAAAAATATAAAATTAGCCAGGCGTGGTGGCACATGCCTGTAATCCCAGCTACTCAGGAGGCTGAAGCAGGAGAATCATTTGAACCTGGCAGGCAGAGGTAGCAAGGTTGCAGTGAGCTGAGATTGTAGCATTGCACTTTAGCCTGAGCAACAAGAGTGAATCTCCGTCTCAAAAAAACCCCACACACACGAAATAGCAGTAATTGCTTAATAGCAAGTATTCACTCAGATTAGGTTTGCATGTTTGTTTATTTTTACAGTTTGTTCGAATCAACATCCATACAAGGTCAATATATTGCAATTGATTTCTATGTCCCTCAAGTTTCTTTAACCTGCAGCTTCTTGCCTTCCTTCCTCTCTTGCCTTCCCCTTGCAATTTGTATGTTGAGGAAACCATTTGTCCCATCAGGATTTTGCTGACAGCATGCCCCTGTTGTTATTATTTAAAATAGTCCTCCATACCCTCTATTTAAGTTCATATTTGATGCAGGAGGGCAGGACTTTTCAGACAGGCACAAAATGTATGATTGTCTCTCCTTTTGAGATGTCAGCCAGCATGTTCAATCTATTATTTGTTCTTGAGGGAAGGGGTCCCCAACCCCCTGGGCCATGGACTGCTGCCCATCTGTAACCTGCTAGAAACTGGGCCGCCCAGCAGGAGGTGAGTGGCTGGCAAGTGAGTGAAGCTTCATCTGTATTTACAGCCGCTCCCCATTGTGTGCATTACTGCCTGAGCTCTGCCTCCTGTTAGATCAGCCTCAGCATTAGATTCTCATAGGACTGCAAATCCTATTGCGAACTGCGCATGCGAGGGACCTAGGTTGTGTGCTCTTTATGAGAATCTAATGCCCAGTGATCTGTCACTGTCTCCCATCACCCAGATGGGACCATCTAGTTGCAGGGAACCAGCTCCTGGCTCCCACTAATTCTACATTATGGTGAGTCGTATAATTATTTTGTTATATATTACAATGTAATTATAGAAATAAAATGCACAATAAATGTAATGCACTGGAATCATTCTGAAACCATCCCTGCCTTGCTGTGGCAAAATTGCCTTCCATGAAATCAGGCTCTGGTGCCAAATGGTTGGGGACTGCTGCTTTAGGGGATACAAAATGGTGATATTTTAATTCTATTATTTCTTCTGTATTTACTCGCTGAAATATTTTCACAGAGGGAAACGTCTCATTAGCTATTTGGTTATCCATATTTCTAGTTCCCATTGGAAAGGCTGGATAAATGCTTGAATCTTTCTCTGTTTTTACCAGTTGACTATACAAGAGTTGGCTTCCTAGCATGGAAAATACAAATTGAATCCAACATGGATCCTGCCCTCTAGTAGGAGGATAAGACATGTAGACAGAAGTGATGAGAGAAGCCAAGAGGGGCGGAGGACTATGGAAACACACAAAGGATTTAAGAATGTTTATAGCATGAGTATTCAAAATAGGCCTGAAATGGAAACAACCCAAATATCTATCAGCAGCAGAATAGATAAAGGGATTGTGGTATTATATTCATGAAAGAAAATAACATACAGCAATGAAAACAAGTAAGTTAAAGCTACACACAATAACTTCTATAGATTTCACAAACATATTATTGAGTGAAGGAAGCCAAAAGGAAAATAATATATACTATATTATTCTATTGACATACAAAGCTTTACAATGGGTAAAACTAATCTATGGCATTAGAGGTAAGAAAAGTGGTTATCTTTGAGGATCAGAGTAGTTAGTGACTTTGAGGTACCCACAGAGGATTTCTGAAATGCCGTTAATGTTCTACTTCATAACCTGGGTGGCGTTCACTTTGTGATAATTCATTGAACTGTATATTTGCAGTGTTTGCATGTTTTGTATGAATACTTTAAAAGTTAATTTTAAAAGACTTGCAGCCTTGCGTGGTGGCTCATGCCTGTAATCTCACCACTTTGGGAAGCCGAGGTGGGTGGTTCACCTGAAATCAGGAGTTCAAGACCAGCCTGGGCAACATGGTGAAACCCCGTTGCAAAAATTAGCCAGGCATGGTGGTAGGTGCCTATAATCCCAGCTACTCAGGAAGCTGAGGCATGAGAATCACTTGAACCCGGGAGGCAGAGGTTTCAGGGAGCTGAGATCGTGCCACTGCACTCTAGCCTGGGTGACAGAGTGAGATTCCATCTCAAAAAAAAAAAAGAGTTGGATCTTATATTCTTAGGGAAGTAAAACTGCAGAGAGGTATGATGAAATTAGGATAGATTATATATGGAGGGATTCTTTTAGTTTCAAAGTAGCTGTGGCATTTCTCAAGCAAAGCACTACAACTGACAAGATATTTTATATACATGCAAAGAAATGCATGGTATATAAAATGGTATCTAAAAGAGGAAAATAAAACTAGTTCTTAGATTTAAGCAAATCTCAAATACCACTTACCATTTAAATGCATCAATATTTTATTTTATATGCACTGCAAAACCAAAAAAGACACGTGACTCACTTTGTTGCAACATTCGCATTATTGCATTCTCATTAAGAGAGGGAAAAAAATGCTGTCAATTAAGTATAAAGCAATGTCTTAACGATGGTCCTGGGTGATGCATGAATTGATTATATCAGCTTCTTGCTGCCTTGAGATTTCTTTGATTTATTTCAAGGGATTTGGCAGATTTTCCTACCTTCAGTTGCCTTGTTTGCTTGGCTTATGATAGACATTGCTTTTGCATGTATTTCAGTAACAAATGGAAGACAAGTTCATCTGAGTATGGGTCTCTTCCTTTCTTAGGTCCTATACAACTCTTTGTTGATCTTTACAAGACAATTTGGAATTTTGGCCATTCCTCCAAAGTGACATGTCTGCTTTATCCCTATCAATTTCCCCCTGCTGCTGTATTTCCCTACCTTTCTGTGACTATAGTAACTTTTTTTTTGCAATGAGCAATCATTTAAAAGACATTTTAAGCAGCAATCAAACTCATCGACGGTGATGCCAATATAATAGCTACAGCCAAGTTCACACATGGGAAGGCAGTGGCACAGCTGCTGCCCGGCCAACAGTGGCTGGAAGAGGCGTCTCGATTTCAGAGATGTTAAGATGTGAGAAAATATGCATCCTAGAATCGACGAATCAGTGTGTTGAAGGAAAAGGCAAAGTCAGAAAATTACTATTTACAGAGTTAGAGGAAGTCTTACATACTTGCATAATTTGGGCTGAAAATAAGCAGTGATGTATTTCAAGGACTTAGAAGAAAATCAGGGAATAGGCCAAATGAAAATAACATAGTCTGCCTAAAATAAATATACTATGCTTGATGGAGGTTGGTATTAATTAACTTGATAGAGAGAAGCATGACTGCTCTCCCTTTCTGCTGGGGAGGCAAGGTGATATAACTTAGAGCAGCAGAATGCTGGTAAATATTAGCAAATGTGCTCGTAGATGTAGTTTTCCCAGGGAGCTAGTTTATTATATTTATTATAAATTTCTTCCTGACAACTGATTTCATAGATTTTAATTATAAATTTTACTGAGGTCGAAGATGTGCAGCACACAATTTACAAATAACATTAATACAGGCATGCCTCAAAGTTAGTTCAGGTTCAGTTACAGACCAATGTAATAAAGTGAATGTTGCAACAAGGTGAGTCATGTGAATTTTTTGGTTTCTCAGTGCATATAAAAGTTATGTTTACACTATATTGTAGTCTCTCAAGTGTGCAGCATCATATGTTTAAAAAATAACTTACATACTTTAATTTAAAAATGCTTTATTGCTAAATAATATTACTGTCATCTGAGCCTTCAGTAATTCATCATCTTTTTGCTGATGGAGGGACTCGCCTTGTTGCGGGCTGCTGACTGATGAGGGTGGTGGTTGCTGAAGGTGCGTGTGGCTGTGGCAATTCCTTCCTTCCCTCCTTCCTTCTTTCTTTCTCTCTCTCTTTCTCTTTCCTTCCTTCCTTCCCTTCTTCCCTCCTTCCTTCTCTCTCTCTTTCTCTCTCCTTCCTTCCTTCTTTCCTTTCTTCCTTCCTTCCCTCCCTCCTTCCCTCTCCTTCCTTCCTTCCTTCCTTCTTCAGAGTCTTGCTCTGTTGCCCAGGTTGGAGTGCAATGGCACGATCTCAGCTCACTGCAACCTCTGCATCCTGGATTCAAGCAATTCTCCTGCCTCAGCCTTCTAATTAGCTAGGACTACAAGTATGTGCCACCACATCCGGCTAATTTTTTGTATTTTTAGTAGAGACAGAGTTTCACCATGTTAGCCAGGATGGTCTCAATCTCCTGACCTCATGATCTGCCCGCCTCGACCTCCCAAAGGGCAATTTCTTAAAATAAGACAACAATGACCATTTACCACATCAATTAACTCTTCCTTTCATGAAAGATTTCCCTATAACATGCAATGCTGTTTGATAGCATTTTACCTACAGTAGAACTTTTAAAACTAGAGTCAATCCTCTCAAACACAGCCACTGCTTTATCAACTTAAGTTTATGGGATATTTTAAACCAGGCGTCCCCAAACTTTTTACACAGGGGGCCAGTTCACTGTCCCTCAGACCGTTGCAGGGCCGCCACATACTGTGCTCCTCTCACTGACCACCAATGAAAGAGGTGCCCCTTCCTGTGGAGGCCGGATAAATGGCCTCAGGGGGCCGCATGCAGCCCACAGGCCGTAGTTTGAGGACGCCTGTTTTAAACCCTTTGTGGTCATTTCAACAATGTTCACAGCATCGTCATCAGGAGTAGCTTCCATCTCAACAAACCACTTTCTTTGCTCATCCGTAAGTAGCAACTCCTCATTTGTTCAAGTTTTATCATGAAATGGCAGCAATTCAGTCACATTTTCAGGCTTTACTTCTAATTCTAGTTTTCTTGTTACATTCACCACATCTGCAAGTTTCTTCCTCCATTAACATCTTGAACCTCTCAAAGTCATCCATGAGGATTAGAATTTACTTCTTCCAAACTCCTGTTGATGTTGATATTTTGACCTCCTCCCATGGATCACAAACGTTCTTAATGGCTTCTAGAATAGTGAATGCTTTCCAGAAGGTTTTCAATTTATGTTGTCCAAATTCATCAGCAAATCACTATCTATGGCAGCCATAGTCTTACAAAATATATTTCCTAAATAATAAGACTTGAAGCTTGAAATTACTCCTTGATTCATGAGCTACACAATGGATGTTGTGTTAGCAGGCATGAAAACAACATGAATCTCCCCGTATATCTCCATCAGAGCTCTTGGGTGACCACGTGTATTGTGAATGACCAGTAATGTGTTGAAAATAATCTTTTTCTTTTTTACTGAGCAGTAGGTCTCAACAGTGGGCTGAAATATTTAGTAAACCATGCTGTCAACAGATGTGCTGTTACCCAGGCTTTGTTGTTCCATGTATAGAGCACAGGCAGAGTAGATTTAGCATCATTCTTAAGGGGCCTAGGATTTTCAAAATGGCCAATGAGCATTGATTTCAACTTAGAATCACCAGCTACATTAGCCCCTGATAAGAGTCAGCCTGTCTTTTGAAGCTTTGAAGCCAGGCATTGACTTTTCCTCTCCAGCTATGAAAGTCCTAGATTGCAGCTTCTTCCAATAGAAGGCTGGTTCTTTACACTGAAGATCTGTTGTTTAGTGTGGCCATCTTCATCAATGATCTCGGCTAGATCTTCTGGATAACTTGCTACAGCCTCTCTATCAGCAGTTGCTGCTTTACCTTGCACTTCTGTTTTGGAGATGGCTTCTTTCCTTAAACCTCATGAGTCGATCTGTGCTAGCTTCCAACTTTTCATCTGCAGCTTCCTCACCTCTCTCAGCTTTCATAGAATTGAGGAGAGTTATTTCCTTGCTCTGGATCGTGGCTGGTTATTTTTTTTTATTTTTTTATTTTTGAGATGGAGTTTCGCTCTTATTACCCAGGCTAGAGTGCAATGGCACGATCTCGGCTCACCTCAACCTCCACCTCCTGGGTTCAGGCAATTCTCCTGCCTCAGCCTCCTGAGTAGCTGGGATTACAGGCACGCACCACCATGCCCAGCTAATTTTTTGTATTTTTAGTAGAGATGGGGTTTCACCATGTTGACCAGGATGGTCTCGATCTCTTGACCTCATGATCCACCCGCCTCGGCCTCCCAAAGTGCTGGGATTACAGGCTTGAGCCACCGCGCCCGGTCTGGCTGATTTGATCTTCTATTCAGACCACTAATACTTTCTCCATACCAGCAATAAGGCTGTTTCGCTTTCTTATCGTTCATTTTTTCACTGGAGTAGCACTTTAAAATTCCTTCAAGGACTTTTTTGTTGCATTCACAACTTGGCTTACTGGCGCAAGAGGCTTAGCTTTTAACCTGTCTTGGCTTTTGATATGCCTTCGTCACTTAGCTCAATCATCTGTAGCTTTTGATTTAAAGTGAGAGATGTTTAAGTGAAAGGAATGTTTTTTTCTTTCACTTGAACACTTAAAGGATATTGTAGGGTTATCAACTGTACTAATTTCAGTATTCTTGTGTCTCAGGAAACAGGAAGGCCTGAGGAAAGGGAGAGAGATGAGGGAACAGCCAGTCACTGGAGCAGCCAGGGCATATAATATTTATTAAGTAAGCTCACCATCTTATCTAAATACAGTTCCTCATGCTCGAAACAATTACAATAGTGATATCAAAGATCACTGATTACAGATCACCATACAGATATAATAATGATGAAAAAACATGAGCATTTGGAGAATTACTAAAATGTGACACCAAGACAGACAGTGAGCACATGCTGTTGGGTAATGGCACCAACAGACTTGCTTGATTCAGGGCTACTACTAAGCTTCGATTTGTGAAAAACAGTATCTGCAAAGTACAAGAATAGGAAGAATGTCTGTAGAGTTCTCACGGAATGCTTTTGTTGATTTTATCCTGAAATCTGTATCCATAACTAACCTATGGTTGCAACTGACAAATGAGTATGGTTCTAATGTGAATGTTGGTTGATTTTTTTCATTAATAAAGAAAATCAAAGGGAAGAGCAAAGACATATTGGAACTTCACTCATTTGTCAATGAAATGAGTGATCTGCTGAATTGATTAACAGTTTTCTATTTCTAGAAGACTATTTCCCCAGTGTTTTTGTGTTATACAAAATGGAATAGCTATAGACATGACAGACTTTTCAGTTTAATCTATAGACATACACACTTTTTTTTTTTTTTTTTTTTTTTGAGACGGAGTTTCACTCGTTACCCAGGCTGGAGTGCAATGGCGCGATCTCGGCTCACCACAACCTTCGCCTCCTGGGTTCAGGCAATTCTACTGCCTCAGCCTCCTGAGTAGCTGGGATTACAGGCACGCGCCACCATGCCCAGCTAATTTTTTGTATTTTTAGTAGAGACGGGGTTTCACCATGTTGACCAGGATGGTCTCGATCTCTTGACCTCGTGATCCACCCACCTTGGCCTCCCAAAGTGCTGGGATTACAGGCGTGAGCCACCGTGCCCGGCCTGACATACACCCTTTTAAATTTAATCTACAGTGTTAATAATGTAGATTTAAAAGATAATATATAATGAAGTATTATATAACATATAATAAAGCATTTATTATCTTTTAATATATAATCTAGATTATCCAGAGTTGAGAAGGTGGTGGGAAAGGGTTAATAAAAATCTATGTTATTAACCCTTTCCCACCACCTTCTCAACTCTAGATAATCAACACAATGCCAAACCAAGCCATTATCTGTAGCACGTGCCAACTGCTATGTTGTAAATACTCTCATCTTGGCCAATTTCCATCTAGGATTGACCTACTGGATGTGGAGTTGGGAAGAGATGTTCGACAGGACAGTGCTGTATTTCCACCATAGATGGAAGGGATAAAAGTCAACTTAGGAGCACAGACAATAGTAAAAGGTAGTAATGACTAAGAAATGATACATTTTGAATATTTATTACCTTGTTTTAAATATAACTTACTTAATTATAACTTTACATCATTTAATTATTAGTAGTGGCTGTGTTTAACAAATGCTCACAGGCTGGGTGTGATGGCTCACGCATGTAATTCCAGCACTTTGGGAGGCTGAGGCAGGTGGATCACGAGGTCAGGGTTTGAGTTCAGCCTCGCCAACATGGTGGAACCCTGTCTCTACTAAAAAACACAAAAATTAGCTGGGCATGGTGGTGGATGCCTGTAATCCCAGCTACTCGGGAGGCTGAGACAGGAGAATCACTTGAATATGGTAGGTGGAGGTTGCATTGAGATGAAATCATGCCACTGCACTGGATGACAGAGCCTGGATGACAGAGCAAGACTCTGTCTTGGAAACAAAACAAAACAAAACAGACAAACAAACAAACAAAAAACCCCAAATGCTCACAGAATTTCTGAAATTTTAACTATCAGGTCTTGCAAGCTTTTATAAGTCAGCCCCAGCACACCTCTGCTTTGGAGTGAAACCACTTCGGGTTTATATTTAACCTTACCAGTCCCTTGCTCTCCAACCATGGACAATGTAAGTAGCCTTGTCAAGCCTCATTATTTCTGTGATAGGGCTAATAACACCTACATCATAGAGTTGAGTGAAGATGAAACAAGATAAATTTTGTAACATGCCAAAATCAATGCAAAGTGGGAACCCAATATTAAATTCTTTCTCCTCTCTCTGGTCTTTTTCTTGTCTGATCCATCCTGAGTACTGCTTGTTAAACAGAGATATTGACATGTCATTCCTCTGACTTACACTGGTCTTAAGCACACACTACAGTTTGCTATCAAAGTTCACATCTCACCAATCTCATTTTTGCATTACTCCCCAGGAGGGTGTCTATGCCCCAACCACAGATCTGGTGGTGTCTCCCACATAGTCCCTGAGGGTTCTATCTCTACACCTTTGCTCATGGGGTTCCTTCCCATTGACTTCTTTGTGACATCTGTGCCACTTTCTCCCTTCCTCATCCAAACATACCTCCGTGAGATTCCTCTTGTTAGCCCCATCTCATAATAGTATCTGACCTGTATTGAGTGCTGGGGACATGCCAGAGCTGTGCTAAGTGCTTTATCTGCATTATCCGAATTGGCTATTTCCATTTAAGGGTGACACAGAGGTACAGTGAGTATATAACTCGCCCGAAGTTATACACGTAAGTGGATAGCACAACTGGGATTCCAACTCAGGTAAGTCTGACTTTAGAAGTTGGGCTCTTAGACATCATATCCCACTTACTGCCTGAATAACTACCTTTTAAATAAATTACCTCTGTTTGGGCTGGGTGTGGTGGCTCACACCTGTAATCCCAGCACTTTGGGAGGCCAAGATGGGCAGATCACCTGAGGTCAGGAATTTGAGACCAGTCTGAAATCCTGTCTCTACTAAAAATACAAAATTAGCTGGATGTGGTGGCACATGCCTGTAGTCCCAGCTACTTGGGAAGCTGAGGCAGGAGAATCACTTGAACCCAGGAGGTGGGAGGTTGCAGTGGGCCGAGATCATGCCATTGCACTCCAGCCGGGGCAATAAGAACAAAACTGTCTCAAAACAAAATCAAAAACAAAAACAAAACTCTGTTTAATGTTAGTATATTTTGCTCCTGGCTTTTTTTTTCATGTCTATGTTTATATGCTTTATCACATACCATCTTGTTAAAGGTGGAAGTATTCATTTATCAAATACTTGTAAAGTGCCTTCCCTTCGTAATAGGTACTATACTGGGGATTGGGGAACAGGGCCAGTCCTTGATTAAATACATTACAAAACACCCATGGAGTGAAATACTATTCAGCTATAACAAAGAATAAGGAGGCTCTTTACATATGAAAATGGAAAGATTTCTAAGCTATATTGTTAAATGAATAAAAGTAAGGCACAGAAGACATTGTATACTATGCCACCTTTTCTGTAAAATATGAGGGAGGGTTAAGAATTGTGTGTGTGTGTGTGTGTGTGTGTGTGTGTGTGTGTGTGTATGTGTGTGTGTACTTGTTTAAAACAAAAAGACCGAGTCCTTACCCTTATGTCCACATCCACGACGTCAGTGAATAACTATGTGGAGCAAAGCCACTTCACACCTTTTCCCCTTGCTGCCCTGTGTGTTTACATGGGGAATAAAATTCTATTATGTTCAGCCACTGAGATTACAGTGCTTACCTGGTATTGCAGTTTGTATTGTTCTCACTAATACCCCACTCTAGTATACAATTTTCATTTTAAACTAAAATTGTGACTCCTTCAGACTCTTAATAATTGATCTCACCTGATAATCGTATTTTTGTATACTGACTGGAACATTTGCTGAAACAGATTCACAGATTGCTTTTTCTGTTTTTGAGATGGAGTCTTGCTGTATAGCACAGGCTGGAGTGCAGTGGCATGATCTCAGCTCACTGTACCCTCTGCCTCCTGAGTTCAACTGAATTCTCCTGCCTCAGCCTCCTGAGTAGCTGGGATTACAGGTATGAGCCACCACACCCGGTAAATTTTTGTATTTTTAGTAGAGATGGGGTTTCACCATGTTGTCCAGGCTTCTTGAACTCCCGAACTTGTGATCTGCCTGCTTTGGCCTCCCAAAGTGCTGGGATTACAGGCATGAGCCACCATGCCCAGCCCTTATTTTTACCTAATCTCTATGGTAGGCTCATCCACCTCACAAAGCCGCATAGGTGTATGCAGGCATATGTGACATCTCACTCTCTAAGTGATTCAATATTTCCATTTTCTTATAAGAACTACATTTTCTTAGACCTTTAATGTCTGTCTGTAGCGTTAACAGCTGCCAGCTTTCCTCTTACTTTTTTCCTTTTTAAAATTTCACTTTGTTATGAGAGGTATTATCATATACACAGAAGAGTGCACAAAACAGAGAATACAGTTTTCAATAAGAAAGTGCAAAATGAAGATTTGATAACCACCAGCCAAGTGAAGAAACAGGACATTTCCAGCCCCCAGGAAGCTCTCCCATCATCCCTTTCAAATTACCACAGAGGTAGACACTATCCCAACGTTGGTGATAAGCATTTCCTTGCTTTTCTTTATAGCTTTACCACCTATATGTGATCCCTAAATGATCTAATGTAGTGTATCTGTTTTTGAACTTTATATGAAGGGAGTAATCAGATGTATTTTGTGCCTTATTTCTGTGTTCAGCATTATGTTTGTGAGAGTCAGCCATGATTCTTTGTGTAGATCTTATTAATAGTTAGTCCATGTTCACGGCTGTAGAGTAGTCCTTTCTGTGACTATACTGCATTCCACTTATTTATTCTACTGTTGAAGTACCTTTGACTATCGTAAACATTGCTTCTGTGATTCTTCTTTTTCATATATCCTGGTGCAGGTGAGCATGTGATTCCTAAGGTATACGTGTAAGAGTGAATTTGTCAGCATATGGTCTGTGCCTATCTTCAGCTTTGCTGGAGAATGCCATACTATTTTGCAAGTGGTTGTACCATTTCATGTGCCCACCAGTGGCATACTGAAAGTTCCCCTTGGCATCTATGCCAACACTGGTGTTTTCAGATAAAAAAAAATTTTTGGTCCATCTCATAGGCATTTCATTTTATTTTTAATTTGAATGTTTTTAAAGGTATAAAAAGGATAAAGCCTCTTTTTAGGCTTACTGGCCATTTGCATTTTCTTTATTGTGAAGTACCTATTTAAGTCTTCTACCCATTTTCTAATGGTTATTTTACTCTTGATTGTAGGAGGCCTTAATCTTAGGCCCATGCCAGATATATTGCAAATCTTTTCCCTACCCTGTAACTTATGTTTTCATGTTCTTTATTGTGTCTTTTGAAAATAGACACTCTTAATTTTAGTGGATGTGAATTTGGTTTTTCCTTTGTAGACAGTGCTTTTCATGTATTAAGAAATCCTTTTCCCTGAGGTCATGAAGTTATTTTCCAGTATTATCTTCAAAGGCTCTGCCTTTGACACTTAGATCTTTATTTCACCTGGAACTAGGGGTCTAATTTCATTATTTTCCAAGTAATTACCCAATCACTCATTCTAGAACCATTTATTGAAAAGTCTGTCATTTTCCAGTTGATCTGCAATGCCCTGTGTGGTCATACACCAGGAGTTCAAATATTAGGGGTCTATTTCTGGGATTTTCTTTCTTTTCCCTCCTTCCTTTCTCTCTCTCTCTCTCTCTCTCTCTCTCTCTCTCTCTCTCTCTCTCTCTTCTCTTCCTTCCTTCCTTCTTTTTCTTTCTTTTTCTTGAGATGAAGTCTTGCTCTGTCACCCAGGCTGGAGTGCAGTGGCTCACTCTTGGCTCACTGCAACTGCCGTCTCCTGGGTTCAAGTGATTCTCCTGCCTCAGCCTCCTGAGTAGCTGGGACTACAGGAACTTGCCACCATGCCTGGCTAATTTTTAAAATATTTTTAGTAGAGATGGGGTTTCACCATATTGGTCAGGCTGGTCTTGAACTCCTGACCTTGTGATCTGCCCACCTTGGCCTCCCAAAGTGCTAGGATTACAGGTGTGAGCCACTGTGCCTGACCTATTTCTGGGATTTCTCTTCTGCTCCATTGATTTTTGTGGGAAATAGAAAAGTTTCTTTTAATAAGTTTCCTTTCTTGTTAAAGAGTAAGTGTGCTAATAACTTTGTTAAGCCCTATCTTATGTAGCTGTTAGACATGCTATGATTACAGCCACATAGTACATTCTATGTCCTTGTACTTTAACCAAGATATCTGTGCTGGACATGCTCACAGGCATGTCCCAGCTCTCATTGCTTTTACCTGTTGAGACAAGTTTTAAGTTGTTAGCCAATTGGGTTTTAGTTTAGATTGTTAGGTTTGGCTCTAGCCAATAGAGATCAGACACAGCAGTAAAGAAGACCCTAAATGCATAGGGAATAAAATGGTGTGTTTTTGTTTGCTCACTGTAATCTCGTGGCATGATGGCTAGCGAGGGTACCCTTCCTGCAGTCCAGGCGGTAAAAGTTGCATTACTGAAAGATCCTTTGTCTCAGTGCTAATTTTTCTTTGCAGCATGGAGCATCTATTTCCAACAATTTATTTGTTTAACCCTGTGCCAACACCACACACTTTTTCCATATTTCAGTTTTTGTCATTCATTCAACACATTTATTCAAAGTGCTTAATAGACAGCATTCTAGGCAGTGAAGATAAAGCCCTGCCCTCCTAGAATTTATATTCTAGTGGGAGAGTCACAAAAGAAACAAGATAAACAAAATACATGGTATGTTAGATAATGATACCTGCTGAGGAGAAAAATAAAGCAGGGAAGGGAATTAGGAAGAGGTGGGGGTGGAGTTGAAATTTTGAGTTTTGGTCAGGGAAGTTTTCACTGAAAAAGAGATAGTAATGTTAATATCTAAGGGGAATGAGAGGTCCTCCGTGGCTGTATGGAGGAAGAGAGCTCCAGGCAGAAGGATCCGTGGGTGCAAAGGTCCTGAGATGGGACCGTGCCTGGTATGTGTAACAGGTTTGGCCAGTGAGCAGGTGTGGTGTAAGCAGATGTAGGGAGACGAAGCCGGAGGCTTAACGGGGCCTATCATGGGGGCCTTGCCATTCACCATACGGATTTTAGCTTTTACTGCCATTAGAAGGGTTTGGGTAGAGTAACTTGATCTGCTCTATATTTAAAAGGATCCCTCTAGATACAGAGTTGAGAAAAGACCAAAGAGGGGCCGAGGTGGAAACAAGAAGACCAGCCAAGAATCTGTTGAAACAATTCAGGTGAAAGATAACAGTGACTTGGACCACAAGCATAGCCCTGGTGAAAGAAGTGAGATTCTGGATGTGCCGACAGATCCCATGTGAGGCTTGAGAGAAAGACAGCAGTCAAGGAGGTCTCCAGGATTTCTTCTCGGGGACATTTTCCACAAAGGAACGAAGTCTTTATGATTTGATGAGCATTACTGCACACAGAATGCTGGCAAACAGGAAACGGGAGATTCACGATGAGGCAGGTGCTGGGCCGAACTGGTCCACCACTGCCTCCATCTATGCAAGTCACAGCAGTCTTCCTAGAGGAGGCTAAATCCAGTCTCATTTTTTTGAAGGACAAATAGATGAACCCTCGGCATTTCAAGCATGGGAACAGCATGGGTAAAAGTCTGGAAGAGTGAAACAGTATGGAGCAGACATTTCCAAACTTTCTCAGTTTACTGAGCCCTTAAGTGTCTTGGTGAATTTTTCATGGCATTTCTAGTCCAGAAATAATGCCTAACTGTTCCATGATTGACTGATTAGGTCCAAACAACTTAATAAGTATTTATGTCCTAATAACTAAGTAGTTGCTTTAAAAAATCATGCACATAAATGGAAAGAAAAGAATATTTTAATTTTATTCTAAAATAATTACAGTGACATACTAATAGAATGTGTTCACATGGTGGGGCACTACTCAGTTTCCCAGATGTTGGAATCAGATTTTTCTTTAGCCCCACCATACTTTCCTGTTTCACATTGATTTTTCACATGGTATTTGTGTTTTATTACAGCAATTCTTGAAAACCCAGTTTTGCAAGGAGATAATGTCACTCAAAGGAATATTGTTATTTAATGTTGAAATTGTGAACTACTTCAAGTTAAAGGTTATGCAGTATCTGACAGAAGCTGAGTATTGGTATATTTCCCTCAAAAAGTTAAAATATTTTTCAAAGCCTCTGAATTAAGTGTTCTTGTTGCCTTGATGCACATTCTGGGAGCCACAGGCCTTGGGTATTTGGGAGAAATAAAAGCATTTTCTTTTCTTTCTTTCTTTCCTTTTTTTTTTTTTTTGAGAGGGAGTCTTGCTCTGTCACCCAGGATGGGGTGAATGGTGCTATCTCAGCTCACTGCAATTTCTAACTCCCAAGTTCAAGCCATTCTCCTGCCTCAGCCTCCCAAATAGCTGGGACTACAGGTGCACGCTGCCATGCCTGGTTAATTTTTTGTATTTTTTAGTAGAGATGGGATTTTACCATATTGCCCAGGGTTGGTCTCGAACTCCTGAGCTCAGGCAATCTGCCTGCTGTGGCTTCCCAAAGTGCCAGGATTACAGGCGTGAGCCACTGTTCCCGGCCAAAGCATTTTCATGTTAGGAGAGAACGTGTTTGTTTAAGGGAGAGTGAGAGGAAATGAAGCTAAACTCTTAGGCAGGGATAACCTATGCAAGACATTGTCTGCCATGTTAAGTTTTATCCAAGCCAAGGATCACCAGGAATGCGTGGTCTTAGTATCAGGAAACGTACGGTATAAGTCGAAAGACAGATACGTGTACATATATACATACATATACATATATATCTACAATACATTGTAATTATTCCCATGAGAAAAAATATATACTAAATGATTGATTTTTGACTTGGGAGGAGGTTAGAAAAAGCATTATAAAATATAGAATGTACAGGTTGGTCCCTGAAGAATGAAGAACAATTGACCAGAAAAAGATAGAGTCAACTACAAAAGCAAATCAACAGATGTGATAGTGCATGGCATGTTTGTCAACTGCACAGGACTGGTATGGCCAATGAATAAAAATTGTAGCAGAAGACGATGAAAAGCTTTCCTGGGGCCCACTGTGAGTAGTTCTGAATGCAATACTGTGGAGTTTAGACTTTCTCCCAATAACTATATGGAGCTGTCAAAGATTTCTAAGAGGTGACTGATTTGATTAGTTTTGTGTTCTAGAAAGACAAATCTGGCTGCATGCAGACTGACTGGGAGACTGGCTAGAAAGATGTTTGTATTGGTTAGCTAGTGCTACACTAATGCTGCATAACAAACCACTCCAAAAGTAAGTGTGTTTCTCTGAGCATTTCTCACTCATGGATCTGTGGGTTGGCGGCAACTCAGCTGGGGTAGGCTGGAATCCAGGTTCTAGGCTGCAGGGTAGGTCCAACACATTTCTACATTAGCTTTGGACCAGATACTACTTGGGGGCATGCTTTTCTCATGGTAGTTCTTAGTGCAAGAGACTAAGCCAAATGGTGCAAAGGCACATGTAAAGCCTCTGCTTGTATTTTGTCTACTTTCTGTTGAACTAAGCAAGTCACATAGCTAATCCAGAGTCACTGACATGATCACTTGAGGCCAGGAGTTTGAGACAAGCCTGGCCAACACAGCAAAACCCTATCTCTACAAAAACTACACAAATACAGGGCATGGCAGTGCATGCCTGTAATCCCAGCTACTTAGGAGGCCGAGGTGGGAGGATTGCTTGAATCTGGAAGGCAGAGGTTGCGGTGAGCCAAGACTGTGCCACTGTACTCCAGCCTGGGTGACAGAGCAAGACTCTGTCTCAAAAAATAAAAACAAAAACAAAGTCACTGATATGACATCAAAAAGAAGGAAGAATGAACAACACTCCATTAACAGTACTTCTGTACTGGCCAGGCATGGTGGCTCATGCCTGTAATCCCAGCAGTTCGGGAGGCTGAGGTGGGTGGATCGCCTGAAGTCAGGAGTTCAAGACCAGCCTGGCCAACATGGTGAAACCCCGTCTCTACTAAAAATACAAAAATTAGCCAGGCATGGTTGTGTGTGCCTGTAATCCCAGCTACTCAGGAGGCGGAGACAGGAGAATTGCTTGAACCCAGGAGGCAGGGGTTGCAGTGAGCTGAGATCATGCCACTGTACTCCAGCCTAGGTGACAAAGCAAGAATCTGTCTCAAAAAAAAAAAAAAAGAAAAGAAAAGAAAAGAAAAGAAAAATACTCCTGTACTGTAGTTGAAACAAGAGATAATTAGGGCAATAACATTGGAAAGGAGGGCATAGAATCAAAGGTATTAAGCAGCAAGAGCTCCTAGGACTTAGGGTTTATTAGAAGTGAGGTTTCTATCTTGGGAATATGGATTATAAACTAACACAGGGTGCTCAGTAGGTGCTAGGCACCATTCTAAGTGCTTACCTACACTGATTAATGCAATCCTGTCATAACAACCCTATGAGATAGAGCTACCATTATCTCCATTTTATAGATAAGGAATCCAGGCCGGGTACAGTGGCTCATGCCTGTAATCCCAGTTCTTTCTGAGGCAGAGATGGGATGACTGCTTGAGCCCAGGAGTTCAAGACTGGCCTGGGCAACGGGGTGAAATCCCATCTCTGCAAAAAATAGAAAAATTAGCTGGGCGTGGTGGTGCATGTCTATAGTCCCAGCTACTCAGGAGTTGAGTTGGGAGGATCATCTGAGCCCAGGGAGGTCGAGGCTGCAGTGAGCCGTGATTGTACCACTGTACCCCAGCCTCCAGCTTGGGCAAGAGAGAAAGACCCTGTCTCAAAAAGAGAGGGGAGGGGAGAGGAGCGGAGGGGAGAGGAGAGGAAATCCAAAGCTCAATAGTTATATAATTGCCTGAGATTAAAAGGCTGCTACGTGGTGAAGTGTGGATTTGAATCCATGACAACTGGCTGCACAGTCCACATGGCTGGCCACAATGAACACTGTCTCTCAACTGTGCCTATCAAAGAGTGTACTTACTACATACATAAGGTGCATAGCAGTGCCATCTATGCCATTCCAAATGCTGACCTTGAGGCATGAAGTATGCTCTTGCAGATGCAGCTTGACCAAATTAATTGGCAAATTATTTGCAAAGCTACAATAATCCAAAAGTAGGATAAACCAAGAAAAGTCCACAGGCTAATAACACATGAGGCCTACTGTCATAAGTTGCAGTGGAAAGGAAGGCTAGAGGGAGCATCTTCCACATCACCAATATTTCTGCAGGGCCTGCCAGTGTGGGAGGAGATTAGGAGTAATCTCAGAGATAAAACCTTGCTGGCACCATAGAAAACTAAGGGATTAAAATCTGTCTGCACTGAAGGGAACAGTACATTTAGCGGAAGCAGTAATGTCCGGAATGAGGGATGGAAGATCGAGTAAACTATGATTGGGTTAAAAGGTAGAAAGAAGTGAGGCAGAACATCCAAAGAAGGAAGGTAACTTCAACTGCTGGATTTCCATCAGGAAACCTTAGATAACCTCTAAAGGTAGTGGTGAGAATGGGGATACAAGCAGAGGGTTGTAGACTCTCAGAGGTGGAAGGTGCACAGTCCTACTTTATACTTTAAACAGCTGTATACCCCAGATGTTGTTAGCCTGGGATTCAAATTGGAGTTTCACAGTCAAATGCACAATTATGCATCAGTGTGTGCATGTGCACGTGCATGTGTGCACATGCATATGTGTGCATGGATCTGAGCATTTTTCTGGGAAGAAAAAAATATCCATAGTGTCCACTCAATTTTCAAAAAGGCTCTTTATCCTAAAGATGTCCAGGACAACTGATCGTGTAACTTCCTTGAATAAACGTGGCTGGCTCCTTCCCTGGAGGGCCTGTCTTATTGCTGATCAGCTCTATTGGAACATCCTTCCTCATATGTGGCTGCTGTTTATCCTCCAGGAACTCCCACCCCCAGTCCTGGTTTGTCCTCTGGAGCAACACAGGGTAAGTCTAATCCCTCTTTCTTCTTTCTAAATGGAAATTCCTTTCTCACAGTATTTATTTATTTTTTCCTGATATGAGCTTAGTTGTTAAAAGAAATCCTTGACATTTTTGATGCTTCTAACGATTCTTAGGGAGTCAGCAAATATCCTCATATTCGAAAAGTTTATAAATTTGGCTACCTGGAGCTGAAAGGTAACCGATTCCATTACTACTTAACCCCATATAGTCTCATAGGGTGTAATTTTCATGTTTGTTAAAATATCGGAGAAAGAATATAGAATTCTGTCCTCTCTCTGGCAAATTATGCTTAATGATAGCTTCAAAGGTCTGATTTTCAGGAAAATCAGCTTTAACAAGGAGGACGTAACATTCTGATTGTAACCACAGAACTTTAGAAAATGCAAAATAAAAACAAAAGCAAGTTTATTACGTGGAAAGACTTTATATCATAGGATTGAATTTTTATTTAAATCTATGACCTCAAACTTCTTTTTTACACATTGGCTTTCTTATAAATTATACAACATAAAGCCTTTAGTAATTATGTTTTAACCCTATTTGTGGATTTCTCTTTCTTCTGTTTATAATCACCTTGATGTAGTTACCATACTGGAAATCAGTGCTCCATCTCCCCAGTGCCCCCCTCCACCCCACCTTTCTTTGAGACAGAGTTTCACTCTTGTTGCCCAGGGTGGAGTGCAATGGGGCAACCTTGGCTCACTGCAACCTCCACCTCCTTCTGAGTAGCTGGGATTACAGGCATGAGCTACGACTGGTTAATTTTGTATTTTTAGTAGAAACAGGGTTTCTCCATGTTGGTCAGGCTATTTTCAAACTCCCAACTTCAGGTGATCCACCAGCCTTGGCCTCCCAAAGTGCTAGGATTACAGGTGTGAGTCACCACACCTGGCCTCCATCTCCTTATCTAGAATTAGCAATTGAAGCCAACTGCTAATTCAGCTATCTGGAGCAGCTGCAGCAGGTAATCACCAAATGTTTGTTTATGTAAGATGAGAAGAAACAAATGCTCACTCATTCAGTGAGTATTTATTGAAAACCTGTGTACAAAGCGTACAAAGTGCAAGGAGTCAAAGTGTTACCAGTGGATGGTGTCCAGGCAAAATAATTGGACAAAACACACAAAGCAAAGAAAAAATGAAGCAAGGAAAGTACAGATTTATTGAAATGAAAGTACACTCCACATACTGAGACAGTCTTGAGCAAGCAGCTCAAGAGTGCTGGTTACAGACTTTTTCAGGGTTTAAATACCCTCCAGAGGTTTCCCATTGGTTACTTGGTTTACACCCTATGTAAACGAAATAGTGGCCTGAAATCAGTCTGATTGGTTGCAGAAGGTGACCAATCAGAGGCTGAGGTGAAGTTACAAAGTTACACATGAAGACTTGGCCTGCCACCAGTGTGATTGCTGATTGGTTGCAGGAGGGGTCCAATCACAGGTACTTTCATTTTTCATCTGCAATGCAGAAAAGGGGGTTGTGCAAATGGAGTAGCCTCTGATCCTTTTGTTACTTGGGTGTGGAGAGGTGGGATTTTCCCTTTTGATTCAGTTCTAGGAAGTCAGAGCAAATCCATCTTAGGTTCCCTGCCTCCAGACCCTATTCTCCTGCCTCAAAAGAACTTACAGTGTAGTTTAGTACCCAAGTTAAGGCAGATACTTAAATTGTTGTAGAAGTAAAATAACACAACAAAGAATATAGCTGAAACACCAACAATATATATAAAACAATCATACCATATATACCAATTAATTAAAGCAGAAAGAAGAAAGGAAACAAAGAACAGATGAGAACAATTAGGAAACAAAGTAGTGCAATGTTAGATTTAACCCCAATAATTATAATCACATAAATTATAACTTGTCTAACCCAATTGACAAAAAAAAAAGATTGTCAGATTGAAAATCAAAGTAAGACCCAATAATATATTGACTAAAAGAAACCACCTTTTTGTGGAAGGGGGGAGGATTTTTAAATTGACAAATGAAAATTGTATATATTTATGGTGTACAACATGATATCTGGAAATATGTATACATTGTGAAATGACTAATCAAACTAATTAACAGATGCATTACTTCACATGCTTTTTTTGTGGTGAGAACACTTAAAATCTATTCTCTTAGCAATTTTCAAGTACAGATGTATCTTATTTTATTGTTCTTTTTTGTTTTATGGGTTGTTGTTTTTTGAGACAGAGTCTTGCTCTGTTACCCAGGCTGCAGTGCAGTGGTGCAATCTCAGCGCACTACAACCTCCACCTCCTGGGTTCAAGCAATTCTCCTGCCTCAGCCTCCCAAGTAACTGGGATTACAGGCACCCACTATCATGCCTAGCTAATTTCTGTAGTTTTAGGAGAAAGGGTTTTTTGCCATGTTGGCCAGGCTGTCTCGAACTCCTGACCTCAAGTGATCCACCTGCCTTCACCTCTCAAAGTGTTGGGATTACAGATGTGAGCCACCATGCCTAGCCTATTGTGCTTTTTTAAATTGCACTTTGCAAATCTTGAGGTTTTTTTCAAATTGAAGTTTTGTGGCAACCTTATATCAAGCAAGCCTATGGGTGCCTTTCTTCCAATTGCATGTGCTCACTTTATGTTTCTGTGTCACATTTTGGTAATTCTTGCTATATTTCAAACTTTTAAATTGTTATAACATCTGTTATAATATAGCTGTGGTTAGTGATCTTTGATGTGACAATTGTAATTCTTTTGAGTACGTGAACCATACCCACACAAAGTGGCAATCTTAAATGTGTGTGCTCTGACTACCCCACCAACTAGCTGTTCTCTGCTTTTCTTATTCTCCTTGGGCCTCTCTATTCCCCAAGACACAATATTAAAATTAGGCCAATTAATAATCCTATAGTGTGGTTGTGTGCAGTGCCTCATGCCTGTAATCCCAGCACTTTGGGAGGCCGAGGTTGGGGGGAGGATCACCTGCAGTCAGGAGTTTCAGACCAGCTTGGCCAACATGGTGAAACCCCATCTCTACTGAAAAATACCAAAATAGCTGGGCATGGTGGCATGTGCCTGTAATCCCAGCTACTCGGGAGGCTGAGGCAGGAGAATCACATGAACCTGGGAGGCGGAGGTTGCAGTCAGCTAAGATTGCGCCACTGCACTGGAGCCCAGGTGATAGAGTAAGACTCTATCTCAAAAAAATAAATAAAATAGATAGAATTCTATAGTGGTCTCTAAGTGTTCAAATAAAAGGAATAGTTACATGTCTCTCACTTTAAATCAAAAGCTTGTGATGATTGAGCTTAGTGAAGAAAACAGGTCCAAAACTGAGATAGGCTGAAAGGTATGTCTCCCAGGCTAAAGGGTAGGACACAATCATAGTTAATTGTAACCTTAAACTTCTGGGCTCAAGTGATCCTCCTTTCTCAGTCTTCAAGCAGCTGGGATTACATGACCCATGTCCCCATGCCACTGTGCCTAGCTAGTTTTTAAAGTTTTTGTTTTTTTTTTTTTGTAGAGAGAGAGAGTCTTGTTATGTTGCCCAGGTTGGCCCAAGGCTGGTCTTGAACTCCTGGCCTCAAGTGATCTTCTTGCCTTGGTCTCCCAAGTCCTGGGATTACAGTATGACCCACTGCACCCGGTCAAGGAGAAGTCCTTAAAGGAATTTTAAAGTGCTACTCCAGTGAACACATGAATAATAAGAAACCAAAACAGCCTTATCACTGATCTGGAGAAAGTATCAGTGGTCTGAATGAAAGATCACAATGTTCCCTTAAACCAAAACCCAATCTAGAGCAAGGCAATAACTTTCTTCAATTCAGTGAAGCTGAAGGAGATGAGGAAGCTGCAGAAGAAAAGTTGGAAGCTAGCAGAGGTTGGTTCATGACGTTTATAGCCAAGAAGCCATCTCCAGAACATGACAGTACAAGGTGAAGGAGCAAGTGCCAATGGAGATGCTGTAGTAAGTTATCCAGAAGATCTAGTTAAGATCATTAATTGATGAAAGTGGCCACTCTAAGCAACAGATTTTCAGAGTAGAGAAAAAGCCTTCTATTGGAAGAAGATACCATCTTAGCTAGGTGTTTCATAGCTAGAGAGAAGAAGTCAATGCCTGGCTTCAAAGTTTCAAAGGATTGGCTAACTCTCATGTTAGGAGGTAATGTAGCTGGTGACTCTAAGTTGAAGCCAGTTCTCACTGACTATTCTGAAATCCTAGGCCCCTTAAGAATGATGCTAAATCTACTCTGCCTGTGCTCTATACATGGAACAACAAAACCCGGATAACAGCACATCTATTGACAGCATGGTTGATTAAATATTTTAAGCTCACTGTTGAGACCTACTGCTCAAAAAAAAAAAAAAAAAAATCCTTTCAATACATTACTGCTTGTTGACGATATACCTGTTCACCCAAGAGCTCTGATGGAGATGTGTAAGGAAATTAATGTTGTTTACATGACCACTAACACAACATCCATTCTGTAGTCTGTAGATCAAAGAGTAATTTCAATTTTCAAGTCACATCATTTAAGAAGTACATTTTGTAAGACTATGGCAGCCATATGTAATGATTCCTCTGATAGATCTGGATCTGGGAAAGGAAATGGAAAGCCTTCTGGAAAGGATTCACCACTCAAAAAGCCATTAACAACATCTGTAATTCACTGGAGAAGGTCAAAATATCAACATCAACAGGAGTGGGAAGCAGTTTATTCCAGCCCTCATGGATGACTTTGAAGGGCTCACAACCTCACTGGAGGAAGTAACTGGAAATGTGGTACTAGAACTAGAATAACTAGAGCCTGAAGATGTGACTGAATTGTTGTAGTCTCTTGATAAAACTTAAACAGATGAGAAATTACTTTTTATGGATGAGTAAAGCAAGTGGTTTCTTGTGATGGAAACTACTCCTGATGACGATGCCTATAAGCTTTGTAGAAATGACGGCAAAGAATTTAGAATATTCTGTAAGCTTAATTAACAAAGTAGCAGCAGGATTTGAGGGGACTGACTCAATTTTGAAACAAGTTCTACTGTAGGTAATATGCTATCAAACAACATTGCGCACTACAGGGAAATCTTTCACGCAAGGAAGAGTTGACGGATGTAGTAAACTTCACTGTTGTCTTATTTTAAGAAATTGCCACACTGGCCTTCAGCAACCACCATCCTGATCAGTCAGCAGCCAGCAACATTGAAGCATAACTCTGAACCAGCAAAACGATGATGACTTGCTGCAGGCTCAGATGGTGGTTAGCACTTTTTAGGCGTGAAGTATTTTCAAACTACGGTATTTACATTTTTTACACATAATGCTATTGCACTCTTAATAGACTACATTCTAGTATAAGCATAATTTCTACACTAGGAAACCAAAAAGTTTGTGTAACTTACTTTCCCATGACATTTGCAATATCTTGAAGGTATGGCTGTATACAATACATTGTTAGTAACTATTGTCACCATGATATATAATAGATTTCTGGAACAATTCTTCCTGCCTAACTTTTTATATCCTTTGACCAACATCTCCCCAATCCCCTTATCCACAGCCTTTGATAAACACAATTTTACTCTTTACTTTTATGAGGCTGACTTTATTAGATTTCATATGTTAGTGAGATCATATAGTATTGGTCTTTTCGTGTTTGGCTTATTTCACTGAACATAATGTCCTCCAGGTCTATCTGTGTTGTTGCAAATGTTGGGACTTCCTTCTTTTTTAAAGCTGAATAAAAAGACCAATTTTCTTAATCCATTTACCCATTGATAGACACTTAGGTGCATTTTATATCTTGGCTATTGTGAATAATGCTGCAACGAACAAGGGAGTGCAGTATCACTTCAATGTACTGATTTTTCCTTTGGGTATATACCCAGTAGTAGGATTGCTGGATCATATGGTAGTTTTATTTTGAATTTTTTGAGGAGCCACCATACTGTTTTCCATAATGGTTATACTAATTTACATTTCTACTAACAGTGTGCATGGGTTCTCTTTTCTCCACATCCTTGCAAAAACATTTTTTGTCTTTTTTTTTTTTTTAACAACAGCAATTTTAACAGGTGTGAGAGGATATCTCAATGTGGTTTTAATTTGCATTTTCCTGATGATTAGTGATATTGAGGTGTTTTTTTTTTCATATACTTCTTGGCCATTTGCATATCTTCTTTTGAGAAATGTCTATTTAGGTTCTTTGCCTATGTTTTAACAGGTTTCTTTGTTTCCTTATTATTTATTTGTTTGAGTTCCTCAATATTTAGGATACTAGCCCCTTGTTAGATGTATGGTTAGCAAATATTTTTGTTCCATTCTGTTGGTTGTCTCATTATTCTGTTGGTTGTTAAGAAACCCATTTTAAATATAAAGACACAAAGAGGTTAAAATTAAAAGAATAGGCAAAAAGAAATACCATGCTAATGCCATATTAGACAAAGTAGATTTCAGAGCAAAGATTATTAGAAGGATAAAGGTCATTGCCATAATGATAAAGAAGTGATTTGATCAAGAAGACATACCAATCCTAAATATTAATGTACCTAATAACAGAGCTTCCAAATAAAAGGAAGCAAAACTGATAGAACTGCAAGGAGAAATAGATTACTCTGCAATTATATTCAGAAATGTGCTTTCTCAATAAACGATAGAACAAGTACAAAGAAAATCAGTAGGGATATGGGATACTTGAACATCACTATTAATCACCTTGACCTAATTGACATTTATAGAGCATTCCATCCAATGACAGCAGAGGACACATGCTTCACAAATGCACACAGAACAGTTGGGCATGATGGTTCACACCTGTAATCCCAGCACTTTGGGAGGCTGAGGTGGGTAGATCACTTGAGGTCAGAAGTTCGAGACCAGCCTGGCCAACATGGTGAAACCTTGTCACTACTAAAAATACAAAAATTAGATGGGCATGGTAGAGCACGTCTGTAATCCCAGCTGCTCCAGAGGCTGAGGTGGGAGAATCACTTGAACCTGTGAGGCAGAGGTTTCAGTGAATCGAGATTGCACCACTAAACTTCAGCCTAACCTACAGAGAGACTCTGTCTTGGAAATTAAAACAAAAACCAAAACCCAACCAACCAAACAACAAACAAAATACAGAACATTTACCAAGATAGATTATCTTCTGGACCATAAAACAAGTCTCAAAAACCTGAAGACATTCAATTCATATTAATCTTGTTCTTTGACTATATGCATTAAAATTGGAAATTGGTAACAGAAAGTGATTGGGAAAATCCCTGAATATCTGAAAATTAGATCGTATACTTCTAAATAACCCAGGAGTCAAAGAGAAAGCAAAAGGGAAATTAAAAGGTATTTTTAACTAAATTAAAATGCAAATCCAATATATCAAAACTTGTGGGATGCAGCTAAAGTAGTACTTACAGAAAAATTTATAGCAGTAGTTATCTATTTTAGAAATAAGAAAAAGTCTTAAATCAATAACCTCAGCTATTACCTTAAAAAATTAGGGGAAATTTGGGAGGCTGAGGTGGGTGGATCACCTGAGGTCAAGAGTTTGAGACCAGCCTGACCAACATGGCAAAACCCTGTCTCTTTATTTATTTATTTATTTATTTTTTAAGACAGGGTTTCACTATGTTGGTCAGGCTGGTCTTGAACTCCCAACCTCAGGCGATTCGCCTGCCTTGGCCTCCAAAGTGCTTGGATTATAGGCGTGAGCCACCATGCCCAGCCGACCCTGTCTCTATTAAAAATACAAAAATTAGCTGGGCGTGGTGGCAGGTGCTTGTAATCCCAGCTACTTGGGAGGCTGAGGCAGGAGAATCACTTAAACCTGGGGAGGGGGCTGTGGGGATGGAGGTTGCAGTGAACCAAGATCGTGCCACTTCACTCCAACCTGGGCAAAAGAGTAAAACTCTGTCTCAAAAAAAAAAAAAAAAAAAATTAGAGGAAAGAAAGCAAATGAAACTCAAAGTAAATAGAAGGAAGAAAATAATAAAGATTAGAGTAGAAATCAAGAAAATAGAACACAGAAAATCAGTGGAGATCTTTATCAATGAAGTTGATTAAACTTCAGCCAGATTAACAGAGGGAGAGAGAGAGAGACAGAGACAGAGAGAGGATACAAATGACCAATATCAGGAATGAGAGGTAACATCACTACAAATTTTATAGATAGTAAAAGAATAATACAGGAATTCTATGAACAACTTTATGCCCATATAAATTAAACAGGCAAATTTCTTGATAGATACAACTACCAATAAGAAATTTAAACCTGAAAATCCCTATATTAAAGACAACAAAATTGTAGTCACCTCAAGCTGGACACAGTGGCTCATGCCTGTAATCACAACATTTTGGGGGGCTGAGGCAGGAGGACTGCTTGGGCCCAGGAGTTTGAGAACAGGTTGAGCAAATAGTGAGACCTCGTCTCTATAAATAATGAAAAATTTAGCCAGGCATGGTGGCGCATGCCTGTGGTCCCAGCTATTCAGGAGGTGGAGGAGGATCGAGAGGATCATTTGAGCCCGGGAGGAACGGGAGGATCATTTGAGCCCGGGAGGTTGAGGCTGCAGTGAGCTATGATAGCACAACCGTACTCCAGCCTGGGCAACATAGCAAGAATCCTGTTTCAAAAAAACAAGCCCAGGTGCAGTAGCTCACGCCTGTAATCCCAGCACTTTGGGAGACTGAGGCGGTGGATCACCTGAGATCAGGAGTTCGAGACTAGCCTGGCCAACATGGTGGAACCCCGTCTTTACTAAAAACACAAAAAATTAGCCAGGTATGGTAGTGGGTGCCTGTAAGCCTAGCTACATGGGAGGTTGAGGCAGGAGAATCCCTTGAACCTGGGAGGTGGAGGTTCCAGTGAGCCGAGATCGCGTCATTGCACTCTAGCCTGGGGAACAAGAGTGAAACTCTGCCTTAAAAAACAAAACAAAACAAACGAAAACAAAAACAAAAAAACTCACCAAAACCTAAAACCCAAAAACTTTCCCAAAAAGAAAACTCCAGACCCAGCTGATTTTACTAGGCAAATCTACTGAACAGTTAAGGAACATGTAATGTGAATTTCACACAGATTCTTCCAGAAAATCAAACAGGAGGGAATATTTTCTATTCTATGAGGCCAGCATTACTGTGATACCAGGACTAGACAAAGTCATCAGAGGAAAACTACAGAACAATACACTTCATAACACAGATGCACTAACTCTCAACAAAATATTAGCAAACCAAAACCAACAATCATTGATCAATACATTATCCTAGGAATGTGAGTTTAAGACTTGAAAATTAACCACTATATTAACAGACTAAAAAGAAACAACATATGCAGAAAAAGCAATAACAAAATTCAACATCCATTATAGATAAAAACCCTCAGCCAAACAGGCATAGAAGATTCCTTCCTCAACATGACAAGGGGTATTTGGAAAAAGCCTACAGCCAACATCACATTTAATGGCCAAAGATTGAAAGTTTTCCCCCAAGATGAGGAACTAAACAAAGACGTCTGCTCTTACCACTTCTATTCAACATTGTACTAGAGATTCTAGCCAGTGCATAAAGGCAAGGAAAAAATAAAAAACAACATCCAGATTGGAGAGGAAGAAGAAAAACTGTGTATTTGCAGATTGTATGTTCATCAGTAGAAAATCTAAAGGAATCTACAAAAATCTCTACTAAAGGTATTAAATGAATTTAGCAAAGTTTCAAGACATATGAGCAATATACAAAAATTAATTCTATTTCTATACAATACCAATGAATAACCAGAAATTGCCATATAAAAATAGTATTCAATAACATCAAAAATATGAAATATTTAGGAAGAAATCCCAGAAAGGTGAACAAGATCCACATCTTAAAAACTATAAAATTAAACTACATTAAATTGATACATCAAAAAGGACTGAAATAAAGTGTTCATGGAAAGCAAGATTTGATTTTGTTTTGATATAAGTTCTTCCCAAGTTGACCTACAGATTCAATGCAGTCTTGATCAAAATCTCAATGGCTTTTTGTTGAAATTTGACAAGGTGATTCTAACATTCGTATGGAAATGCAAAGAACGTAGACTAGCAAGATCAATACTAAAAAAGAAGGGCTGAGTCAAGGGCTGAAACTACCTGATTTCAAGATTCATTACAAAGGGAGAGGAATCCAGGCAGTGTGGTATTAGTGGCAAGACAGACAAATATATCAACGAAACAGGAGAGTTTAGAACTAGATTCTTACATACTTGAGCAAATGATTTTTTGAAAAGGTGCAAGGATAATCAGTGGAGACAGGATAGTGTTTTCAACAAAAAGTATGGGGACGACTATGTATCTATGCAACAAAACAACAAAAGAACTTCGAACTATATTTCATACCGCATACAAAAATCAAGTCAAGATAGATTATAAACCTAAATATAAACTCTAGAACTATAAAATTTCTAGAAGAAAACACAGGATAAAGTGTTTGAGGCCTTGTGTCGGGTAATGACTTAGATATGACACCAAAAGCATGATCCATAGAAGAAAAATAACAAATCCAACTTCAGAAAAATTAAGAAGGTGTACCTTTTTTTCTTTTTAAGAGACAGGTTCTGGCTGTGTTGCCCAGGCTTGAGTACAGCAGCTATTCACAGGCCCAATTATAACACACTCTCGCTTCCAACTTCTGGCCTCAGGCGATCTTTCTTCCTCAGCCTCCTGAGTAGCTGGGACTACAAGTGTGCATCAGGGGACCTGGCTGAAGGACCTCTGCTTTCGGAAAAACACTGTTAAGAGAGTAAAAGGAATAAAAAGATAAGCCTATACTGGGAAACAATATTTGCCAATCACATATCTGATAGAAGATTTGTATCCACAATATATAAACAACTCTATACTTTTTTAAAAAAAATTTAGAATTGGAGTCTTCTGTGTTGCCCATGCTGGACCTGAAATCCCAGGCTTAAGCAATTCTTCCTGCTCAGTGTCGAGTAGCTGGGACAGCAGGCGTGTGTCACTGGGCCCAGCCAGGATATCTAAACAACTCTTAAAACTCAATACTCTTAAAACTCAATAACAAGGAGAAAACCCACCAGTTTTTAAAATAGGCTAAAGACTTGAAGAGACACTTTGCCAGGAAGATTTACTGATGACAAGTCCATGAAAAGATGTTCAACATCTTTAGTCACTAGTGAAATGGAAGACAAACCCACAATGAGATAACACTACGAACGTATTTAAATGGCTAAAGTTCAAAAGACTGATCACTCCAAATGTTGGTGAGGCTGCAGAGCAACTGAAATTCATATGCTGCTGGTAGGAATGGAAAGGCACAACCATTTCGGAAGGCAGTTTGGCCCTTTCTTAACACGTTAAATATACACCTAAAACAGGACCCAGATATTCCATTCCTAGATATTTATACCCATGAGAAATGAAAGCATATATATCCATACAAAGACCTGCACACGAATGCTCATAACAGCTTTGTTCGTAATGGGCAAACAATGGAAATAATCCAAATGTCATCAATAGGTGATTGGATAAACACATTGTGTTGTATCCCCGTAAAGAATATTACTAAGCAGTAGAAAAGAACTCTTGGTAGGCAACGACTGAAAATCTCAAAAGATTATGCCAAGTGGAAGAAGCCATACAAAAAAGAGAGTTTGTACTGTATGATTCCATTTATTTAAAATTCCGGAAAATGCAAACCAATGTACAGTAATAGAAAGAAGATCAGTGGTTGCCTGGAGAGGGTGTGTGGGGGCGAGCGATGCAGCGAGTGAGTACAAAGAGAAATTTTTGGAGGTGATGGGTGTGTTCATTACCTTGGTGGTGATGGTTTCATGAGTGTACACATGTGACAAAATTGTACGCTCGAAACACACGCAAATATACCCCAGTAAAGCTAATTTAAAATGTATTGTAGAGGGCACGTTATGTGATAAGCATACTGTGTGCCTGGCTGTGTTAGCAACGGGCGAAGTGCATTCTCCCCATCAGTACTCACAAGAAGTTTATCAGGTTGCTACTGTGCTTGTTTCCTTTTACAGACAATAACACCGAGGTTTGGAGGGTTGTTCCACCCTCTTTCCCTCTTGAGATTGGTGGTAGGAAAATATTAAGTAGAGGAGAGGCACAGCAAAGTGCCAAGAGCTCTGGCGCTCATTACCTAGATCCTCGTGAGGGTGGAATGAGCGGTTGAAACCCTCATGCCTACCTTGCAGATGGACAGACTGAGGATCGGAGACACTGAGGTGGCCTGGGGGCTGTCAGGTAGGCAGCGCCTCCCCGCTCCTGGCAGCAGGTCCCCGTGGGCTGAAACACCAGCCTCCACCTGCCGCTGATTGACTTCTTTCTTTTTCAGCGGGCCCAAGACCCTGTAAATTGAGTTCCCTGTGTTTTGGGGTGTCAGAAACTTCACTGAGCGCGGCACTGTCGCGGCGCAGGAGAAAGGTAAGAGTTGGCAATGACGGAGCACGCGAGTCACCACGACAGCTTTCGGGTCTCGCCGCCCGGCGCTGGCGGGCAGCCAGCCGGCGTCTCGCCGCGGGTCCGGGCCCTCAGCCCGCGGCCCCTCCCGGCGGCTCGGCGGGGGCGTCGCGGAGGCGGGCCCGGGGACGCTCGCTGGCGCTCCCGCGCGGCGCCCCCTGCCGGCGCCCTGCTCCCTCTTGCCCCTGATCCGCTCCGGCGGCGCGGGGACCCGGACCTGAGAGCCAGCGGGAGGGCGGCGCGCTGCGGGTGAGCGGGCGCGCCCTGCGGGGGTAGGTGGGCTGCAGGGGCGCGTGCGGGTGGGGGCGCGGGGCGGAGGCGGCGGCGGCGGCGGCGGCGGCGGCGCGTGCGGGCGGGCGGGAGCCGGCCCGGGCAGGGGGCGCGAGCGGAGGGGTCGGCGCGGGGGCGGGGCGGGCGGGGGGCCCGGCGGGCGGGGCGCGCGCGCGGTGGCGCGCGGCGGGCGCGAGTCATCAATTATGCAAGGACTCTGGCAGCGCGGGGGGCGGGCGCGGGGAGCGCTCCAAGATGGCGCCCACCGCAGTCCCGCCCGCCGCAGCCTCGGCGCCTTTGCAGTCCGGCCGCGCCTCCCGGGCCCCGCGTTAGGGCCGCCGCTGCCTCCCTCGCCGCCGCCGCTGCCGTAAGTCGCCCCAGAGCCCCCGTCCTGGCGCTGCTTCCAGCCCGCCGGGTTTCCCTTCTCGCCTCGGGACCCTTGAGCGGGGCTCGCCCATCTCCAGTCAGGGGCTTTGCCGCAGAGTGCGCGGCGGGGCTCGAGGGGCCGCGGAGCTGGGGTTCTGCCCTCCTTGTTTTGGGCAGGTGTTTGGAAGTCTTGCTTCCTTCTACCGTGTGTACCGGGGGTCTCTTAGGAGAACTGAGGACCACCAGCCCCGACGCCGGGCACCCTGCTCTCTGCGTCTCCGCTACAGTGAGGGACACGGCTCGCCCTTGGTGCCCCTTCCACGGTGCAGCCCCTCCACCCCTCCCCCAGTGCCAGGGCAGAGTTGGGGTCCTTAGCCGGCTTGCACTGGGAAGGGCAGCACTGTCGGGATCTTCCTACAGCAGCCCCTCTGCTCTCCCCCTCCCCCATGTCTTACTGCATCCTTCTCCCTCACTGGCTTCACATTGCTACCAACTCCAGAAGCCAAGGGCTCTTGGGTTCTTCCGGCAGCCAGCACTCCCGACTCCCCCTGTCCTTTACTCGGATGCGTTCGTCCCCCTCCCAACAGGGTGCTCTGGGGTTGTGTTGGGGGCTCCCGGGACCTTCCTCGGCAGGCTAGGATTCCTGCATTTGGGAGCATGTCACTTTGAGAATACCCCCTTCCCCCACCCCACCCCCATTCCTACGCCACCCGATGCAGAGCTTGTTCCTCTCCTCTCCCTCCCCCACCTTACCATCAGCAGCAGCACCCTTGGCTTCTTGTTAGCGTTGGGGTACAGGACTGTTTGCCCAGCTCCTTGGGCTTGGACCCTCCTCTCTAGCTCTCACTTGTTATCTGGGGGCACCGCAAAGCCTCTGCATTTCTCCTGAGAGCTCGGCTCCATCCCCTCCGTTGCCAGCAGCAACCACCGGTGGAGACTTGCCGTTAACTTTCCCGGGGTTAGCCAGGACTGTCAGACCCTTTCAGGGGCCCTAGCTTCGAGCTGGGATGGAGTGGGAACCATTTTTCAGCCAGATAAATAAGATTCTTCAAACCATGCATTCCATCCGACTACTCCACCCTGTGCCCTCTTCCTCACTTACACTGCAGTTTTTGAAGCATGGGGGAATACATTTTATATCCGGAGATTCCAAGATTTCCCATCAGCGTTCATAATAAATGGATGTCATCTGTTTGGGGGAAGGGTAGAAGAAACTTTGGATTGCATCTGGCTAAATTCAGGGGGAGGGAGAAATGATTAGCATGGAGCAAGCTCTACCACACAAGAAAAACTGCTTTTCATGCACAGTGGGCACTAGAGAGTCAGGGATGGAAGCAGGAAGTGTGGGTGGGGGCATTGGGGGTAAAGGGGGAGAGTGCTTTTTATACCTGGTTTCTCAAGTTTGAACCTGGAGAGCCTTTAGAGAGAGGTAGCAGTGTGTTAGGGCTGGGGGGCGTTTTAGCTTTCCAATGGAGATTTCGGGTGTGGTAGGTTTTTCACTGTCTCAAAATCCCTCTGTACTTCTCTTTTCTCCACGTGCATTAGAAGATGGGGGGGGGGTGTGCTTTTCTTCGTTTCTCAAAAAAAATTTTTTTTTTTGATTTGTAATGCAAATGGCTGAATAACATTACCACGCGGTACCGTCCTGATAGAAATCTTGGGGGAATCAGACTTAAAATGCTGAATGCTTTGTAGCACATTACATGTAACCTGGTTCTTGAAATACTGCAGCATTTTTCTTTGGAACTCATGACCCATAAGGCCTTCATTTCTCCCTGAAAGAGGATTTGATCGCTGGTTGGTGGGGTGGTGGTTGTGGGTAGCGATTCTTTGGTGTTCAGCACGCATTCCCTGTCCTAGAAACTGAGGTCCTCCCTGGAGAGGACTGTAAGCATGTTCTATGTTCTCTGAACATCTGATTCAGGGTATATGCAAATGTTTTTCTGAGTAGAGCTGGTGGTGGGTATTGCAAAGCAGTTCGTAATGATGCAGGTCAGTTGTTGGTTTCTTGGGTTCGGTTTGAGCAGCTTTGGTTTTCATTTAGGGTTTGTCAACTTTTATCAAAACCCTTGGAGTATTTTATTGTAAATTAATAAAGGATAATCAAGTGGAATACAGCATCCTTAAAAACAACCATACGGTTGCTTTTGCTTTCCTTGTAGGACTCTTATCAAATGTTTTTCCTGGTCCAGCTTTGGGTTGCCTGTGTTTAAGCTTGTACTCCGGTTTCTTGCTGTGGTGCTGAAAGGACAGTTCCCCGACCAGTCCTGCGGCGGAGTGCACACACACGCTGGACATGATTGGGTTTTTCTTTGCTTTTTATTATCAGCAGGCTTTCCCTTGGATGTGTATGTACATGCGCAGCTGGGTTTGTACTTGAGGTTGAAGGCCTAGTTATCATATTTTATTACTCCCACATAACTCTTCATTTTGGCTGTCCCTCATGGAGACAATGTTTTACAGGCTGCAACAGATCCATATGTAAGCCATAAGTGACATTTTGCTGACTGCATTATTTCAACACACTTCAGTCATTTCAAATAGCGAGCAACTGTTAATATTCTTGGTTTCCACAAGAAGTAATCTGATAGCTGGCTAAATTAAACTGGATCAGAAGAGCATCTTCTCTGGGTTGATTTGAATAGTGAACTGGGAAAGGCACTTGACACAGCAGAGGCCAGTATGTAATTCGCAGTATTACTAAAGTAAATTTGTCCAAAAAACTATTTTAAAATCATAAAATAGGAAGGAGGCCATAAAATTCACCTCCCACCCAATATGGGATTCTCCTTTATGGAGGTCTTTGCTTTGAATACATCCATTGGTAGGGAACTTACTGCTACATAATATAGCTCATTCCATTTGGAGTCTACTGTGATTGAGGTATTTTAATCTCATTGAAAAGGGAACTTACTGCTACGTAATATAGCTCATTCCATTTGGATTCTACTGTAATTGAGGTATTTTAATCTCATTGAAAAGGTAACATACATAAAGTTGAAAGACATATAAACTGGGGCTATATCAGGGGCAAATACCATTCTTGTGCTTATTTCCAAGAAAAGATTGAGAATCATTGTTCCATAGGGAATATACAAGAAACTTGGACTTACTTGAAAATAATGCAAAAATAGAGACAGGTCCACCTAATGCAAGAAAAACATTCTGTGAATGGAAAGAAAAATAATTATGTTTAATGTGCTGGCATTATGTAACAAATTGTTCTAGAAGGCACATGCTTGAGTTAATGAATATTCAGTTCCTATGGATTATATCTAAGGGTAATAAAGCTACACTATATAGCAAGTGTTAAAAATCCAAAGTTTATCCAGAGTTTGATCAGTTACCATAATTATAAAAACACAAACTTACTGCAGAAAAACTGTAATATATATGTAAAAACAGAGGGAAAAAGTCATCCTTAGTCTTAACCATTCTTACCATCTTTGCTTTTACCATAAGCAAAACAATTATCTGTGTTTTATTATGTTTTTGCAGTCTTTCTTTTTCCCCATAGACAGGGAAAGAAGCACTTGTAAAGTTATCCAGAATGACAGTATTTTAAAACTGAGCCCTTTAAGCTCTTAATTTTAATTTGTAAGCTAGTCAATTAGGATCTTAAACAGATTGTTGCATTTCAATTTACCTTTTTCTTAATTCTTTAGAAATTTTCCCCCAAAAAAATATAATGTGAAAGAATTCACTCATAGAATTGGACTGCCATTAAAGTCTCTTTGTTTACATTTAGAACATTAACTGAGGAATAAAGAAACATTTTCTTAATCAATGAATCAACAAATAGTCCTCACTCTGTGACTACTATATAAAAGGCACTGTACTGGACACTAGTACAATGCTTCTCTAAGCTGGTGAGCACCAGCTTAAAGTATAATACTGTGCTCAAAAACTGTGGCTATTAAGGTGTCGAAGGAAACAGAACTTTTGCTGTATAAGTTTATTACTTGCTGAAATGTATGGCAGTTTGTTAGGGCCAGCCAAGTGATTTAACCTAAAAAAGAATAGTTTGTGCAAGAATGGGAAGTAAATGCAGGCAAAGAAAAGACAAAGGAGGTTTCTGGGGAAATTATCCCTTTGTGAAGTTATAGAGACACAGCCAGGACACATATTTAAGTACTATGTTAGAGATTAAGGTGAAATGAAAACCCAAGAAGGTTGCTATAGTTACATCATTGAGACGAAAATGTCAGAAGCAGTATGGGCTTTGGAGTCAGACAAAACTAGATTCAAATCCCGACTCTGCAACGTATTAGCTTTGTGACCTTGGGCAAGTTATTTAATCTCTTGGAGCTTCAGTGTTCCTCTCTATAAAAGTAGGAATAATAATACCTACGTGGCAGGGTGTTTGTGGGGATTAAATGAAATCTCCATTTCCTTATGGTTTCTGACACACAGTGCTTAATATATATTAGCCCCTTTTCCTCTAGGGATTTAGCAGCTTAATGTGTATTTATATATGTATTTGACATAGTATATATGTACTGTGTGGAATTTCAGTAGTCTGAAAAGCAGATGGTTGCTTTATCTTCAGTCTGGCATAGACGATAGAACCCGCAGGTACCCTAACTTGGAGGGACATTGCTAGGAAAAGTTTTACTGTACAGTTGCTGTGCTGGCTTCCACCAACACAGTACAAATGTGGTTACCAAAGTAACTCTTGCTTTGTCCATTCCCAAACTACATTTCAAATAGGAATATATACCCAAAAGGAATGTTTTGGCACTTACCAGCTGGCAGGCAACTGGGCTGTTTTCAGCTGTAGCCCGGGATCTGAAGGTTAAATGGACTCAAAGGTGAGGCCTGCCTTTATGCTGACTTGAGCTGGATTTTTACATTGTGTAAGTGATTATGCTGTTTGGAGTTGGTTTTGTCTTCAGCGCCATTTTAGGTTTTCCGCTGTATAGTCTTTCAACTGCTTTATTTGAATGGGTCTTACAGGTGACCTGCCATCTTTGGTAAATGTTACTCTGTATTTGTCTATTTATAAAAACTTTCAAAATCCTTCTATCAGTTGATGGAGCTAGGTAAGGCAAATATCCTACCCACTTTATAGCTGAAGAAACTGAGTATCCAAGAGCTTAAGGAAGGAAGTTGTCTAAGCTAAGGACTATTTAACTGGTGTAGTGGAGACTGGTGCCTAGGTTGGTTGATTCATGTTTAATGATTTTTTCTATTAAATGGCATTATATTCTGATGTTCATATAACCAAGTAATGTGAACAATTTTGGTTTTATTTTAAGAAATTATCATTATCCTAGATAGCTAAACATATCTTAGTGAGTGGGCATAATGAAAGATTCTGGGATAGACAGAGGGAGGACAAAGGTACCTTTGAAGGAGAGCATTTTGGAAGCAGGAAGGATAAGGGGAAATTAACAGAAGATGTATCAATAAGTAGAATATGGATGAAAATAGGAGGTGCTGAAGTAACACACTGTTTTCCTTCTGCAGCTGTCCTAGCTACTTTTACAAAGGTACTATCTTGGTGTCTGCTTATCTTTCTCCATGTCTCTTGCCTGTAAATGCATATACTTGGCTATTCATGAAAGCTCTCACATTGCCAACCTTTGTAACCAGGACTGTAGGGAATTTTGACCATCGTTACCTGGACTTCTTTGCTTATGCAAGGCTGAAACTGGTGTGAGACTCAGAGAAGAGAATATGCTGGGGATTGGTGATGGGTGTGGGCAGTGAGTTGGAATGAAAGACGTTCTGGGAGGACTTTGGGCTAGAAGTACAAACTTGAAAGAGGATATAATAGTTAAGATTTTCCTTGGGTATATGGAGATGTGTCTTACTGAAGAGGATAGAATGAAATAAAAGCCAGAAGTCTAAGGGTCTAAGAGGTACTTTTAATTTGGTGCTGAAGCTCTCTTGATCCTGGAAGGAGTTGATTGGGGTGGGTTGAATAAAATATATGATGGAGAGGTTTGCATCACCTTATATTCACTATTGATGGTAGGCATCCTGTGTTCACTGGGCTTGTCCCAGGATCTGGAAATGGAAAGCACTGAACTCCCTCAAAAGGCACATTCACAGGCTCCTTTCAGATTCAGCTGACTAGTGCAGTTTTTGTGCTATAAAATTTTTTGGGTTCCTGGGGAGTAAGAACATTAGAGAAATAGTGGATGCTTATTTATCCAGGGATGGATCATCAAGCTTGTGAATTATACAGTTACTTATTTTTCTCCTTTTCCCTCCATTATGAGCATTTAACTGATCATTGTCATTTCTATCAGAGGGAACTTGGGAAGGGAGAAAAAGTCAAAATTAGAATGTTACTTTTACTTTTTAGATAATGATTGATAAAGGAAGAGGTGGCAACTACTTTGTCAATGAAAAAGCACCTCATATATTTCATCTATTCTTTTCTCCTTATTTTAATAGTATAGACAGTTGAAGGCTGAGCCTCTAAAAGTTTAATATGCACTGCAAGCTGGTGTAAATAGCGTTTTTCTTTCACTTTGCTGAGCAACAACCCTGTAAACAGGTAGGATTCAATTTATTATATATTTAGTTCCTTGTTTCAGGAATAATTCTTCAATTAAGGATAACACAACAGGCTTTTGTGTTACATTCACTACTGTCTTTCTGTCTTAGTAAGAAACTGAATGCTTTTAAATGAAAAAAATTGATGCATTATTATTAAATTGCAGAAAAAAAAAATCAAGCAGGTTGCAAATGAGACTGGTAAGGCATTCTCAGAGGTCAGAATACCCAGAAATCACATTTGCTACAGACTTCTCAATTGGATTTCCTATGATTTGGTGAATACTATAAAGAGGCGTAATGCCTTGTTTGTAGGAAAGATGTCTTGAAGATAAGTAGTCATTTTTTAAGATAAGTATTGTGCGCTTTGGGAGGCCGAGGCGGGTGGATCACGAAGTCAAGAGATCAAGACCATCCTGGTCAACATGGTGAAACCCCGTCTCTACTAAAAATACAAAAATTAGCTGGGCAGGGTGGCGCACGCCTGTAGTCCCAGCTACTAGGGAGGCTGAGGCAGGAGAATTGCTTGAACCCAGGAGGCGGAGGTTGCGGTGAGCCGAGATTGTGCCATTGCACTCCAGCCTGGGTAACAAGAGCGAAACCCCGTCTCAAAAAAAAAAAAAAAGATAAGTATTGTGATACAGAGGGAAGAAAGTGTTTGGAGTGTGACAAATCATCATAGGGAGAAAGTAAGAGAAGGTGAATGACAGAGTGAAAATGGGCTAGGGGATTTGGACATGAATGTGGGGAACTGCTCATATTTTAAGAGGAGGTATTCACTCTCCTCCAACAACTCTTGGGTACGCCTCCATATTACTGAACCAGATCCTTATCTGCTGGACAGGGCACAGGACCTTAGGAAGGTGGATTTTGTTGTTGATGTTTAGTTTTATTTTATCCTTAGTTCTGCTAGAACTTTGCTGCAGATTGCTTTCTTTATCTGATCTCTGCATTGAGAAAACAGGAATATTTTCTTGCTTTATGGAAAAAAAATGTAGTAATGTTCTTAAATGTTTCTTTTATTTCCTCTTGATTTTTAGTCATTTAATACAAAAACATTTTCTCAGGAGGCTCTGTTGACAGTATCTGTTCCATTCTATGTCTTGAAATATTTGTTTGACTATTTAACAGAGGCACAGAATTCAAAAATCAAAAAGTTCAAAGTTAAGTCTTCATTTACTGTCTCCCAGTCATGCAGCATGCACTCCATAATATCAACTACTAATTTCTCTTGTAATGTTTTCTACATATATACATGAACATATACGTATTATCTCCCCCTGCTCCTCACACAGTTATTTCTATTGTCTTTTAAGGAAGACTTAAAATAATTTGGGGATTTGGACTCTCATTTTAGATCAATTAATTACCCCTTTTGCTTAAGAAATATGTAAACCCTCTATGTTTTATTTTTCTTAGCAAAATTTATATTCTAATTTCTTGGCTTATTTAATGTAAAAAGTTAGTTTGGGCTGAAGCAGCCTTTTCTACTAACTATATTGCTTTTTAGGGTTTTCATAAGAATTAAAAATAAAAGCGTAGAGGGAGACATAGCCATGAGAACTATTGGTTCATTGCTGTCTATGGGGAACTCGAAATCACTTGTCTTGACAACATCAGTCAACAAATATTTAACAAGTAGCAACTATGGGTGAGGCATTGCAGTAGGTATTGAGAGATATGCAAAAGATAGACCTTATGTTCTAGGGACTTACTTATTTTGTGAAATAAGTCATAAACACAACGTGTTAAATAAGAAAGGATTTTCGTAATGGTTGATGATTAAAAAATTGAAAAGGGTTTATTGCTAAATAAATGGTATAGTTAATAAATTGATTTTTCAGAAAAGAGAGAATTTCAAGCTGGTATGATGAGAGACAGGTTGATGGAAGAAGTTTGATTTAAGCTGGGTTTTACAGAATGATTGGGTAGAACAGTGTGAGCCAAAGTGAGACGAAAATGTACAAAGTGTTTGGGAGGAGCAGTGAACAAACCATTGGGCTAGGGGAGAATCTCCCTGTGGCAGGTAAGCCTGCAAAGATAGGATAGAGTTAGCCAAATATTAAGGACTTTTTGAAATTTCATTCATGACATGGGGAATATAGAATTTAGAGAGTACAGAATGACAGATGATCAAGGCCATGCTATAGTGTTTTAGGAGTATTGGGCAGCAGTGTCTAATAGGATGGAATCGAGCAAGGGATGGACATCTACTTAGTTGGCTCTTTGATTTGTCCCAGTTGTGTAGTGATGAAGACTTGGACTAGTGTAATGGTGATAAGGATGGGAAGAAAGGAAAGTAAATAAAATTTTTATATGTGTGTTACGTGTATGTGTGTTTAACATTTTTCTAATGTAAGAAATAGTTTATAGAAAGACTCAGCAGAACTTAGTGAGGGACTTTACATGGGACAAAAGGGAGAGGGAATAAAGATTATTTTGCTGCTTTAAAGATTAGAGATAGAGAATTTCCTATTTTGAAAGTCTGGGGAAGTATGTTCTGTAATACATGGTTGTCTGGTCCATAGCATTTTGGTTAACAAGCTCTCTCTATTTCTAATTTTCTAATTTTTCTCTGCAGAGGGTTTTCTTGAGCTTTTAATGTTATTTCCTGTAGGAAAACCTGAATCTTCTGAACTTTATTGTCTAAGCTCTCACAATAAAGATTATTTAATCTTTGTGGGTCTCTACCCTTACTTTGGAGTTTTGCATTCTATCCATTCATAGACAGACACTTAACTTGTCATTTTCCTTGGCATTCTCAACTAACCTTCGGTTTGGAGGATAAGGGAACAAGAATTATGCACCTTTTTATAGACTTGGTAAATGACTCTTTTGTCCTTACCAAAACTCAGTTGATTTCATTTTTTGATCATTTGTTTATATTCCATGTGCTTCGTTACAGCCGTAGTAATTGAAAATGCAGGCTGAGTTAAAGGTAGTAACTGAAAGGATTCTAGTAGGTGAAAGCAGAGGGGAAAGAAAAGGCCTTATTCAGCCAGTGATGTTGCTTTCTGTTTTAGGTACTGAATCTTAGGCTGTGGATGAAAGATGTCAGACTTGGCTTGTGTGATCTTCTTGGTATAGCTGGGGTACAAGACAGCGGCCAGAGGGCCCTCATGTACAACTTCAGTATACAGTGGTAACCTAGAGCAAAGGTAGAGCTCAGGGAGCTTGGGTTCTGCTACTGCCCTTTCTAATCAGAAATGATCTTTGAATAAGAAAATAAAGGGTTATTGGAATATCAGAACATGTACATCAAAATAATAGAATATACCAAGAGAAAAGAAAATCAGAAATCTAATGCAGTTTTAAAAATCTCATTTAATTTGTTTAAATTTTCTTCTCACTACCCAAGTTACTGGGTTCTTGCAAAATTCCATTCCATTTACCACAGTTTTCACTCAAGACAGTTGGCAGAAGTCCCCATGGTTTGCTGTGGAATCAGTAGAGCAGGTACAGTTCATGTACAAGGTGTTAATAAATTTAGCACTCTATTTAGGGATGCAAAGCACCTTTATGGTAATTCTATTAGGAGACTGTCTGTGCAATCACATTGTAAGTGCATACCTTTCTCCTAGTTTGAATGCTCAAAGTAACAGTAATTAAGAACTGTTACATAATAGTCTCTTGGAAAGGCTTTCTTAAGGTAGCCTGGGATGAGGAAAGTCCATAAAGACCATTTAACTGGATGATGGCAATCTGTTTTATTAATCTGGATGTTCTCATGCAAGTAATATTTTAGTAGATATATAGATTTTTCTTATTTCTTAACCATCTTTTTGTTTGTAACATTTCTTCTTCCTTGTCTCTAGAAATGCAGGAGAGGGTTGTGTAAAACCTAAGAAAGATTTTACTAAGTGCACAGACTGAATGATTAAGTAGTATAGTAGGGAAACAGAATACAGTGATCATGTGAATGTTTCACTTACCTAACAAGGGCTTTTTTTTTTTTTTTTTTTTTTCCTGACTCATACAGGAAACTGCAGCCATAAGTACCCAAGGGATAAGACTTATTTTGGGATCTTAAGGCAGACTTCTGGCATTAGAAATTGCTCAAAAGCTTTATAGGTCAAAGAAAATAAATTCATCTTTGTGTTATGAGTGGATATCAAAGATTTGCTATTAATTAGATATGAGTGTTTTCCATCTTTAATTTTAATTAGATTAAAATTAAAGGCTGACCCTTGGGAACTGATGTTCTTTGTTCCCAGCCAGTTGCCTTGTCTTTCGCCTTGAACTTCTCCACAGGCTGCCTTGCTGGTTCCAGTGGTGAGGCACAGCAATCAAATGGGGATGTGACTTATATGCCCCACTTGAGCTCTACCCTGGAGCCCTACCTTTGCCAAGGGTGGTGCTCAGAGAAAGGTTGTTCTTCTTTTTTTAAAAAAGAGCCATGCAGTTAATACTCAGTGCAATCTGTTACACAATCTCAAGGTAAAAAGCTCATTCCCAGAAACGAAGGAGTGTGTATGTTACTTTTCTAGCCAGGATTCTAGAACCATTAGCTCCTTAGAGGCACTGCTTCTGTTTATATGGATACTGAGTTGTTAGGCCTTTCCAGTTTTGTTTTGTTTTGTTTTGTTTTGTTTTCCTTCCATGATTTAATCTTAGAATCTAGAAAGAACTCTTATTTGTGGGAATTGAATACTGACTTTGGGAGCCTTAAGAAAAATCCAGTGTGGATCTGTAGAGCTCAGAGTATTGGTGCTCAGCAAAGGAATGATAAATGTTTGAGATTATGGATATACTAATTACCCTGATCTGATCACTGTATATTACAGGAGTTGAAACATCATTGTGTACCCCATAAATATGTACAGTTATTATGTGTCAAAAATAAAGTGAAGGTAAAAATTTGAGAAAGTTTGTAACACAAAAGGCCAAACATTGTATGATTCCACTTATGTAAGGTACCTAGAATAGTCAAATTCACAGACAGAAAGTAGAATAGTGGCTATCAAGGGTTGGAAGGAAGGGGTAATGTAGAGTTACCATTTAAGGAGTACAGAGTTTCAGCTTTAGAAGATGAGATTGTTCTGGAGATTTATTTGGCTTTTTTTTGGAGGTGGTGTTTCACTGCTGTCACCCAGGCTTAAGTGCAATGGCGCTATCTCGGCTAACCGTAACCTCTGCCTCCCAGGTTCAAGTGATTCTCCTGCCTCAGCCTCCCAAGTAGCTGGGGCTACAGGTGTGTGCCACCACTCCCATCTAATTTTTTGTATTTTTAGTAGAGACAAGGTTTCACCGTGTTAGCCAGGATGGTCTCGATCTCCTGACCTTGTGATCCTCCCACCTCGACCTCCCAAGTGCTGGAATTACAGGCATGAGCCACTGTGCCCGGCCTGTTCTGGAGATTTATAGTGATGATGGTTGCACCACAATGCATGTACTTAATGTTGCATATCTCTATACTTAAAAAATGGTTAAGATGGTAAATTTTATGTATATTTTACAACAATCAATCAATCAATCAATATAGAACAAAAAATAGAGTATGGCTGCTAGTCTGAATTTTAAACAAGAGGGCATATGGTGTTTTTATGGTCACAATGTAGGGACCAGAAACCCAGTGGTCTAGTGTGGCCTTGGGCCAATACACAGTGCCCTGGGACAAGCAGGGTACTCTTTTCTATTTGGAAACCTAAAATGCTACTTCCTTCACAAGAATAAGCTCAATAGAACTAATATTTGAAAAGCTTTTGAAGTTCTAGCTCATGAATGGCAAATATTATTTTGCCTTTTTTTCTTTGTTTTTAATCTACCCAAGAGAGTATTTCATTTTTCCCTTTTAACATTTTAAACAGCTTTTGGTTGTTTTTTCTTATTTTTAACATTTTACAAACGGTAAAATTGAAACAAATCTTGGTGTACAGCTTGAATTTTTACACGGGTAGTATAGATTCATGTAGCCATGCCACAATCAGGATACAGAACAGTTCCATTACCCCAAAGCTCTCCCTCTTGCTGCCCCTTTGCAGTCAAACTTTCCCTAATCCCCAGCCCCTGGAAACCTGATTGGTTCTCCGTTCCTGTGGTGTTTCCTTTTCCAGAATGTCATAAAAGTAGAATCATACTACAGTATATAACCCTTTGAGACATATCTTTTGCTGAGTATAATACCTTGGAGATTTAACCAGGTTGTTGTATTTTTCAATTGTTCTTTTTTATTGCTGAATAGTATTGTATATAAGTGTTCCATTGTATATAACAGTCTATTAACCTTTTCATCTGTTGAAGAACATTTGGAATATGTCCAGTTTCTGGTGATTATGAATAGTGCTGCTGCAAACATTCATGTGAAGGTTTTTGTGTGACCCTACGTTTATGTTTCTCAAAGCTGATCCCTAAGAGTAGGGTTGCTGAGTAATACAGTAAGTGTACGTTTACCTTTGTAAGAAACTACTGAACTGTTTTCAGAGTGGTTGTGCCATTTCACGTTCCCAATAGCAGCAGCGAATGTGAGTTCAGGTGCTCTGTATCCTCATTAGCACTTGGTATTGTCAGGTTTAAAAAAATTTTTTTATGTTAGCCATTTTAATAGATGTGTGGTGGTATCTCATCGTGGTTTCAGTTTGCATTTCCATGATGGCTGATGATGTTGAACATCTATTCACGTGCCTATTTGCTCTCTGTGTCTCTTTCTGAAGTGTCTATTGAAATCTTTTGCCCATTAAAAAAAAAAATTGGATTCTTTGTATTCTTACTATGAGTTTTTTGAGATCTTTGTTTTTTAAAATTTTGTTTTTGAGATATAAAACTTTTATCAGATAACTTACATGTACATATTTCCTCCCACTGCTTAGCTTAGCTTTTCTTAATAGTGTTTTTTGTAAAGCTAAAGTTTTAAATTTTGATTTAGTCCAATTTGTCAGGTTTTTTTTTTTCATTTATGGTTCATGTTTTTAATGTCATGTAAGAACTCTTTGTCAAATTCAAGATGTTCTTGGTTTTCTGTTAAAAATTTTGGGTATTTTTACATTTTATCTTTAGATCTGTAATCCATTCAAGTTAATCTGTGTATTAAGTATGAGATTTAGGCCTAGGTTTATTTTTATTTTTTTTACTAATGGATGTGCAGTTAACTCTTTGAGCACCATTCTTATTGAAAAGAGTATCTTTCTCCTGAACTGATTTCGCACTTTTGTCAAAGGTCAATTGCCTATATTTATGTGGGTTTATTTCTGGGCTCTCTCTTCTGTTCTATCAGTCGGTGTGTGTGTGCCCCTTCCTCAATACCACACTGTCTCTGTTTTTTTCCTTTTTTTTTTTTAGCTTTTATTTTAGGTTTGGGGGTACATGTACAGGTTTGTCATACAGATAAATTACATATCACAGGGGTTTGGCATACAGATTAATTTGTCATCCAGGTTATAAGCATAGTACCTGATGGGTGGTTTTTTGATCCTCACCCTCTTCCTAACGTCCATCCTCAAGTAGGCTCAGCTGTCTATTGTTCCCCTCATTTCCATATGTACTCAGAGTTTTACATATAAGTTTTTCGTGTTTCTAATTTAGCTATTGTATTGTCATAGCTTTCTTTTTTTCCCATAAGTTATTGGGGTACAGGTGGTATTGGTTATGTAAGTTCTTTGGTGGTAATATGTGAGATTTTAGTGCACACATCACCCAAACAGTTTACACTGCACCATATTTGTAGTCTTTTGTCCCTCACCTTTTTACCCAAAGTCTGTTGTATCATTCTTATGCCTTCACATTCTCATACCTTAGCTCCCACATGTCAGTGAAAACATACGTTTGGTTTTCCATTCCTGAGTTACCTCACTTAGAGTAATAGTCTCCAGTCTCATCCAGGTCACTGCAAATGCTGTTAGTTCATTCCTTTTTATGGCTGAGTAGTATTCCATCATATATATTCCACAGTTTCTTTATCCACTTGTTGATTGATGGGCATTTGGGTTGGTTCCACAGTTTTGTAGTTGTGAACTGTGCTGCTATAAACGTGTGTGCAAGTATCTTTTCTGTATAATGACTTCTTTTCCTCTGGGTAGATACCCAGTAGTGGGATTGCTGGATCAAATGATAGTTCTTCTACTTTTAGTTCTTTAAGGAATCTCCACACTGTTTTCCATAGTGGTTGTATTAGTTTACATTCCCACCAGCAGTATAGAAGTGTTCTCTGATCACTGCATCTACACCAACATCTACTGTTTTTTGATTTTTTGATCATGACCATTCTTTCAGGAGTAAGGTAGTATGACATTGTGATTTTGATTTGCATTTCTCTGATCATTAGTGATGTTGAGCACTTTTTCATATATTTGTTGGCTATTTGTATATCTTCTTTTGAGAATTTCTGTTAATGTCCTTAGCCCACTTTTTGTTGAGATTGTTTTATTCTTACTCATTTGTTTGAGTTCATTGTAGATTCTGGATATTAGTCCTTGGTCAGACGTATAGACTGTCAAGATTTTCTCCTCTGCGAGTTGTCTGTTTACTCTGCTGACTGTTCCTTTTGCTGTTCAAAAGCTCTTTAGTTTAATTAAGTCCCAACTCCCAATTATTTATATTTGTTTTTGTTGCATTTGCTTTTGGGTTCTTGGCTATGAAATCCTTGCCTAAGCCAATGTCTAGAAGGGTTTTTCCAATGTTATCTTCTAGAATTTTTATAGTTTCGGGTCTTAGATTTAAGTCCTTAATCCATCTTGAGTTGATTTTTGTATAAGGTGAAAGATGGAGGATCCAGTGTCATTCTCCTATATGTGCTAGTTAATTATTCCAGCACCATTTGTTGAAAAGAGTGTCCTTTCCCCACTTCACATTTTTATTTCCTTTGTCGAAGATTAGTTGTCTGTAAATATTTGGGTTTATTTCTGGGTTCTCTATTCTGTTCCATTGGTCTGTGTGCCTATTTTTACACCAGTACCACAATGTTTTGGTGACTATGGCCTTGTAGTATAGTTTGAAATCAGGTAGTGTGATGCCTCCAGATTTGTTCTTTTTGCTTAGTCTTGCTTTGGCTATGTGGGCTCTTTTTTGCTTCCATATGAATTTTAGAATTGTTTTTCTAATTCTGTGAAGAATGATGATGGTATATGTTGATAGGGATTGCATTTAATTTGTAGATTGCTTTTGGCAGTATGGTCATTTTCACAATATTGATTCTACCCATCCATGAGCATGGGATGTGTTTCCATTTGTTTGTGTCATCTATGGTTTCTTTCAGCAGTTTTGTAGTTTTCCTTGTAGAGGTCTTTCAACTCCTTAGTTAGGTATATTTCTAAGTTTTTTTTTTTTTTTTTTTTTTTTTTTTGCAGCTATGATAAAAGGGGTTGAGTTATTGACTTGATTATCTGCTTGGTTGCTGTTGGTGTATAGAAGAGTTACTGATTTGTGTATATTAATCTTATATCCGGAAACTTTGCTGAATTCTTTCAGTTCTAGGACTTTTCTGGAGGAGTCTTTAGGGTTTTCAAGGTAAATGATCATATTGTCAGCAAACAGTGACAGTTTGACTTCCTCTTTACTGATTTGGATGTCCTTTCTTTCTTTCTCTAGTCCGATTGCTCGGGCTAGGACTTCCAGTATTATGTTGAAGAGGGGTGGTGAGAGTGAGCATCCTTGTCTTGTTCCGGTTCTCAGAGGGAATGCTTTCAACTTTTCCCCATCCAGTATTATGTTGGCTGTGGGTTTGTCATGGATAGCTTAAATTACATTGAGGTATATTCCTTGTATGCTGATGTTGCTGAGAGAAATTATAAAGGGATGCTGCATTTTGTCGAATGCTTGTTTCGCATTTATTGAGATGATCATGTGATTTTTGTTTTTAATTCTGTTTATGTGCTGTATCACACTTATTGACTTGCATATGTTAAACCATCCCTGCATCCCTGGTATGAAACCCACTTGATCACAGTGGATTATCTTTTTGGCATGTTGTTGGATTTGGTTAGCTAACATTTTGTTAAGGATTTTAGCATCTGTGTTCATCAAGGATATCAGTCTGTAGTTTTCTTTTCTGGTTATGTCCTTTTCTGGTTTTACCGACTTCCAGTAAGATATCAAATATGGGTAATGAGACTGGATATCCATACCTTCTTCCTGATTTAGGGGAAAAAGCATTCCGTCTTTCACTATTAAGTATGATATTACCTGCTAGTTTTTTTTGTTTTGTTTTTGAGAGAGGGTCTTACTCTGATGCCCATGCGGGAGTGTAGTGATGCAAACAAAACTCACTGCAACCTCTACTTCCCAGGCTTGAGCAGTCCTCCTACCTCAGCCTCCCGAGTAGCTGGGACCACAGGCACATGCCACCACACTTCGCTAATTTTTGTATTTTTTGTACATACAGGGTTTTGCCATGTTGCCCACGCTAGTCTCAAATTCCTGAGCTCAAGTGATCCACCCACCTTGGCTTCCCAAAGTACTGGATTACAGGCATGAGCCACCATGCCCTAGATGCTAGTTTTTGTAGATTCATTTTATCAGGTTAGGTAAGGTCCCTTCTACCTAGTTTACTGAGAATTTTATCAGGAGTGAATGCTGAATTTTGTCAAATGCTTTTTCTTTCTGTGTGAATTAATATGATCATGTGATTTTTTTTTCTTCTTTAGGCTGTTAATATAATGAATTGCATTGTTTTTCAGATATTGAACCTGTCTTGGATTTCTGGGTTAAATGCCACTTGTTGACGATGTATTCTTCTGTATTGTTGGGTTTGATTTGCTAATTTTTTTTTTTTTTTTTTTGAGATGGAATTTCACTCTTATTGCCTAGGCTGGTGTGCAGTGTCGTGATCTTGGCTCACTGCAACCTCTGTCTCCTGGGTTCAAGCGGTTCTTCTACCTCAGCCTCCTGAGTAGCTGGGATTTAGGCACCCACTGCATGCCTGGCTAATTTTTTGTATTTTTAGTAGAGATGGGGTTTCACCATGTTGGCTATGCTGGTCTCAAATTCCTGACATCAGGTGATCCACCTCCCTCGGCCTCCCAAAGTGCTGGGATTACAGGTGTGAGCCACCATGCCTGGCCGATTAGCTAATCTTTTGTTGAGAAGTTTTGCATCGTCTATGTTCACCAGGATATTGATCTGTAGTTTGGTTTTTTCTTGTCCTATCTTTGTTTAGTTTTGGTGTTAGGATAATCCTGACCTTATAAAATAAGTTGGGAAATCTTCCCTTTAACCTAAAAAAATATTTTTGGAAAAAGATTGTGTAGAATTCTTCAGTGAAACCATCTGAGCCTAGGATTTTCTTTGAAGGTTTTAAACTATAGGTTAGATTTTTCTAATAGATATAGAACGATTCAGGTTGTCTGTTTCTTTTTGGGTGAGTTTTGATACTTTGTGGCTTTCAGGGAATTGGTCCATTTAATTTACATTGTCAAATTTGTGTTTATAGATTTGTCTGTAGTATTCCCTTATTCTTTTAATATCTATGAGGTCTATGGTGATATACTTTCTTTTATTCCTGATATTGGTAATTTGTATATTCATTCTTTTTTTCCCTTTGGCTAGAGGCTTATTAATGTTATTCATCTTTTCAAAGACCTGGCTTTTCCTATATTGATTTTCCTCTATTTTTCTGTTTTCAGTGTAGCTGATTGCTTGATTTGAGACCTTTCTTCTTTTCTAATATAACCTCTTAATGCTATACATTTCCCTCTAGGTACTGTTGTCACTGCATTTTACAATTTTTGACATGTTGATTTTTGTTTCACCTGAGACCTTCTCTTTGACCTATGGATTATTTAGAAATATATTGTTTGGAGTGTTGGGAGATTTGTCAGTGTCTTTGTTTTTTTGATTTCTAGTTTATTCCTTTATGATTAGAGAATATACTTTGTATTATTTCAATATTTTACAATTTGTTAGGGTTCGTTTTATGACCCAAGGTATGATCTAGCTTGGTGACTGCCCACATGCACTTGAAAACAATGTATATTCTGTTGTTAGGTGGACTGTTCTGTGAATATTGATTATATCTATTAATAGTTGGTTGACGGTAGTGTTTAGTTTCTCTATATTCCTGATTATTTTCTGTCTACTTGTTTTATTGATTACTAAGAAAGGAAAATAAGAGTCTCTATACTTGTGGATTTGTCCATTTTATCCTTAGTTTTGTCAGTTTTCGTTTTGTATATTTTAAGATTCTTTTGTTAGTTGCATACACATTTTGGATTGTTATGTCTTTTAGTGAATTGATTTTTTAATCATTATTTAGTGTCTCTATCCCTGGTAATTTTCCTTGCTTTGAAGTCTACTTTATCTGATATTAATATAGTCATCCTAACTTTCTGTTGATTCATATTTTCAAGGCATTTATTTTCCTCTTTTTACTAAAAGACATTTTTTACCTTGAAATAATTTCAGATTTATAGAAGGGTTGCAAAAATAGTAAAGAGAGTTCTTGTATTTTCTTCACCCAGCTTCCCCTAATGTTAGCATCTTGTATAACAATGATACATTTATTAAAACTAAGACATTTTCATTGGTATAATACTTTATTAGGTACGCTACAGACTTTCATTTGGATTTCACCAAATTTTCTACTAATGTCCGTTTTTCTATTCAGGATCCAGTCCAGGATACCATATTGTATTTAGCATTCTTTTATTTTAACCTACATACATCATTGTATTTAATGTGGGTTTCTGGTATATAGTATATTGTATGTCCTTTTTAAAAAAAAAAAAATCCATTCTGACAACCTCTCCTTATTCTTTTTTTTAAAAAAATGTATTGTGGTAAGAACGTTTTACATGAGATGTACCCTCTTAGCAAATTTTAAGTGTACAATACAGTATTGTTCACTGTATTTGCAATATTGTACAGCAGACCTCTAGAATTTATTCATCTTATTAACTGAAAGTTTATGCCTATAAATTAGTAACTGCCCATGACAGTATCTTTTGATTGGTATGTTTAGACCACCTTCATTTAATGTAGTTATTAATATGTTTGGATGGTCTATCATTTTATTATTTGTCTTCTGTTGTTTCCTTTTCCTTCTTTTGGATTATTTAATTTTTTTTTTTTTTTTTTTTTTTTTGAGACTGAGTTTTGCTCTTGTTGCCCGAGCTGGAGTGCAATGGTGTGATCTTGGCTCACCGCAACCTCCACCTTCCAGGTTTAATCAATTCTCCTGCCTCAGCCTCCCAAGTAGCTGGGACTACAGGCATGTGCCACCATGCCTGGCTTTTCTATTTTTAGTAGAGATGGGGTTTCACCATTTTGGTCAGGCTGGTCTCAAACTCCTGACCTCAGGTGATCCTCCCTCCTTGGCCTCCCAAAGAGCTGGAATTACAGGCATGAGCCACTGTACCTGGCCAGGATTATTTAAATATTTTAAATATTCTATTTAGTTGTTGTTGTTGTTTTTTTCACTGTTTTCATTATATAGTTATTTTAGTGTAACACTAGGAATTATAATATACATACTTAAGTGTTCAGTCTACTTAGAATTAATATATTACCATTTTCAGTGAAATACAGAAATGTTAGTACTACCAGGTGCAGTGGCTCATGCCTATAATCCTAATACTTTGGGTGGCCAAGGCGGGCAGATTGCTCGAGCCCAGGAGTTTGAGACCAGCCTTGGCAACATGGCAAAACCCTGTCTCTACAAAAATATACAAAAATTAGCAGGCATGGTAGCTCATGCCTGTGGTCCCAGCTTCTTTGGAGGCTTAGGCAGAAGGATTGCTTGAGCCTGGGAGTTTGAGGCTGCAGTGAGCCGTAATCATACCGCTGCCCTCCAGCTAGGGCAGCAGAGTAAAACTCTGTCAGAAACAAAAACAAAAACCAAAGAAGAAAAAGGTTAGTAGCACATAGATCTCTTTACTTACTGTCTCCCTTTTATGTTGTACTTTTCATATATGTTGCATCTACATACATGAAAACCCCATCAGCAATGTTATAATTTGTGCTTTTCAACCATAATTTATATTTTATTATTTTTTAAAATTATTTTTTTAGAGACAAGGTCTTGCTCTGTCACCCAGGCTGGAGTGCAGTAGTGCAGTCATAGCTCACTGCAGCCTCAAATTTCTGGGCTTAAGTCATCCTCTCACCTCAGCCTCCTGGATAGATAGGACTATAGGCACATGCCATCCATCATGCCTGGCTAATTTAAGAAAAAAAAAAAAATTTGTAGCGATGGGGGTCTCACTGTGTTGCCCAGGCTGGTCTTAAGCTCTTGGCCTCCAGCAGTCCTCCCGTCTTGGCCTCCCAAAATGGTGAGACTACAGGTGTGAGCCACCACAGTTGGCTTCATCGTATTTTAAAGAATCTAAAAGGAGTAAAATGGGTATTACATTTACCCTGGTATTTACCACTTCTATTGCTCTTCCTTGTTTCCTGAAGTTTTAAATTTTCCTGTAATATTATTTTCCCTTCATCTGAAGTTTCCTTTAGCATTTTTTTAGAGCAGTCTGATAGTGATGAATTATTTTGGTTTTCTTATCTGAGAATTTCTGTATTTCATCATCATCTTTGAACAATATTTTTGCTAGATAACAATTCTCAGTTGACATTTGCTTCTTTTCATTTTCCCCTGAGCTCTTAAAAGTGTTTCACTGGGCTAGGCCAGGTACGGCGGGTCATGCCTGTAATCCCCGCACTTTGGGAGGCCAAGGCAGGTGGATCACTTGAGGTCAGGCATTTGAGACCAGTCTGCCCAACATGGTGAAACCCCGTCTCTACTAAAAATACAAAAAAAAAAAAAAAAAAAAAATTAGCCAGGCATGGTGGCGAGGACCTGTAGTCCCCGTTACTTGGGAGGCTGAGTCAGGAGAATCACTTGAACCCAGGAAGTAGAGGTTACAGTGAGCAGAGATTGCTGCACTCCAGCCTGGGTGATAGAGTGAACCTGTCTCAAAAAACCCAAAAAGTGTTAAACTTAGTTGGGCATGGTGGTTCCTGCTTGTAATCCCAGCACTTCGGGAAGCTGATGTGGGAGGGTTGCCTGAGCCCAGGAGTTCGAGACAGCCTGGGCAACATAGGTAGATCCCCATCTCTACAAATAATAAAAAATTAGCCAGGCATAGTAGTGCATGCCTGTAGTCCCAGCTACTTGGAGGCTGAGGTGGGAGGATCACTTGAGCCTGGGAAGTTGAGGCTGCAGTGAGCCATGATCATACCACTGCACTCCAGCCTGGGTGACAGAATGAGACCCTGTCTCAAAAAAAAAGTTTCACTGCCTTTTGTTATGATCTCCAATGGGAAATTTCACAGTCATTCAAATTATTGTTTCCACATATATAATGTATCATTTTTCTCTGACTGCTTTCCAGATTTTTCTAGTTTTCATTGGTTTGATCATGATGTTTTTGCACAAAGATTTCTTTAAGTTTATCCTGTTTGGTGATCACTGAGTTTTTAAAATCTGTACGTTTATGTCTTTTTAAATTTGGGAAGTTTTAGCCTTTTTTTTTTTTTTCAAATACTTTTTTTACACTATACTCTTTCTCCTTACCTGTTGGACCTTTGATGATACAAATGTTAAACCTTTTTGTGTTGTCCCCTGGGTCCCTGAGATTCTGTACTTTTTTTTCTTTTCTTTTCTAATTTTTAATCTCTCTGTTGATTCAGCTTGGATAGTTTCTGTTTGTGTACTTTCAAGTTCACCAACTCTTCTGTCATTTCTATTATACTATTGAGCTCATCCAGTGAATTTTAAAATTTCTGTTATTGTGTTTTCTAATTTTAGATTTTCCATTTGGTTATTTTTTTTAAGTGTTCTATTTCTTCATTGAGACTTTTTATTTTTCCATTTATTTCAAGAGTGTTTGCCTTTCCTTCTTTGAGCACACTTAGAATAGCTGCATTAAAGGCTTTGCCAATTCCAACATCTTGCATTGATATCTGTTGATTGTCTTTTTCCTTGTGAGATGTTGAGATTTTCAAGTTTTTTTTTTTTTTTTTTTTTTTGGTATGTTGGTTTGAATTTGTATCCTGAACATTTTCAAATTGTTAGAAGACTTTGGGTCTTGTTTAAATTATACAATGTTTCTTGTTTTTTTTTTTTTTTTGTTTTAGCAGGCAATCCAGTTAGTTTCAGGTGCAAATTCCTTAGTGCCTTCTGTGGGCTGGGGTCCAAAATTAGTTCACTTTTCAAAGTATTTGCCATTCTGTTTCTGTTTATTTCATGTATGTACCAGCTGGTGGCCAGTTTCAGATCTGGGCGGTGGTATACTCCACAGATTAGTTATAAAAACCTCTGGTATGCTGTTTAGGGCCAGGTATCTGCATGCACAGCTTGGAGATGAGCCCCAGAATTCATATACAGCCTTATTGAGCTCCTTTCTCTTCTTATTGTTGCCCAAACTTTCCAGATCCAGTTTCCCATCCTGCTCCCTTGCCTAGAAGTCTTGGACTTTTAGTTTCTCTGTTCTGCCTTTTACTTCCTGTGACCACATCTACCTTGAGAACCAAATGACAAGAAGATAAGGAGAGTAAACAAAGCGCATGTTCTCACTCATAGGCGGGTGTTGAACAACGAGAACACATGGACACAGGGAGGGGAGCACTACACGCTGGGGTCTGTTGGGGAGAAATGGGGGAGGGGTGGGGGAGGTGGGAAAAGATAGCATGGGGAGAAATGACAGATACAGGTGAGGGGAAGGAAGGCAGCAAACCACACTGCCATGTGTGTACCTATGCAACAATCTAGCATGTTCTTCACATGTACCCCCAAACCTAAAATGCAATTAAAAAAAAAAAAAAAAAGAAATGAAAAAAAAAAAAAAAGCGAAGGAGGCTTTCCCTGTGATCTTGGGATCCCAGCTTCCCTGGTCAGGGAAAAACTTTTCCTGTCAGCTGCTACTCCTGCTTAGCTGCCCTGAGGTAGGGCAGGAGAGAGCAGGAAACACACAATTCAGATTTTACTAGCTCCCATTTGTGTTTAGGGGCTCCCTTTCCTGTTTCATGGACCAGAAATGGAGGTCTTCTGCAGCGTTTTCTGTGTTGGGGCACAGTTCTAGATTTGGGCTGCATTTTTTGAGTTCAGGAGAACAACACCAAAAAAAAAAAAAAAAAAAGAAAAGAAAAGAAAAGAAAAAGTCAAAACTCTGCTGGTTTTGTGATACTTTGAATTGTGGGTTTCTTTTCCCAAACTTTCTGCTGTCAATTATTTTTTCAGAGTCATTAAGTAATGAACAGAGCAGCTCTGTCCAGGGATTTTAGTTGAATACAGTGGGAGATACATGGTAGAGTGGGCTTACTTCATCTTATCTGGAACCAGAGACTTTGGTTATTAAACACATGCTCAGAGAGGAACAAGGCTGGCAGGCGTGAAAAAGGTGGTGATTTTGAGGCAGGTTCTCAACCTTGAGAGATCAAGTGACTAGATTGACAGGCCTCAAGGTCCTAGGAGGAGACACCCTGAGGAAGGAACCAGTATTTTTGGTGTAGGATGCCCTTTCCTCCTCCTTTTTAATTTTTAAATTTAAATTAAAAGTTTTTTGAATATATAATATCTGAACTTAGAACTGGATTTGAAAGCTATAAAGGGAACAAAGTGAGAGAGGTAAGTCTCCCTCAGTTACCTATCTCCTGTCCACACAGTTCCTTTCCCTGGAGGTAACCACTTCCCATTTTCTCATGTATCTTTACAGAGACATTGTACATATTACCAAACTAGAATATGGTTAAGTATGCATATGTTAACAAAAATGGCAGTATACTATTCACACTATTGTATACCTTTTTCAGTATGTCCTGGAAATCTTTCTATATCAGTGTTCATAGAAGGCCTCATTCTTTTTAGCAGCTGTGCAGAATGCCATTAAATGGATATACTGTCATTTACTTAGTAAGTCCTTTAATGATGGCCATTTATTTCAAAAATAAATGGATATTTGGTAAAGAAAGAAATATTCCATTAATTTCAAGCTCTCCTTATTATGGGAAAGTTGCATTCAGTATCCTTGTATACAGTTTTGTATATGTGAGGCTGTATCCGTAGAATAAATACCTGAGATTAGAATTGCTGGGCTAATGACATGTATCCATTTAAAATTGTTAATAGCCTATTGGTAACTTATTTCATATACTACAAATAATCCATCAACTTGAGGCTTGAGTGACACATTGCTAGTAGGCCCTCTGAGTGAACAGAGCTAGGAAATAAAAGTATGTATGCTAACCCATGTATATATATATATATGTACATATATCTAATTATTTCTGTATCTATCAATCTGTTTACATACTAAGTTAAACATGGATTCGCGCTGGTGTCTTTGACTCCAACTCAGTACTGCAGAGTTTATTCTAGACTTTCACCCTTGCTGATTTGCATTTCCCTCTCTGGCAGAGAGAAACCTGCCTCTCGCCACCTACTGTGGTAGATGGGGAATTTACTTATTTGTTCAAACCCTTAGACATGTAAAGCAGGTTCAGATTGTTAACTCATACTCCTATGAGCTACAAATGTACCAACTAGAAGTACTGTGTTTAGGTACAGATTATTTTGTCTTTAGCCTATAGCTGTCAGTCAAAATACTATTTGCTAAGGTTATATAGGTCAGTTCCTTTTTTCCCCTGCCCCTTTCAGTGAGTTTATGTTATGCATTTATAATATGTTAGATTCAATTGTCACAGTCTACATCCTCTCCTGGGGTTCCCTGATCATGGTTGACTCTTGAAAAAATGTACATACCTTAAAGTTCACTCAGATACAGATTTTAACAGATGCATAGAGTAACATATATGCCACCCTAGTAACAGAGAATAATTCCGTTTCCTAAAAGTTTCCCTGTGCATCTCCTTATAGTCAAACACCTTCCACTGCAAACCCTGATAACCAGTAATCTGTTTTTCATACCTGTAGCTTTGCCTTTTCCAGAGTGTCACGTGAATGGAATCGTAATCTGTAGTCTTTCACTTAGCAAAATATATTTAAGATTCACTCATATTGTTGCAAAAATCAATGGCTTGTTACTTTTTGTTGTTGACTCATTGTCCATTCTATGGATATGCCACAGTTTTTTTATTCATCCACCTGTTAAAGACGTTGTTGCTTCCAGTTTTGGATGCTTATACACAAAACTGCTATAAATATTTGTGTACAGGTTTTTGTGTGAACATGGTTTTCAATTAACTTGGGTAAATAACTAGGTATAGGATTGCTGGGTCATATTGTAAGTTTATATTTAACCTTATAGGAAGTTGTCAAACTGTGCAGCATTAGAGTTTAATCACTGATTTATTTTTATTTTATTTTATTTTTTTAAGGAGAGAGGGAATAATTAAACAATTGATAAGATTCAGGCTAAAAAAAAGTCAACTAATTATCTACTTGTCTATGTAAAATTCAGCTTATCAAGTAACTGCTGTGTACATAGTATTAAATTTGTTGAGTAGTAGATACAAGAGATCTTGTTTAAGTCTTTAAAGGAGTTTGTCATTTAAAACAGAAGGTGAGAGTCTGTAAGCAGTGATGTAAGGCACCATTTACGATTGAGTTGGGTTGGGTTCTAGTTCTGTGTGTCTGGTGGCAGTAATAGTGGTAGTATCCAATTGATTTGTGGCTAGTGATGTAATTTATAAAGCTGACTCAGTGACAACATAGCGTGATCAATGTCATTGAAAAAGTTTCTTCTTTACATTTCCCAAGACAAGAGGGCATTCTGCACCACACAGGGCCACAGAGGGAAGCACCAGGAGGCATAAGGAGCAAGGAGAAAGTGTGGCCCAGAGCTCTTACTGTATTTTCCTTGGGAAAAGCAAGGCAGAGCAGGGGAAACAGGTTAGAATTGGCCAATTTGAATAATTCCAGTGGGCTTTAGGGCTGTCCTTAGTTGTCTGGTACCTGATCCTGGGTTGATTTCGGGCAGGTGAAATATTGGCTTGATGTGTGAAAGTTAAATAAAGGAGGTGGTTGAGAGAATGGACTTCGGCTCTCAGGGGAGGTTTAAACAACTTTGGCCATTAGTTTGGCCTTGCGATCTATGGATGTCAGATAGACAAATACAGAATCAGTAAAAACACATAATACCCAATACAACCTTCCTACATACAGCTGTGCCTACCTACCAGTTGAATTATTTAATTCAGTGCATTATTGACTGCCAAGTTTGAAATAGGTACACAAGTTTATGACATGAAGTCTTTGCCTTCAAGGAGCTCATGATATATCAGGAAAAATCATTCATTCATTCATTCATTCATTCATTAGGCAAACAGTTATTGAATATCTGCCATGCTCCAAGAACTTGCTAGTCTTTGAAGATTACAGGGCTTTAATCAAACAGACGGGAAGTTTATAACAAAATAGAGCATGTTTCTCTTCCTTATAAACATTAATATTTAGAACAAAAATACATTCTCTCATTTTGCTCTGTGTTTTCTTTCTCCTCCCTCTCCCACCCTGACTCTCCAGTTGTTTTCGGGGTATTTTTTTTTTTTCTTTTTTTTTTTAGATTTAGAGGAGCTTGGATTATGGATTCGAGTTTTCACCTTCATGAACGTATAAGCAAAAGCATGTGACTGACAGATTTAGGGATCTGGGGCAGATTTTTTTAAAACTCAAAGTTTTCATTTAGTTAGTTGTCTTTATACTATTGCCTCTAACAAGCAGTAATGGGAGAAGTAGCATAGTTATATGTGTGTGTGGCTGAAGGAGTGGGAAGATGAGGTGCTGTGGGGGAATATTAAGTTGTGAGGAGAGTTGGAGACTAAGGATTAGGAGTCAGGAGACTTATTCTCATGTTGGTTTTGTTGTTAATGTATACACTTTGGGTAGATGTCTTCCTCTTTCTAAAGCCTCAGTTCCCTTGTTTAGAGAATAGGGTTTATGATTACAACTTGCTGTGTCTTATATTGATGTTAAATATGAAATGAGATGATAAATATAAGCCTTAAAGTACAATACAATTGTAGAGTGTGTTGTAAGACCTTATCCATAAAAACCTCAGAAAATATTGAGAGAATGAATTAGGGTATCTTTTTTTTTGAGACGGAGTTTGCTCATCACCAGGCTGTAGTGCAGTGGTATGATCTAGGCTCACTGCAGTCTCCACCTCCCAGGTTCAAGCGACTCTCCTGCCTCACCTGGAGTAGCTGGGATTATAGGCATGCACCACCACATCAAGATAATTTTTGTATTTTTTACTAGAGATGGGGTTTCACCTTGTTGGCCAGGATGGTCTTGATTTCCTGACCTCATGATCCGCCCACCTCTGCCTCCCAAAGTGCTGGGATTACAAGCGTGAGCCACCATGCCCGGTCCTCTTTTTTCTTTTGTTTCTGACATTGTCTCCAAGAAATAAGTATTGAGAGACCTTGATCATCTTTTCTGAATTCTCTGGATTAATAATTTATAGCTGTAATTTAGTCATCATGTGCTTTCTTGTATTTAGTAATTTTTTGAATGAGTTAGTCTCAGCACTTCAAGGACAATAACTAGGGAAAATACATATTTTTTTTATTTCCTAGAATGCAAAATACATTGTAGTTACTTAAATCAGCTATTTGTTGATTCATTGATACTTGCTGAATGTTTAGAACATCCAAATAAATGGAGGCTAGTGCTAAAGCAGGACATATGCAAGTGAATGAGAAATTGGCATACAGACTGTGAGAGATCATTGTGGAATGTAGTTGATAAAAGGGATTTGACAGAAGGTTCAAGTGAGATCCTGACATAGACCTTTAAGGCATTGTGGGTGTAGTTTGGGAAACAGAAAGGCATCCCAGGTAGAGGATTAGAGACAGGAACGAGAATGGCATTAGAAGGTGAATGAGTGGTGGAGTGATAGCAAAGGTCAAATTGGTGAATTTTTAAGAATACTTTTAAAATTACAGTTATTCACGGTGGCTATACATTTATCATAGTCAGACAAGTGACCTTCACATTTCGTTTAGAAGTGAGTCATGTCATTATGTGGACTGGCCCTTCTGCAGAAGAAATCTCAGAGGCTTCCCCAGAAGCCTTTGCTTCTGCAGAAGAAATCTCTGAGGCTACTGATGTCACTAATGATATAATCCATGTAGACTATCAGAGGTTTTTTAGTTGTTTTGTAGCCTGGTTAAGCAGATAGGGCAAGAATTAGCAATCTTTATGGAGATGTACCAAAGTTTGGGTTACTGTCCTTCTGGAGAGTGAGAGGATTCTTCCTCTGTAGGGATTCTCACAATCTGGGAGTGCTTGGGGGAAAGGAAGGGTGGTGACTGCATGCTGGTTCCAGCTGTAAGTGACTTATAGAGACTGTTTCAAGTGGAAAGAAGAATTGAGCATTGGTATCAACAGGCTGGTGTTTGTGTGGGCCAGCAGTTTGGTACTTCTACCCTGAAGTAAAGGTATCTTTCTTATTAAAGAATTATAGCAGATTGGCAGATACCCACCTGTTTCATGCTCGCCTTCAATCTAGTTGTATTTTAATAAGTACTGGTTATATATTATTAAGTGCTAGTGTGGATAGTATTTTTACTGATCAGCTGGGCAACACAATGTAGACACGATACTTGGTCTTGAGAATTTCAGTCCAGGACTCTAAACCCTAGATAAACATAGAAGCATGTATAGACAGGTTTCTCAATGTCTATCTAGTATATTTATAATGGAAGATGTGATAGCTATCTTCTGATTTTGAAGAACTGCCATGCATAACAGGGATTTGACTACCATTTGGCCTCAAAAACTAACAGAGTAACTGGTGAGTGAAAGCTAGTAGAGGCAAATTCTAATAGTACTTGAGAAATAGATGTCTTTGTTAGCAGATGAAATGGGCTGCCTCAGGAAGTCACTGTTCTCTGTCTATCATAGCTATTGTGGCAGAGGATATTTTTCTCCTGGCAGTTTGTGAAGGAAGTACAATCATCAGGTCAGTGGTAAAGCTATCAGAGTGTCTCAATCCTGGCCTTTGGCATTATTGACATTTTGAACCAGTAATTCTTTCTTGTGGGACTGTTTTGTGTGTTGTAAGATGTTTAGTAGCATCCCTGGCCTCTACCACTACATGCCAGTAGTTCCTCTGGCCCCCAAGTTATGACACTCAAAAATATCTCCAGACATTGCCAGATGTTCCCGAGGACAAAGTCATACAGATGTAGAACCGCTGGGCTAGGTGAGATTCAGGTACCTCACAACTCTGATAATTTGTACTTTTTTGTTTTGCAAGTGAATTCTGCAGCATCGTTTTGTTTGTTTTTGCTTGCTTGCTTGCTCTTAAGCAAGTGAGAATGGTTTAGAGGAACTATGTAACTGATGTGGTGATGTTCTGTTACCAATTCAGGAAGACTTTCTGGGGATGGAAGTTTTTCAGGATCATTGAGTGATATTGATAAGTTTGGAATTTGCAGGACATTATCTATGGCCTACTCTTGGAAGAGGGCTAAGAGGTGGGAAGGAGAGGCTGAGATGAGGTTTGAGTGGTAAAACCTGGGATGACTAGTGTGAGAGAGAGGTGTGAATTAGTCATGGCAGCCAGGTCAGGTTATGGCCATGCAGAGCACTGAGGTTCTCTTCCTGATGGCTGCCTTCGGCCTTCTTCTCTCCCAAAGCCTGTACAATTCCCTGAGGGGGTGCCAGGGAAATTATAAGGCTTAATCTTGTCTTGAATTTTCTCTCCTCCATTTCCTGGTTTTGACCTGGCCAAGTTTCTTAACCTCATTGTACCATGATTTTTTCATTTTAAAACACTGTGGTAAAATATACGTAATGTAATATGTACCATTTTTATCATTTTAATAAAGTGTATGGCTTAGTGGTGTTAAGTACATTCACATTGTTGTGTAATCATCAGCACCATCTATTTCCAGAAGTTTTTTGTCTTCCCTAACTTAAACTCTAGCTATGAAACATGAACTCCCCATTCCTCACCCCAAAGCCCCTGACAACTGCCATTCTACTTGGTGTCTCTATGGATTGATCACTCTAAGGATTTCATATAAGAAGAATCACACAGTATGTGTGTCTTCCTTCAACTGGTTTATTTTACTTAGCATAATGTATTCAAGAGTCATCTGTGTCATAGCATGTGTCTGGATTTCCTTCCTTTTTGAAGCCGAATAATATTCCATTGCATGCATATACCACCTTTTGTTTCCATTCATCTGTCAGTAGACACTTGGGGTTACTTCCGTCTTTTGGTTATTGTGAATGATGTTGCTGTGGCATTTTGTTTCATTTTCATTGTAAAATGATTTTTAAAATGATGCTTCTTTTTAAAAACTACAGCATTCTGGCTGCTTTCTGGAAAGGCTCCTTGCAGGGTGCTGAGCACTGGCTCATGACAAGTGACACTTCCTCTCCTCACCTTTTTTATGCCAATTCATTGCACTTTTGCTTCTTTTACATCTCCCTCCTAGTATAGGTAATCAAACCCAAGCAGGGATTAATGGATTTTTTTTTTCCTGCTAATTCAAGTCCATTCTAGGACTGACAATTTCCAATCAGTGTTCTGTGAACTGTTTGTGTTATTTCAAGACTCGTCAATCTTTGGAAATTTGAGTTTGTTCTAATACTGCTTTATATGTTCAGGTTCTCTTTATTGGCTCTGGGAGTCCTTCACTAAATCTCAGTGTCACACTTTTCTCTCAGATAATTTGTTACAAAGCCTTGCTAATGGCAGCTTGCTGTGCCCAGGGTCCTGAGGTCCCATCATCAAGGGTTTTGATTCATCTGCCATTCAAAAGACTGTTGGTATCCCAAGGGCAAGTTTTAGATACACTTGGTGAATTTCATTGCTTTGTTCCTTTGACTTCTTCCTTTAAACACCCAACCTCCCCGCCTCTGTGGGAAGGCGTATTTTTGGCTGGCCCTTTTCTGTCTGTGCCATCTGTCACAGGGGTCATTGCTCAGAGGCTGGCTTCCTCCCTCCTGGGAGCAGGTGGTCAAAACCAATGGCTATTGACAGGGTCAGGTTGGGGCAGCTTACCAATATGCCCCTCAAGCAGTATGCATAGTTGTTATCCTTCAGAGGAGCAAGAGAAAACCTTACTTAAGGGTCTTTTATTGCATCAAAGAGGAAAAGATGCAGACGTGATTCTAAGTTGTTGATTTATTCTTGTGGTCTAGCCACTGTGCTCTTAAACTCTACATACCTCAACTGGCCCTGGACTCTAAGACCACTACCTGAAACAGCCTCCAGTGTAGCAAGAACATCCATGAAAATTATGGATGATATAATTACTCAAGCTGGTTCATGTCTAAGATGCTGGAGGTGATGATTCTGACCCTTGATCAAACAAAATAAAATATCCCTGAAGTCTTTTGATGATCTCCGGTGGTATAAACCCTTGTTTCAAAGTCTTATTTAAAGAGATTATACTTCTAAGCACTTAGGATTCTGGGCCTGACTCACAGGAGAACCAGCCCAGTGCTGAGTCACTTAGCCAACTTCATTCATTGATCATGTGCTTGTGCACAGCTTGGTGGCAAGGTGGGAGAGAATTACTATTTTCAAATGTTCCTTCCTGAGGTAGCATAGTCCAGAAGTAAGCCGAGAGACAGGATGCTAGAGTTCTATTCTTGGCCCAGCTATGCACCTTCAGCAAGATACATCCCCCGACTCCCCTGTCTAATACAGGGAGGATCCAGGGAAATCAGTATATCCAGTAAAACAGATAAGAACAGAATAGTTTTTAAAAATGCTTCTCCCAGGGAGATTATGGCTCCCAAACCCATGTCTCCCTGGCTGGCCAGGTTTTGTTGCCACCACTTGTTTAAGGAACTTAAACATAGCCTCTATTGCTAAAGAAGAATTGCTTCTCTAAAAAGAAATTCTGTAATCCCTAGTCTTTGTTCTTTCTCAAACGTTTAATGCTTCTTTCCTGCAGTACTCATTACATCATGCTTGGGTATATTAATCTATTTTTAAAAGCACAAATGATTTTTCTGCTAAGTGGGGGAAACAATTTAGAACAACAGTTTATAGACTAAGTAGCCTTAGACATGTGGTCTCAGGTTACTGAAATCAGCGGGACTCAGTGTAAGGCATTGCCGGTTTCTTTGAGGCCTCCCTAGCTTCCCTGCCCTGTGGGTGTACTCTTATTTCTAACCTCCGTCCTAGACATAGTTGTGCCTTTCACCTCTTTTTGTCCCTGGAGAGGTAAAATCTTTTCTACCTAGGCCTCAAGCACCGTCTACACCCTAGGTTCATATCTTAACAGTTCTTTTTGCTGACATCTGAACCTCATTGTATAGTATTTCTAAAATTGCTCATAGAATTTGTTTATTTTATTTTATTTTTTATTTTTTTGAGACGGAGTTTCGCTCTTGTTACCCAGGCTGGAGTGCAATGGCGCGATCTCGGCTCACCGCAACCTCCGCCTCCTGGGTTCAGGCAATTCTCCTGCCTCAGCCTCCTGAGTAGCTGGGATTACAGGCACGCGCCACCATGCCCAGCTAATTTTTTGTATTTTTAGTAGAGACGGGGTTATACCATGTTGACCAGGATGGTCTCGATCTCTCGACCTCGTGATCCACCCGCCTCGGCCTCGTGATCCACCCGCCTCGGCCTCCCAAAGTGCTGGGATTACAGGCTTGAGCCACCGCGCCCGGCAGAATTTGTTTATTTTTAATATGAAATACATGTAGCATACGGAAAACTATAGAGAATAATATAATATTTACTTGGATCTTTCTTTTATGAACAAGAGAATTCATGATGAGTACATTTGAAGCCTGAGGCACCATGTCAACCCCTCTCCCCAGCGCTTTTGAACAAGCCTTTTTTGTCCAAGGCACTTTGCAGCATGCTTAGCTTCCCTGTAGGAGGTCTGCCTTCCATGACCTATATTCATTATTCTGTTTCCTCCGTGCTTTTACAGCCCCCTTCCCATCCCTCACTGTGACCTTGGGCAAATTGTTTTACCTCTCTGAGCTTTATATTTCTAATCTATGAAATAAGAATAATAACACCTGCCGGCTCTGGGTTATTTTGAGATTCAAGTGTAGTAATATATGTGAAGTACTTTGTTAAGCTCTAGGTTACACATGGCACCAATCGTCTGTATAGAAAAACTACAGCAATGTTTTCCAAGCTGTAGGAGAGAGTGCTGAGGTGAGGGGAGTAGCAAAGGGAACAGAATCCCCACGGGCTTTTTCAAACTGCTATATATCTACCAGCACTGGTATGTGTGTGCATACTCATATATACACATATGCATATATATTTACATATAACAATTAGAAATACTTCGAAGGTAGGGACCAAGGGAAATCATCTCTATCTAGATTCCCTTCTAGCATCTTTAAGGTTCTGTGTTTTCTGGCCTATTCTGTCTCCCACATGGTTTTACATTGGGATGGCCATTAAAAAATGTCAGTTTCTTAGTTTCTGTTTGCTCAAAGTTCACATTTTAAGTAAGAGTCTTCATCAACTGTTTGGCTCAGGAGGCTTGCTTCCACCAATTATGCTTTGTAAAATTCTTCCCACCAATTCTTTCTTAGTCTAGAATACGTTTTTTTCTCTCCTTGGTGCTCTGTCTCTCCTGCTCCACATGGTCTGAAAAGGTTCTCCTGCTGTGTAAGCATTATGGATGCCTCAGCACCTCCTCTGTGGCCCATTAAACTTGAAGGCAGTTGGGGCGTACTCTGTTGGATCATTTCTGTACAGCTATGTGTCTGTTCTCTATAGATGTCCTGGTTGCTGGTCATTGTCTCTTAGTGCTCCATGTTTGTGTAATCATCTGTGTTTTATTTGATTATGGTACTCTGGCCCAGACTAGGGACGAGATACTTGGGTGAAGATATCTCTGTATAATTGTATTTAAGAACTATTTGGTTTTATTATTTAAAATATTTGAGATTCAAGAGGAAATCTTTTAAGGTCAAGGGTTGAAATCAAAGATGCTTGTGTCCTAGGACCCATTGATTATACTTCTAGGTATCTACCCAAGAAAAACTTATGTGGGCACATGGCAATCTGAACAAGAATGATGATGGTACCATTGTTGATGATAGCACGTAATTGTTGGAAACCAAGGTTCATCAACAGGAGAGTGGAAAAATTATCTTAGAGTCGCCGGGCGCAGTGGCTCAAACCTGTAATCCCAGCACTTTGGGAGGCCGAGGCGGGTGGATCACGAGGTCAGGAGATCAAGACCATCCTGGTCAACATGGTGAAACCCCGTCTCTACTAAAAATACAAAACATTAGCTAGGCATGGTGGCACATGCCTGTGATCCCAGCTACTCAGGAGGCTGAGGCAGGAGAATTGCCTGAACCCAGGAGGCGGAGGTTGCAGTGAGCCGAGATCGCGCCATTGCACTCCAGCCTGGGTAACAAGAGTGAAACTCGGTCTCAAAAAAAAAATTACAGTTAAACAATGAACTATGTGAAAATGCCTGAATTAAAGGAAAATGTATCAAAAGAAATAAATGTGAAATGTGTGAATAGAAAAATGCAAATTTCAGGATATGATCAATATGTTGCATTTATATAAAGTTTTGAAACATGTAAAACAATCCTTCTTATATATGACTATGCTGTTTATATGGCAATAATATATAACCCTGCAAGAGACTGAGAGACACCTAATTCAGGATAGTGGTTGCTTTTGAGGAGAATAGAAAGGAATTGTATGGAAAATAATTACATAGTGACTTCCATTGTGTCTGCAGAGTTCCATTGCTATCTGTGTTTTTTTAATGCCCGAAATATTTCATAAAACAAACCAATTATAAAAAAAGGATTCAAAATGTATATGGAATATGATCTACAACTTTTGAATGTTATCGGCAAAGGAGAGAACATGGATGGATTAAATAGTGGTTTTCTAAGTGTTAGGCTCATAGATGGTTTCTATTTTTTATATTTTCCTATATTTTTCAAGTTTTCTACAATGAAATATGTATTATTATTATTATTATTATTATTATTATTATTGAGACAGAGTCTCACGTTCACACAGCCTGGGGTGCAATGGCATGATCTCAGCTCATTGCAACCTCCGCCTTCTAGGTTCAAGTGATTCTCCTACCTCAGCCTCCCAAATAGCTGGGATTACAGGTGCCTGCCACCATACCTGGCTAGTGTGTGTGTGTGTGTGTGTGTGTGTGTGTGTGTGTGTGTGTGTGGTTTTGTTTGTTTGTTTGTTTTGAGACAGAATCTTGCTCTGTTCAGACTGGAGTGCAGTGGTATAGTCTCAGCTCACTGCAACCTCTGCCTCCTGGGTTCAAGCGATTCTCCTGATTCAGTCTCCTGAGTAGCTGGGACTACAGGCATGTACCACCACACTCAGCTAATTTTTGTATTTTTAGTAGAGATGGGGTTTCACCATGTTGGCCAGTCTGGTCTTGAACTCTCCTGACCTCAGGTGATCCACCTACCTCAGTCTCCCGAAGTGTGGGAATTACAGGCGTGAGCCACTGCACCCAGCAACTGTTAGAATTTTTAAACCCAAAGAATGTTATTTAGTGTTATCTAATCACGTGATGACAAATAGTGATTTTTCAAAGACTGACAGAACAGTCTACAAGTTAACCACTTCCCAGTCAGAAGAACTACTCATGGGCCTAGAAACAGACTGGATCAAACTGCAGAGAAATAAACAATTTTGATTTGTTGTTTTATTTATTTTCTGTTAGTCTTATTCCTAGGACTTTATACATTTCACTGTTCATAGAACAGATTTCTGTTTCTTCTCAGCTTGGGTATCACTTTTACAGGAAACGACCCCTTCCCTCTCTACAACACACTTGCCCCTAATGCTGGGTTACATGACTCTCTTGTACCTTATCCTTAATGCTGTTGTGTCACTGTATCGTAATTGGCTGGTAATCCATCTATCTCTGCTGTAGTTTAAGCTGCACAAAGATGAGATGTAGGTATTTTGTTCATCACTGAATCAGTACCAGTAACTAGCACAATGTCTGGCACATAGAAGGCATTGGTAAATAATTCTTGAATGAATGAATGAATGAACAAAAGGTCACAACTGAAGGGGACGTTCTGGAAACTGAGCCATTTGATGAGAAACTTTAGGTTTTTCACTCATAGATACAAGGATGGTAATTAGGCTGAATAATAAGATGTGGTTAATTCTCTCTGGAACTCTTTTAAGTGGAAAAGTGAAAAGTCAGAGCTTTAGATGCCAGTGCCTTACTAGAAATAATGAATGGAAAAATGAGGAAATAAGAAAGTATACCCAAGATAGAGATAAATAATATTTTAAAAGTTTAAGGTGGTTCCTCCTTCATTTTATCTGATTTTGTGTTGTTTTAAAGTCTTGCCTTAAATGATATTTCTTAATATTAGATATGTTTTATCAGTATTCGTTTTTTAAAATGCATATAGAAAAATTCAGAAATCACGACTCTATACCTTCATAAACTTTCAGTGCACGGCAACCCAGAACCTCCCTCCCCCGCCCCCCGCCAACTTCTCTTAACTACTGCCTTTCCCCACAGATAACTACTATATCCAGAGTAATTGTTTTTTTAATAATACAATCGTTATAGAATGCCTCGACCTATTATTCCCCTGTTTGTACCTGCAGTAAGTCATCCTGTTGTCCCAACACCATCTTGTACCTAGTAATCTGAATGAAGGCATAGCAACTTTAGCCCAAGAAGGGATGCTCCATTCTATTGACAACAAATGTCATACTCCCAAATCATCATTTAACTTTTATTGCAGAGATTCTAAACTATGGGTATGTAGAAAGGTGGAGAACAGAAACTTACATATAGTTTAGTTGGCATGAGCCCTTGTTTCCTTGGATATTGAAAACCTTAAAACTGCAGGGTGGGGGGTGGGGAGGTGGGAAGAGATAGCATGGGGAGAAATGACAGATACAGGTGAGGGGACGGAAGGCAGCAAAGCACACTGCCATGTGTGTACCTATGCAACAATCTTGCATGTTCATCACATGTACCCCAAAACCTAAAATGCAATAAAAAAAAAACAAAAAAAAAACTGCAGGGTCTATTATTTAAGAGATATTAGAGTCAGTTTGCTTCTCAGTTTCAACATTGTCTTACTGAAGACAATAGCTGTATACCATTCTTTCATTTATGCCACAAACAACTATCCGGTGGCCTACTGGTGGTCCTCTTTCAGGGCAAAGCATGATGCAATGTTTGTGGAGGATGTGATGATTAATAAGCATACTTTTTACTGTAAGGCACTTATAACCAAGTAAGGAAAATGAAACACATAAATATAAAATGATACAGGCATATCTCATTTTATTGGGCTTTGCTTTATTGTAATTTGCAGATACTGCATTTTTTACAAATTGAAAGTTGGTGCCAAACCTGCATTGATTGAGAAAGTCTGTTGGGACCATTTTCTCCAGAAGAATGTGCTCACGTTGTTTCTCTGTGTCCCATTTTGGTAATTTTTGCAATATTTCAATTTTTTTTTCATTCTATCTGTCATGGTGATCAGTGATCTTTGTTATTGCTATTGTAATTGTTCTGGGACGCCATGAACCACACTCTTATGACAGGGAACTTAATAAATGTTATGTGTATTCTGACTGCTCTATTGACCAGCTATTTCCCCATCTCTCTCCCTCTCCTCAGGACTCCCTATTTCCTGAGACACAACAATATTGAAACTAGTCCAACTAATAACCTTACAATGGCCTGTAAACTCTAAACGTTCAAGTAAAAGGAAGAGTTGCACATCTGTCACCTTAAATCAAAGGCTAGAGACGCTTAAACTTAGTGAAGAAGGCGAGTTAGGCCAAAAGCTAGACCACTTGTGCCAGTTAACCAAGTTGTTAATGCAAAGGAACAGTTCTTGAAGGAAATTAAAAGTGCTACTCTAGTGAACAAACAAATAATAAGAAAGTGAAACAGCCTTAATGCTGATAAGGAGAAAGTTCGAATGGTCTGGATAGAAGATCAAACCAGCCACAACATTTCCTTAAGCCAAGGCCCAATCCAGACCAAGGCCCTAATTCTCTCCAATTCTATGAAGGCTGAGGGAGGTGAGGAAGCTGCAGGAGAAAAATTGGAAGCAAGCACAGGTTGGCTCAAGAGATTTAAGGAAAGACGCCATCTCCAGAAAATGACAGTATAAGATAAAGGAGCAAGTGCTGATGGAGAAGCTACAGTAAGTTATCCAGGAGATCTAGCTAAGATCATTAATCGATGAAGGTGACCATATTAAACAACAGATTTTGAGTGTAGAGAAACAAACTTCTATTAGAAGAAGATGCCATCTAGGACTTTCATAGCTAGAGAGGAGAAGTCAATTCCTGACTTCAGAGTTTTGAAGGACAGGCTGACTCTCCTGTTAGGAGCTAATGCAGCTGGTGACTTTAAGTGGAAGCCAGTGCTCATTTACCATTCTGAAAATAATAGACCCCTTAAGAATTACACTAATTCTACTCTACCTGTGCCCCATAAATGGAACAACAAGGCCTGGATAACAGCATGGTTTACTATATATTTTAAGCCCACTATTGAGAACTACTCCTCAGGGAAAAAAAAAAAAAAATCCCTTTCAACATACTAATATTCATTGACAATATACTTGGTCACCCAAGAGCTCTGATGGAGATATGCAAAGAGATTAATGTTGTTTTCATGCCTGCTAACGCAACATCCATTCTGTAGACCATGGATCAAGGAGTAATTTTGACTTTCAAGTCATTATTTAAAAAAATTTTTTGTAAGGCTATAGCTGACATAAATGGTAATTTCTCTGATGGATCTGGGAAAGGTAAACTGAAACCTTCTGAAAAAGATTCACCATTCTGGAATCCATTAAGAATATCTGTCATCTAGGAGAGGAGGTCAAAATATCAACATCAACAGGAGTTTGGAAGGAGGTTTTTTTTTGAGATGGAGTCTTGCTCTGTCACCAAGCTGGAGTACAGTGGCACGATCTCAGCTCACTGCAACCTCCGCCTCCTGGGTTCAAGTGATTCTCCTGCCTCAGCCTCCCAAGTAGGTGGGACTGCAGGTGTGTGGCACCACACCCAACTAATTTTTGTATTCTTAGTAGAGGGAGTTTCACCATGTTGGCTAGGATGGTCTCGATTTCTTGATCTCATGAACTGCCCACCTGGGCCTCCCAAAGTGCTGGGATTACAGGCATGAGCCACTGTTCCCGGCCAGAAGGAGTTATTCTAACCCTCATGAATGACTTTGAGGGGTTCAAGATGTTCATGGGGGAGGGGACTGCAGATGTGGTGAAAATAGCAAGAGAACTAGAATTAGCAGTGGAGCCTAGAGATGTGACTGAATGGCTGCAGTCTCATGATCAAACTTGGACGGATGAGGAGTTGCTTTTTATGGATGAGCAAAGAAATTGTTTTTTTCTTTTTTGAGACAGGGTCTTGCTTTGTCACTCAGGCTTGAGTGCAGTGGTGCAATCATGGCTCACTGCAGCCTTGACCTCCAGGCTCAAGTGATCCTCCCACCTAGCCTACAGCATAGGTGGGACTACAGGCATGAGCCACCATGCCCAACTAATTTTTTTGTTTTTTGTAGAGACGGGGTCTCACTATGTTGCTCAGGCTGGTCTTGAATGCCTGACCTCAAGCAGTTTTACTGCCTTCGTCTCCCAAAGTGCTGGGATTACAGTGTGCCAGACTGAAAGTGGTTTCCTGAGATGGAATCTCCTCCTGGTGAAGATGCTGTGAACATCGTTGAAATGATAACAACAGATTTAGAATATTTCCTAAACTTAGTTAATAAAGTAGCAGCAAGGTTTGGGAGGACTGATTCCAATTTTGTTTTTTCACTTTTGATTTTTTTAAGAGATAGGATCTTGCTCTGTAACCCAGGCTGGAGTGTAGTGGTGTGATCATAGCTCACTGTAGCCTTGAACTCCCTGACTCAAGTGATCCTCTCACCTCAGCTTGCCAAGTAGGTGGGACTACAGCTACTTGCCACAGTGTAACTTGAATTGTGAAAGATGCTCTGCTGTGGGTAAAATGCTGTCAAATACCATTGCATGAAACAGAGAAATCTTTTGTGAAAGGAAGAATTCCTCAATGCAGGAAACTTCACTGTTGTCTTATTTTAAGAAGTTGCCACAGTCACCCCATCCTTCAGCAACCACCACCCTGATCAGTTAGTAGCTACCAACATTAAGGCAAGACCCTCCACTAGCAAAAAGATGACAAGTAGCTGAAGGCTTAGGTGATCATTAGCGGTTTTTTTTCGTAATAAAGCATTTTTTGAATTAAGGTATGTACTTTTTTTTTTTCTTTTTGTGACGAGGTCTCAGTTTGTTGCTCAGGCTCGCAGACTAGAATGCAGTGGCTCAATCCTGGTTCACTGCAGCCTGGAACTCCTGGGCTCAAGTGATTCTCCCACCTCAGCTTCCCAAGTAGCTGGGTCTATGAGTGTGCACCACCACACTCTGCTAATTTTTTAAACTTTTTTTTTCTTTTTTATAGACAGAGGATCTCACTATGCTGCCCAGGCTTGTTTCAAACTACTGGCATCAAGTGAGCCTCCTGCCTTGACCTCCCAAAGTGCTGGGAATTTAGGTGTGAGCACATGTGCCTGGCCTGTTTTTTTCTAGACAGTGTTTTCCCGTACTTAATAGACTATAGCATAGCATAAACATAACTTTTTTATGCACTGAGAAACCAAAAAAATTTTGTTACTGACTCTATTGTAATACTCTTTTTGCTACTGACTCTGTTGTAATACTTTTTTTGCTACTGACTTTATTGTGATACTTTTTTGTTACTGACTTTATTGCCTTATTGTGGTGGTCTGCAGCTGAACCCACAATAAACCTGAGGTATGCCTGTACTTGAAAGTAGTCTTTTAGAAGTGATATAAAAATACCAAGAGGAAGGGAGAGATTTTTTTTTGGCTGGGGGAATAAGAACAACTGTCCCAAGCAACGATAAGTAAGATAGCATTCTAATCAATAGGAATGGCACAGCCAAAGTGTAGGAATGGAAAAGTACAGTAGGAGTGAGGAATGTTTTTGTGAAGCATTAGACACAAGCAGAGAATGTCTATTAATAGGTTGAAAAGGGCCCTGAGTGCTCATTTAAGGATTTGAGACTTTATTCAACAAGCAGTGGAGAGTCTGAGGTTTCTGAGGAGAAAGGAGCCATGGCTCTCAAACCCAAATTTCATATAGTTTCTGATTTATCTACCAGCTAAGGTTACTGTACCACCCTTGAGGCTGCATGGGTTGGGACAACTTTGAGGATTAGTGAAATCATTTGTTATTAATGAAGGGGTTAACAATAGTTAAGGCACCATAGCAATTGTGAACAATCTTCTGTTTTAATTTTTTCCTAGAGGATCTTTTTCTAGTCAAGTCTTCTCTGAGTAGATGAGAGAGAGAACTTTGAACATCTCAGGGAAAAGTGTTAAGAGTAAGTTTTTTTTTTTTGAGACGGAGTTTCGCTCTTGTTACCCAGGCTGGAGTGCAATGGCGCGATCTCGGCTCACCGCAACCTCCGCCTCCTGGGTTCAGGCAATTCTCCTGCCTCAGCCTCCTGAGTAGCTGGGATTACAGGCACGCACCACCATGCCCAGCTATTTTTTTTGTATTTTTAGTAGAGACGAGGTTTCACCATGTTGACCAAGATGGTCTCGATCTCTTGACCTTGTGATCCACCCGCCTCGGCCTCCCAAAGTGCTGGGATTACAGGCTTGAGCCACCGCGCCCGGCCAAGAGTAAGTTTTTTTTAATGCAATACAAGTGAGATTGGAAATGTAGTTGGCCCTTCATATATGTGGTTTCTCCATCCATAGATTCAACCAGCTGCAGATAAAAAATATTTGAGAGAAAAAACAGTAAACATAATAATATAACAATAAAAATATGAAATTGAAAAATACAGTATCACTACTTACATAACATTTACATCATATTAGGTATTGTAAGTAATCTAGAGATTATTAAAGTATACAGGATGCTGTGCATAGGTTATATGCAAATACTGCACCATTTTACATAAGAGATTTGAGCATCTGGGGATTTTGCTATCTAACAGGGTGGTGGGAGTGTATGTATCTTGGAACCAATCCCCAGTGGATACCAAGGGAGGACTGTATATTATTATCTTTCTACCACTGTGCTTGTCCCATTTTAACATTCTTTTCCTGAATGAGAAACATCATACTGTACAGAAAAAGCACACAGAATGAAGAGTCAACTCCTGAAGTCTAAGTCTTGGCTCTGCTACTTACTATCTTTGTGACCCTGAGCAAGTTACTTAACCTTTGTGATCTTATCATGTGGTGGTTAGGAGATTCCAGCTGGAAAGTAGTTGTGAAAGCATTAGTAACAGAATTAGGATGCATGTTGCCTTTTATTTGGAAATAATGTTTCCCGTAGACATTGCTGACATTGTTTATAGATGCCTCTGTAAAGACCAAGGTGTGTCCTGCATCATGTCCACTGTGCTGAAAGGCAGTGTGTTATGGAAAGTCACTGGGGTGGAAAGCAGAAACACTGACTTCCAGCCCACAGCCTGCCATTGGCAGTAAACTCAAATGAAATTTGGACTTCATAAACCACTCTGCTTTTGTCTTAAGGTACTGTGAAAACAAAACACAATAGTCATAAAAACAACAGAAGCACATACGTGCGCCGTGCGCGCACGCGCGTGCACACACACACACACACACACACACACTCTGGCTCAAATTCCAAGACACTTAAAAGAACAATGCACATCTTTATTGGAGAACTACTGTTGAAAAGAAGATGCATTGGACATGGTACTACTAGACTTCTTAAAAAGTACTTTTTTCCCACATTGTATAATAGTTGTCCTATCTCCTTTTTTCCTTTCTCCTGCACCATGCTGTGCAGCATCAGTCACACTCCTAGATTGTTCCTTCCTGGCTTTTTTTTTTTTTTTTTTTTTTTTTGAGACGGAGTTTCGCTCTTGTTGCCCAGGCTGGAGTGCAATGGCGCGATCTCGGCTCACCGCAACCTCCGCCTCCTGGGTTCAGGCAATTCTCCTGCCTCAGCCTCCTAAGTATCTGGGATTACAGGCACGCACCACCATGCCCAGCTAGTTTTATTGTATTTTTAGTAGAGACGGGGTTTCACCATGTTGACCAGGATGGTCTCGATCTTTCGACCTCGTGATCCACCCGCCTCGGCCTCCCAAAGTGCTGGGATTACAGGCTTGAGCCACCGCGCCCGGCCCTTCCTGGCCTTTTTATCATTGCTGTCATTATCATTATTTGGAGAGTTTTCCACTTTCTTTTCCTACCTATTGTTCTTTTCAGCATAAGGAAGATAGCTAATTGAAACAAGAAAGGAATTCTTTCTTAGAAAAGGGACAGGGGGCCACTTAATATTTTGTGCCTGTGTCGCTGGCTGTTCTATACAAGGCAACCTCGTTAACCCCAAACACCTTTTCTGTGAAGCTAGATCGAGCAATATTTGCTCCTTTAAATTTCAAATAAGGATGAGATGAGGTAAAGGATAAGGAGATGCTGTGTAAATGTGAAAACACTATACAAATATGAGGTTGCATTAATTTGTAGCCTCAGCAACTGTTTGCAGTTTGTCACTCTGTCAGCTCAATCTTCTAAGATCCTAACACGTCTGAAATCTTGTTCAGGAAAGTTCCACTCTGTTTTTAATCATGGCTGGCCACACTGGTTTGTTGTTGCAATTCATAGCTAGGCCACCGTGTATTTTTATATTTATAGTGATATACCACTTTATAAAAGCTTTTGAGAAACATTCTCTCTGATGCTCATGGTATCCTGTGAGATGATTTTGTCACCCACATGGTTGAAGCTGTACCTCAGGCCTCCCCATTGTTTTTTGCTTTTTGTTTGTTTGTTTTTGAGACAGAGACTTGCTGCCAGGCTAGAGTGCAGCGGCTCAACCTTGGCTCACTGCAACCTCTGCCTCACTGCAATCTCGGGTTCGGGCGATTTTCCTGCCTCAGCTTCCAGAGTAGCTGGGACTACAGGTATGTGCCACCACGCCCAGCTAATTTTTATATTTTTAGTAGAGATGGGATTTCACTATGTTGGCCAGGATGGGCTTGAGCTCTTGACCTTGTGATCCACCTGCCTCGGCCTCCCAAAGTGCTGGGATGACAGGTGTGAGCTACCATGCCTGGCCTCTTTTTGCCACTCCTGCTTGCAGTCACCTTATTTGAGTACCACTACAGCTACTTAAGTAACCCATCTTCTCTTCCCCTGTAAAACTTCATAGAAGTGTGAGTGATGCTTCTGAATTTGATCAGTAGGATATCCTCCACTAACCATTTAGTGGGTCTGCCCTTCTGTCTGTTAACAATTGATTCAGCAAATGAATAGCAAAAAGCACACAAGCCTGATGTGGCCTTTGTGATGCCTGTTTCCAGACCTCTTAGACACACTGAAAGCTGGGTGGACCCACAGCTTTTGATTTGGAGTTTGATACTGCTTTCATGCCCTATTGTTTAACTCAGTTTCACAGTCATCTTTTTTAGTCAGTGAAGCAACCTGAGTGTCCCCTGAGTAGCAAAACTTCTTGCAAGCTGTCAGTTCTCTTGTCATTAAAAGTCTTCCTTTTGTTTTCGGAGTTTCTTTGGAGTAGGAAAGTACTTGATCTTAGTCATTGTCAAAGACGTCATGGTACAGGGAAAGCATGTGGCTTTGGAGAGAGGCTGCTCCCAGTGTGACCCTGGGAATTCCTGTATTTTCTTTGAGTCTCGCCTTCTTTCCTCATTTGTAAAATGAAGCTGTCAGTGTCTGCCTAATTAGGTTGTTATGAAGATTAAATGTAATGTTTATAGAGTGCCTGTATATATTATTATAACGTTAAGAGGTATTACACTAGTTTTGCAGACAGGCCCATAACCACTTTCACATATATATGTATTTTTTTACTTCTGGATATTTTGGCATGTCTATTTCAAGATAACTTCATGAGTAATTAACTTCATATCTATTGTTGAAAGAGTTGCCATTGAATTCTAGAGTTGAAAGAGAGCCAGTTGTTTTCTTGTATAATAGTTTAGAGCCATTCTCAAACTTGGCAGGGCTTCCTGAGAGGAATGAGGTGGACTTGAGGCTCGTTCCTGCTTCAACCAGAGCTGAAATTTTTTTTTTTCTGTATTATATACTGACATTTGATGTAAGGTATGATTTGAAAAAGACATCCACTGATTGAAAACAAAAAAGCTTCAAATTTTTAATAAAGCTTTCTTCCTATCCAACACAGAAATCTGCTTTCCAACATGAGAGACAGGTAATGACTTAGGAGAGTGTATCCTGATGCGAGGTTTAAATTCTAAGCTTTCCAATGCCTGAAATACAGAAGACGCTCAAGAAGTGCTCACTGAATGGATAAATTCTTGGTCATTGTTGTGGTAAGGGTCAACTGAATAGTGCTGGACCTTTGTTCTAGCTTCTGTGTGAGCATTTTCGTTCCTTTATTCAACACATAATTATTTGATGATAGATTTTGAGTCAGGACATTATTCCTTCTGATTTAAACCTCTATGTATTTTGAATCTTGATAATCCTCTCAGAGAAACCAACTTTGCTTAGTCTGTCAGAGTCCAGGAGAGCTCATTAGTTAAGTGTTATGAGCTCATAGGGCTGAAAGGAATCTTAGAAGGGATGCAGGGAAGGGAAAGAGTGCTGCAACAAGAAGGAGTGTAGTGAAGTGGTTAAGGACACAGGCCTTGGAGCCAAACAGCTTGGAATTGAGTCCCGCTGTGGGACCAAGAGCAAGTTACTTAATTAACCTCTTTATGCCTCAGTGTTCTCATCAGTGATATGGGATTCGAACAATAATTACCTCAGAGGGTTGTTGGAAGCATCAAAAGAATTTCTATATAAAGCTGTTAGAACTGTGCCTAGCAGGTACGTAGTGCTCCATATTAACAATGATTATTGGAAGTATTATTATCATTAAGACCTACTTCATATGTGCCAGCTCATTTAACCCTCATGTGAGGAAATGGTGGTCCCCAGGAACACATTGAGGAATACTACATTAGTCTACAGCATGCCACTCATGGATTTTAACCAAGGAAGTTAATTGATCAGAATTATATTTTTTAAAAGTCACTCTTGGAACAGGTAGACTGAAAAGGAATGAAACTGAAGGCAGTGAGACCAGTTAGACGATTGCTATGGTAACTATACAAGAAGTAGGGAGGCTTTTTCTGGAAAGGGTTAGATGATAAATATTGCAGGCGTTGTGGGCCACACAATCTTTTGCAACTACTCAGCTCTGCTGTTGTAGCACAGAAGCAGCCACAGGCAATACTTAAATGAATATGGCTGCATTCTAGTAAAACTTGACTTGCAGAGTTTTAGTATGGGATGACAAGATTTGGAGATGGATGGTGCTGATGATTGTACAACAGTGAGAATGTCTTCCATTCCATGGAATTGTATGCCTAAAAATGGCTAAAATGATAAATTATATGTTAGGTATATTTTATCACAAAAAAACTTTGTGGGAAGAAATGAAACACTTTTCAGTTTGTATCATAACTTAAATCAAGGAAACTGGTGAAGAAAATGAGAATAGGTGTGGAAGCAACAACTAGAGACTACAAAGTGTTTTCTGTTTGGGATATAAAGGGAAAGGCTCCTGTACCTTGTGGAAGAAATAAAAGAAACATGGAAAGCAAGTTAAATTTGAAGAAAAAATAGGTGATGGGGGATGGGGGGTAAAATAGAGGACAGCTTTGATTTGTAGCGTCTTCAGGGCCAGGGAGATGGAAGCAGATAGTAGCTTGGTACCTGCGTGGATGTATATACAAGGTGGAAACCTGTCTTCATTTTGGACTGATGGACTTTGCTCAGAGAAGCTTTGGGATACATTTATAATCATTATAATCACTGGATTGACTTCATTTAAATAGGATCCATTCTTGCCTAAGAACCCTTAGTGTTTTTAGATGAAAATATCTAAGTACAAGCCGGGCTTGGTGGTACATATCTGTAGTCCCAGCTACTTGGGAGGCTGAGGCAGGAGGATTGCCTCATCCCAGGAGTTTAAGTCCAGCCTGGGCAACACAGCAAGACCCCATCTCTTAATTAAAGGAAAAAAAAATCCAGGTACCCAAAGTGTAAGTGCTTCCCTAGAATCTCCTGATAGTTACTTACGGATAATCATATATTTATATCCATACTAGGCCTCTGTCAAAGTACTCTATAAACAGATCCTTCAAAGGGTTTCTGTGGGAAGACGAACATGTAAGTCAACCAAGAGTGACTATCTCAAAAGGATTAGAAAGAGACCAGTTCTTGAGAATCAGAGGCAAATAGTTCAGCTTTGAGTAAATTTGGTGGGTGTGAGACTTAGAAAGGACAGACTTCAGAAGTGGCCTCACTAGGTAGAAATCTAGGGAGATGGATGAATGCACCGGCAGTTCCTAGTTAGCTTGGATGCAGATATTCACCAGGCTGCAGAGATCCCTGAGACCTGGTAGGAGGAAGAGCAGATCTTGATGTTATCTAGAGAGGCTGAAGACTGTAATTTTTCATATTTAAAATGATTAAAACTAAGCTTTGACAAAATTGTTTTTATTTCAATTTCTAGAACTGTTATAGATTTTCCAAAGTGAAATCTGTGACAAAGTAGAAAATTGGCAGCCTAGCATCTAGTTGTCATTGGAGAAAGGAGGAGCCCAGGGAGTGGGGACAGTGCAAACCATCCATCTGGCTGCATTTTTCTCTTCTCCTATGATAAGAGCCACCCACCTTCCTCCCAGTGCAGAGCTGCTCCTCTGGCTAATTCCAAATGAGCTATATATCAACATGCAAAGAACTGTCTCGCAGTCCTCAGAGTCTAGCTATAGTTCTGTACCAAGCTTCTTATCTTCTTTTGCTTCTTGTTATTAAATCTTTCCCTTGAGGAGCAAAGATGGCATGAGGTATGCTGCTGCTGCATACTGGTCTCTGGAGAGGTGAAGGGTGAGGGGGCGCTGACCCACGGGAAGCCAAGTGCGTGTGCAAGATTGGCCGATGTTCTTTATCACAGGAAGAATTTTTTCCATGACCTTTAGGTGCATTTACATTCATCTTAAAAACAAAACACTGAACTCAGTACTTGGAAAAGATAGCATTTCACTATGTTGCCTGAAAGCTGAAGAGCAGTGGCTATTCACAGATGTGACCATGACACACTGAGGTCTGAAACTCCTGGCCTCAAGAAACCCTCCTGCCTCAGCCCCCTGAGTAGCTGTGACTGTAGGTGTGCCACCACTCGGGTGTGTAAATGTGTCTCTATGTAGTCTCCTAGAGTGGGTAGTCCTGCTTCTTTTATCAAGCCACTTTCCCTATTCTTAAAATATGGATGTATTAGTCCATTTTTATACTGCTGATACATACCCGAGAACTGGAAAGAAAAAGAGGTTTAATTGGACTTAAGTTCCACATGTCTAGGGAGGCCTCACAATCATAGTGGGAGGCAAAAGCCACTTCTTACATGGCAGCAGCAAGAGAAAATGAAAAGATGCAAAAGTGGAAACCCTTGATAAAACCATCAGATCTTGGGAGACTTATTTACCACCACAAGAACAGTATGGGGAAAACTGCCCCCATGATTCAAATGATCTCCTACTGGGTCCCTCCCACAACACGTGGGAATTATGGGAGTACAATTTCAGATGAGATTTGGGTGAAGACACAGCCTAACCTTATCGTTCTGCCCCTGGCCCCTCCAAATCTCATGTCCTCGCATTTCAAAACCAATCATGCCTTCCCAACAGTCCCCCAAAGTCTTAACTTATTTCAGTATTCACCCAAAAGTCCACAGTCCAAAGTCTCATCTGAGACGAGGCAAGTCCCTTGTGCCTATGAGCCTGTGAAGTCAAAAGCAAACTAGTTACTTCCTAGATACAATGGGGGTTACAGGTATTGGGTAAATACAGCTATTCTAAATGGGAGAAATTGGCCAAAACAAAGGGGTTATAGGGCCCATGCAAGTCTGAAATCCAGAAGGGCAATCAAATTTTAAAGCTCCAAAATGACCTCCTTTGGCTCCAGATCTCATGTCCAGGTCACGCTGATGCGAGGTAGGTTCCCATGGTCTTGGGCAGCTCTGCCCTTGTGGCTTTGCAGGGTATAGCCTCCTTCCCAGCTGCTGTCACAGGCTGGCATTGTGTGTCTACACCTTTTCCAGGCAAACGATGAAAGCTGTCAGTGGATCTATGTTTCTGGGGTCTCACAGCTCCACTAGGCAGTGCCCCGTAGGGACTCTGTATGAGGGCTCCAACCCCACAATTCCCCTCCTCACTGCCCTAGCAGAGGTTCTTCATAAGCATCCTGCTCCTGCAGCAAACTTCTGCCTGAGTATCCAGGCATTTCCATACATCTTATGAAATCTACGAAGATGTTCCCAAACCCCAATTCTTGACTTCTGTGCACTCGCAGGCTCAGTACCACATGGAATCTGCCAAGGCTTTGGGCCTGCACCCTCTAAAACTATGGCCTGAGCTCTATGTTGGCCCCTTTCAGCCATAGCTGGAGTGGCTGGGACACAGGGCACCAAGTCCCTAGACTGCACACAGCATGGGGACCCTCGGCCCAACCCACAAAACCATTTTCTCCTAGACCTCCATGCCTGTGACAGGAGGGGCTGCCATGAAGACCTCTGACATGACCTGGAGACATTTTCCCCATAGTATTGGGAGTTAACATTCGTTCCTCATTCCTTATGCAAATTTTACAGCCAGCTTGAATTTCTTCTCAGAAAATGGGTTTCTTTTTTCTATCACATTGTCAGGCTGCAAATTTTCCAAACTTTTATGCTCAGCTTCCCTTATAAAACTGAATGCTGTTAACAGCATCCAGGTCACATCTTGAATGCTTTGCTGCTTAGAAATTTCTTCCGCCAGATAGCCCAAATCATCTCTCTCAAGTTCAAAGTTCCACAGATCTCTAGGGCAGGAGTAAAATGCCACCAGTCTCTTTGCTAAAACATAACAAGAGTCACCTTTGCTCCAGTTCCCAACAAGTTTCACATCTCCATCAGACCACCTCAGCCTGGATCTTATAGTCCATATTGCTATCAGGCTTCTGGTCAAAGCCATTTAACAAGTTTCTAGGAAGTTCCAAACTTTTCCACATTTTCCTGTCGTCTTCTGAGTACTCCAGTCTGTTCCAACCTCTACCTGTTACCCAGTTCCAAAGTTGCTTCTACATTTTCGGGTATCCTTTCAGCAATGCCCCACTTTACTGGTACCAATTTACTGTACTAATCTGTTTTCATGCCGCTGATAAAGACATACCAGGACTGGGAAGAAAAAGAGGTTTAATTAGACTTACAGTTCCATGTGGCTTGGGAGGTCTCAGAATCATAGTGGGAAGCAAAAGGCACTTTTTTTTTTTTGAGACAGAGTCTTGCACTGTCATCTGGGCTGGACTGCAGTGGTGTGATCTTGGCCCACCACAACCTCTGCCTCCTGGAATCAAGCAATTCTCCTGCTTCAGCCTCCTTAGTAGCTGGGATTACAGGTGCCTGCCACTATGGCTGGCTATTTTTTTGTATTTTTAGTAGAGACAGGGTTTCACTATGTTAGCCAGGCTGGTCTCGAACTCCTGACTTTGTGATCCACCCACCTCAGCCTCCCAAAGTGCTGGGATTACAGGCATGAGCCACCACACCTGGCAGGCACTTCTTACACGGTGGCACAAGATAAAATGCAAAGATGCAAAAGCGGAAGCCCCTGACAAACCATCAGATCTTGGGAGACTTATTGACTACCATGAGAACAGTATGGGGGAAACTGCCCCCATGATTCAAATTGTCTCCCACCTGGGCCCTCCCACAACACATGGGAATTATGGGAGTACAATTTAAGATGAGATTTGGGTGGGGACACACCCAAACCATATCAGTGGATATCTCTTTTCTACACATTACCTCTGTGATTTGGAAGAGGCCACTTTTCTTTTTGCTCCACCTCCCGGATTCAACACAGAGAGCTCCTAGGATTGCAGTTATTCTGTCAACTTCTCCAGGGAAGAAAGAAGCAGCTGACATGGGTCTTCTGCTACTATTTAATTATAAAAGAAACTTTTTTAAGCTGAACCTGATGTTTCACTTGAAACAGGTGCTTAGGTGGTAGTGTTTGTGAATTCTTGACTTTTGTTCCAAGAAAGAAGACTAAATAAGTAGCAAGTGTGGATAAGAAAAAAATCATTCCCCTAGCTTCAGAAGCACATATCCTGCTGCCTATATGATGCCTCCATTTGGAGGTACCAAAGCACCTCAGCAGCATGTTCAAAAGTTGGTATCATCTTAACCTGAGAGCTCTGCATCACAACTTATTCTTTGTTTAAGTGAATTTCACTGCTTCTCATCCCTTTGCCCACGATTTGGCATCTTCCTTGGTTTTTCTCCTGTCTTACCTTACTCCTTTAGTCAGTCAACGGAACTGTTCAGTACATCATCCCTGCTGCTGCTACCTGGCTTAGGCTATCATCTCTCAGCAGAATTGCTACAATAATCTTCTTCCTGGTCTTCCTCACTCTGATCTTATTCCTCCCTCGTCTCATTCTCTACACTATAGCCACAAGAACCTTCCTAAAATGTAACTTTGATCAAATCATTTTCCACTTTAAAGCCTTTAATATCTCCTCATTGCCTTCAAAATAAAAGCAAAACTCCTTCCCATGCGAGCAGGGCTTTGCATTCCTGATGTGGTACCTGTTTACCTGTTAGCTGATTTTCTGAAATCCACTTACACTGAACTGCTTGCAGAACCCAAGTAGCTTAATCTCTCATGTCTGTAGTCTCTTGAATATGCTATTTTTTTTTCCTGAAAAGCTCTACCTATTTTCTTCCCATAACCCACCCTACTAGCCTGTCCTTAGGCTTTAGCGAAGATGTTACTTTCTCCAGGAAGCTTTCCTTGATCTCTCCAAACTTGGTTAGATGTCTTACTTCTATATTCTGTAAAAGCCTGTTTTACTTTATTGGAAGATTTAGCATACTGTACTTTGTCTGATTACTTGTCTGCTACCTCAGAAGACTATAAGGTCCTCAAAGGCAGGAGTGATCTATTGTTCATCAGAGTATCATTTCTGGCATATGGTTGGGGGAATAGTAAATTTTTTTCACTCTTTAAAAAAAATTGTAGTAAAAAATCCATAACATTTACCATCTTAACCATTCTTAAATATATAAACTTTTTCATCATCCCATCATCCCGAAACTCTGTATCAACTAAATAGTAACTTTTCATTCCCATACAACCCCGGATTACCATGACTCTGCCTTCTATTTTTATGCATTTTACTATTTTTGGTACCTCATATAAGTGGAATCATACAATATTTGCCCTTTTGTATCTTGTTTATTTCATCTAGCATTTTTTCAAGATTCCTCCATGTTGTAGCATGTGTCAGAATTTCTTGTCTTTTTAAGGCTATGTAATATTTCGTTATATGTATATATCACATTTTGTTTATTCATTCATCCATTTGTTCATCCATAGACATTAGGGTTGTTTCCGCCTTTTGGCAGTTGTCAATAATGCTGCTAAGAACATGTGTGTACAAATATCTGTTTGAGTTCCTGCTTTCAGTTCTTTTGGAATTGCTGGATCTTATGGCAATCCTATGCTTAATTTTTCTGAGGAACTGCCGTAATGTTTTCAATAGCAGCTGCCCCATTTTCCTTTACCACTAGCAGTGCACTGGCGTCCCAATTTCTCAACATCCTTACCAATACTTGTTATTTATTCTCTCTCTCTCTCTCTCTCTCTCTCTCTCTCTCTCTCTCCTCTCTCTCTCTCTCTCTCTCTCTCTCTTTCTTTCTCTCCCCCTCTCTCTCTCTGTGTGTGTGTGTGTATGTGTGTGTGTGTGTGTGTGTGTGTGTGTGTGTGTGTAGGTAAGAAATTTTGTTTGTGTTTTAATATTAGCCATCCTAATGGGTATGAAGTGGTATCTAATTGTGATTTTGATTCACATTTACCTAATGATTAGTGATGCTGAACATCTTTTCATGTGCTTATTGGTCATTTTTATATCTTTTTTGGAGAAACGTCTATTCAAGTCTTTTGTCTCTTTTTAATTGGGTTTTGTTACTGAGTTTTAGGAGGTCTTTATATATTCTGGGTATTAATTCTATCAGATATGTGATTTGCAAATATTTTCTTTCATCCTTTGAGTTGTCCTTTCACTCTCTTGATGGTATCCTTTGAGCAACAAAGTCTTTCATTTTGACAAACTCTCATTTATCTATTTTTTCTTTTATTGCCTATGCTTTTGGTGTCATATCTAAGAAATCGTTGACAGATCCAATGTTATGAAGCTTTTCCTCTATGTTTTCTTCTAAGAGTTTTATAGTTTTAGCTCTTACATTTAGATCTTTGATCCATTTTGAGTTAATTTTTGTGTATGGTATAAGGTAAGGATCCAACTTCATTCTTTTGCAAGTGGATATCCAGTTTTGCTAGCAACATTTGTTAATAAAATTGTTTTCCCCATTGAATGGTCTTGGGACACTTGTTGAAAATCAGCTGACCATATATGTGAGGGTTTATTTCTGGGCTCTTTATTCTGTTAGTCTAAATGTCTGTCTTTATGCCAGTACCACATTGTTTTGATTACAATAGACTTGCCATAAGTTTTCATATCAAGAGATGTGAGTCTTCCAACTTTGTTTTTTCTCAAGTCTGAGACAAGGGCTTTTTTATTTTCCCCTTAAATCTTTTGTAGAAATGGGGTCTCTCTATGTTGACCAGGCTGGTCTCCAACTCCTGGCCTCAAGCAATCCTCCCATTTTGGCCTCCCAAAGTGCAGAGATTACAAGCGTGAGCCACTGCACCCAGCCTGAGACAAGATCTTAATGCTACTTGCTACTTCTTATTTGATCTTCCTCCTAACATATTTTTTTGTGTACCCTAGCATAAAGTGTTTGCTTTATTTATGTATTTATTGAGACAGAGTCTCACTCTGTCACCCAGACTGGAGTGCAGTGGCATGATCTTGGCTCACTGCAACCTCTGCCTCTTGGGTGCAAGTGATTCTGGTGCTTCAGTCACCCAAGTAGTTGGGAATTACAGGCATGTGCACCACACCTGGCTAATTTTTTGTATTTTTAGTACAGATGAGTTTTCACATGCTGGCCAAGCTGGTTTCAAACTCCTGGCCTCAAGTGATCTGCCTGGCTGAGCATCCCACAGTAATGAGCTGCCGCACCCAGCCCTAGAGTGTTTGCTTTAACAGCTCCTCCTAGGTGACTTCTCTTCCTTTCATTCCTGTTAAAACCACATTTCAATACTGGTTTTCTTTTCCTCTTTCACTCCATATCCCTTAATTTGGATTCTTCTTTGTGTGTGTCCAGGCCACAGTTGGCATTTTACAGTCTTTTTGTTTTTCTTTTTTAGAGACAGGTTCTTGGTGTGTCACCCAGGCTGTAGTGCAGCTGTATGATCATGGCTTACTATAGTCTCTAACTCCTGGGCTCAAGTGATCCTCCCATCTCAGCCTGCCCAGCATCTGGGACCATCAGGAAGACTCAGCTAAATTTTTTAAATTTTTGTAGAGATGATGTCTTGCTATGTTGTCCAGGCTGGCATCAAACTTCTGGCCTCAAGTGATCTTCCCATCTAAGCCTCCCAAAGCACTAGGATTACAGGGATGAGTCACTGTGGCGAGTTGAATTTTAAGATCTTAATCCTCATGGACAACCGTAAGAAGGGAGCCCTACCCATTTGTTGTCCCTATCTTTGAGTCTAGTTCAATTTCTTTTAGAACTGCCAGAGCCAAAAGTTGCTTTTGTTGTTCCTTTATCATCTGGGCTGTCTGTGTCATCTTTAGCATTGCAGGAAGACGCATAATGAGACAGTAGTGGTATGATGGACAAGGTCATTGACTTAGAGATTGTGTGTTTTAGTGAAAAGAACATTATATTGGAAGCCAAGAAACCTGGGTCCTAGCTTTGCATCTGTCACTAATTGGCAGGCAATTGAGCCTCTCTTACATAACTTATGGATGAGGCAAATTGAACTAGGTGGTTTCTGAGTTTCTTCTAAATCTAACCTAACAAGTTTGTTACTGTGCAAGATGACTTCCTTAGAAACAGAAGGCATTTAAGCTTGTTTTAATGGATAAATAGAACTTAGGTAAGAAAGAAAAATGTCAGGAGATTTAAAATAAGGAAATGAAAGTATTTTTAGGAGTCAGTGAAAGTAATAGTGATCAGACATTTTATTAAGTGATGCTGGGTTAATTGTATAACCACAGGAAAAAAATGAACCTGTCCTCTACCTCACACCATATGTAAAAATCAGTTCATATGGTTTGCAAACTAAATGAGAAAGGTAAAATAATAAAGATTCTAAAACAAAGGAGAATACCTACATGGCCTTAGAATAGGCACAGATTTCTTAAAACTAAAAACTACTAACATGAAGGAAAAGACTGATAGATTGGATTTCAATAAAGTTAGGAACTACAGTTGATCAAATTTAGTTCTTAATTAATCACCATTAAGACAGAAGAAATTTTTGAGCTATTATATCTGACAAATAACTTGAATGGAGACTATACAAAGAACTCTCACAAACTAGTTAGAAAAATGCAGTTAACCCAACAGGAAAAAGTGGGCAAAGACTTAAATGAGCACTTCACAAAGGAGGATGTCTGAATCGCCAATCAGCTTATGAGAAAATGCAAATTTAGATGAGAGTGAGCGAACACACACATGAGAAAATGCAGCAATATCATTAGGGAAGTGCAAATCAAACCCACAGAAAGGTACTACTTTATACCGATTAGGATGGCAGCAATTAAAAAAGAAAAGGGAAAATAACAAGTGTTGGCAAGGATATGGAGAAATTGTAACCTTTTTATATTGCTGTTGGGAGTACAAAATGGTTCAGCCACAAAATGCGGAATGGTTCAGGAAAACAGTTTGACAGTTCCTCAAAGAAGTTAAATGTATGATTACCAATTCTACTTCTAGGTATAGACTCAAAAGAATTGAAAGCAGGTACTAAAACAAGTACATGTGTGTGCATTGTTCATAATAGCTGAAAAGTAGAAAGAACTCAATGTCCATCAACAGATGAATGAGTAAACACATTGTGGTATGTACATTTTTGGGATGTATATTTTGGGTGTTTATTTTTATTTTTTTTGCTTTTTTTGTTATTTTTAATTGGCATATAATATGTGATACAGTGTGATATTTTTATACATGTATACAATGTGTAATGATCAAATTAGGGTAATTGGTATATCCATCTCAAATATTTATCATTTCTTTGTATTGGGAACATTCAAAATCCACTTTTCTAGCAATTTAAAAATATACAATAAGTTGTTAATCATAGTCACTCTGTAGTACTACAGAACACTAGAACTTATTCCTTCTAGCTAGCTATACCTTTTGTACCCATTAACCAACCTTTGGCTATCCCTCCCTCTCTGCTATCCTTCCCTGATTCTAGTAACAATAGTAACAACTATTTATTTTACTCTAGTACAATAGTAATAACTAATTCAATGAGATCAACATTTTATGCTGCCACATATGAGTGAGAATGCTGTATTTCTCTTTTCATGCCTGGCTTATTACATTTAATGTAATGTCCTCCAAGCTCATTCATTGCCACGAATGACAGAATTTTGTTCATTTTTAATGGCTAAATAGTATTCCATTGTGTATATATACCACATTTTTGTTATCCATTCCTCTGTTGGTGGACACTTAGGTTGATTCCATATCTTAGTTATTATGAATAGTGCTGCAATAAACATGGGAGTGTGGATATCTCTTTAACATACAGATTTTCTTTCCTTTAGGTATATACTCAGTAATGGGATTGTTGGATCATATAGTAGTTCTATTTTTTTTTTGAGGCACCTCCATAATGCTTTCCATAATGGCTATACTAATCTACATTCTCAGCAACAGTTTATAAGAGTTCCCCTTTCTCTGTTTCCCTTTCTCAGCATTCATTATATTTTGTTTTTTTGATAATAGCCATTTTAACTGGGCTGAGATGATATCTCATTGTGGTTTTGTTTTGCATTTCCCTGATGATAAGTGATGAGCATTTTTACATATATTTTTGGCCATCTGTATGTCTTATTTTGAGAGTTGCCTATTCAGTTCATTTGCCTATGTTTTAATTGAACAATTTAGTCTTTTGCTGTTGTTTGAGTTCCTATATTTAACATCCAGAATATATGAAGGAAGAATACTTTGTAAATAGTTTCTCACATTCTATTGGTTGTCTCTTCACTCTACTGATTGTTTCCTTTGCTGTACAGAAGCTTCTTAGTTGGATATAATCCCATTTGTCTATTCTCACTTGTGTTTCCTGTGTTTTTGAGGTCTTCTCCATAAAATCTTTGCCCTGACCAATGTCTGAAGTGTTTCTCCTATGTTTTCTTCTAGTAGTTTCATAGTTTCAGGTATTATATGTAAGTCTTTAATTCATTTTGAGTTGATTTTTGTCTGTGGTGAGAGATAGGCTTCCAGTTTCCTTCTTCTGCATATGGTTATTCAGTTTTCCTAGCACCATTTATTGAAGAAACTATCCCTTCCCCAATGAATGTTCTTGGTGCCTTTGTCAAAATTCAGTTGGCTATTAGTGTGTGAATTTACTTCTGTATTCTCTATTCTTTTCCATTGGCCTGTATGTCTTTTTATGCCAATACTATGCTGTTTTGAATACGATATCTTTGTAGTATATTTTGAAGTCCAATAATGTGACAACTCCAGCTTTGTTCCTCTTGCTAAGGATTACTTTGGCTTTTCAAGATCTTTGTAGTTCCATACGAATTTTAGGATTGTTTTTTCTACTTCTGTGAAGAATTTCGTTGGTACTTTGATAAGGATTGCATTGAACCTATAGATGGCTTTTGGTAGTATGGCTATTTTCACAATATTAATTCTTCCAGTTCATGATCATGGGATGTCTTCCCATTTTTTGGTGTCATCTTTGATTTTTCATCAGTGTTTTATAGTTTTCCTGGGGAGATCTCTCACCTTCTGGTTAAATTTATTCCTAGGTCTTATTTTATTTTATTTGGTGGCTATTGTAATTGGGATTGCTTTCTTGATCTTTTTCTGCTAGTTTGTTGTAGATGTATAGAAATGCTATTGATTTTTATATGTTGATTTTGTACCCTGCATGAAATACCATAGAAAAGAATGAAGTACTGATACACGCTACATTATAGATAAGCCTTGAGAACATTATGCTAAGTGGAAGAAGTCAGACACAAAATCTCACATATTGTGTGAATCCACTTATATGAAATGTCTAGAATAGATAAATCAATAGAGACAGAATGCAGACTGATAGTTACTAGGAGCTGGTGGTGAAGGGTGGGGGTTGAAGGTTGGGAATGGAGAGAAACTGTATATGTTTTTGAACTAGATAACAGTGGTAGTGTGAATGTTCTAATTGCCACTGAATTGTTCACCTTAAAATGGTTAATTTTATGTTATGTAAATTTCATCTCAATAAATTAATTTTTAAAAAAATATGAGATGCTACTGTACCCACCAGAGTGGGTAACATTCAGAAGACTGTCATTCCAAGTGTTGTGAGGATTTGGAACAACTGGAACCCTCTTACATTGCAATCTTCCATTGTAAGAATATCACTAAAGCTAAGTATCTGCCATTCTCTGACCCAGCATTCCACTCCTAGCTATGTGCCCAAAAGAAGTAAACGTATTGCTACCCCAAAAGGCAGGTATAGGAAGGCTCTTAGCAGCTTTTATTCATAATAACTTAAAAGTATAAACAACTTAAATGCCCATTAAGGTAGAATGGATAAATTGTACTACATTCATGCATGGAATACTATTCAGAATGAACCACTGCTACACATATAAAGAAGATGAATTTCACAGAAATAGTGTTGGGTGAAAGAAGCAAGAACCCAAAGAGTGTGTTTATATTCTACTTATATGAGGTTCAAGTAGAAGCAAAACTAATATATGGTGATATATGTCAGAATAGCTTTTGCTGGAGGTGGTTATTGATGGCTCATGAGAGCTGTCTGGGATGCTGGAAATAAATTTTCTACATCTTGCTTTCAGTGGTGGTTACACAGGCATATACATATGTAATAAGCTGTGCTCTTAAGGTTTTGTACTTTATTGTATTTTACCTTCAAAAAATTTAAAACTCAAAATACATTTACCAGTGCAGGTGTTCTTGCAGGGAAGCCATAAAAGAGAATGTTTGTGATGCATAATGTTGTAGAATGCCTTGAGTGACAGTGAAATGGCAGAAATTTGGACTCTGTCCTATAACTCTGGTAAGTTTGAGGGACAGAAATGATGTAATGAAAGCAGATTTTTAGGAAAATGGATCCTTGGAAATATGCCTGGTGGACTGAGGGCTGGTCCACTAGTGAGGAGACTTGCAGTAGGACCTGAAAGAGGGCAATACTATTGAAAATGGAAGCTCTGAAGGAAGAGCAGTTGGAAAGGCTGACGACTGGTTGGGTATGGATAGCAAGAAGGGACTGCGCAGAGATGACTGAGGTTCCATACTGGATGGCTGGTCCAGAAATAAGAAAGTCAGGAAGAGAAATTGGTTTTGGAGTAAGAAGAGTAGTTTTTAAATGCTTTAGTTTTGAAGTCATAGCAGGGCCCCTTGAGACAACTGTGGGACTCAGAAGAACAATCAGGGCCAGGGAAAGAAATCTGAAAATTACCAATGTACAAATTATTTTGAGTAAATGAGATCCCTAAAAGAAAGAATATAACAGAGAAATTTCAGAAGGCCAGCTCTTAGAGAAGGGCGCGGTGGCTCAAGCCTGTAATCCCAGCACTTTGGGAGGCCGAGGCGGGTGGATCACGAGGTCGAGAGATCGAGACCATTCTGGTCAACATGGTGAAACCCCGTCTCTACTAAAAATACAAAAAACTAGCTGGGCGTGGTGGTGCGTGCCTGTAATCCCAGCTACTTAGGAGGCTGAGGCAGGAGAATTGCCTGAGCCCAGGAGGCGGAGGTTGTGGTGAGCCGAGATCGCGCCATTGCACTCCAGCCTGGGTAACAAGAGAGAAACTCCGTCTCAAAAAAAAAAAAAAGAAAGAAAATGGGATGAAGAGCAGGGATAATTGAGAGGATAGTCTTGGAGAAGACAGGAAGAAACAGGATCCGGAAGCAAAGACAGAGAACTTTGCCCTGGGCTGCTGTGAAGAACCCAGGTGCCTGCAATTAGATCACAAGAATTTGTCAGCATCTTCAGTGACTTACTCTTGCAGTGTTCTTAGTCCTCTGCGTAGGAACAGAGAGTGACCTAGGCTTGAAAATTAGTGTAGGTGTAGGAGCCAGCGAGTCCCATGTATTTGATCTCTTTGTGGGTTTCAGGCATAATCCTATTCACTGTGAAAGGGATACAAAAGAAGTTTAAGACTTACGGGAATTTATTCTGAAAGGTACAATTCAGCAATGATTAAGTGCCAAAACAAGTTTATTTAGAGTGTTTTGCATCTTTTTCTGGCTGTGTAACTTTGGGCAAGCTACATTAATTTTCTGTGACTCTGTTTCTTTATCTGTTAAGTGGTGATAATAATATCTGCCTCATATGCTGCTCTGGAAATTGAACGAGTTTATATAAGCAGGGTGCCTGGAATAATGCTTGAAACATAGTGTGTGATAAATGTTAGCTAAGGTCATGGTGGAGTGCTGTAGGAGTGCAGAAGGGGAAATAATTAGTCAAGGCTGAGTTGGTGGGAGGACTCTGTGGAGGAGTAGGGATTTATTGGGGGCCAATCCAAGGATGGGTAGGAGAAGAATGAAGGAAAAGGAATTTTAGGTTGGGCAAAGCATTGTAAATAAACTCTTAGATCAGTAAAGCCGTTTCTATGTGATTTACTGACTAAATTAAGCCATTCCTTTTGGGGAGTAGTGGGAGATAGGAAAGGAGGATAGATAACTGATAATTATTATAATAAAATAAATTCTGAGATGGGGCACAGGAGCTTTTTGGTCATGATTTTTATACTGGCTGTGTGACTCAGGGCAAGTTGTCTGATCTCTTAGGATCCCAGTTTTCCTCACCTGAAATGAAATGGACTTGATTTGTAAAATGGCTTGCAGCTCTGAAATCCTTACATAATTCCTACATGGAAATGATTTCTCTGACCCCGCTGTCTGTAGGATGGTGGTGTCTTTCGCACAGTGTGAAGCCAACTGGTTACATGTGGGGCAAACTTGTGGTTCTGGCCTCTTTAGTCCTCTGCTATGAGTGAGTGGGTGGACCGGCCCTCACGTAGACACTACACACTGTCTTGCAACACTTAGCAATCATCACTGCTCCAGAGATCTGGGATCTAAGCAAGTGGATTTGTGGAAAGAGCTCTTGTGTATCTCATTCCCAAATTATTTAGAGTTAACTCTATTACTGTTCTCTAGAGGAGCCTCAAGGTTTAGTTGCCTTGAAGTGGACCTTGAGGACTAAGTAGGAGGGGAAAGAATAATCTTTAGCCTTAAAAAAAAAATAAATCCTGGATTGTACTTATGGTGCTAAAGAGAAAAAAGCAGTACCATGAGCAACCAATGAACTGCCAGCAAAGCCCTAAGCTTTTCACCGTAAACTTACCTGCTCAGATCATTTTGTGCCTGAAACTGAATACTGCTGCTTTCAAAACCAGGGATTGATTCCTCCATTTTACTTTGTGTGTTTAAATAATCCAGGACTCTTATAAACATAAATGGAAATGGGCTTTTCAAATACCATGCTTGGAAATCATTGCCTCTCGTAAGACATTACTTCAGTTTTCTTTTTAGAAGGGAATTTTTGTTTGTGACTCTGTTCATGCGACTCTGTCCTTCCTGGTTTGAGCCCCTCTCAGGAGTCGCACGCAGGCCCTTCTGCTGCTGCTCAGCCTGCAGTGCTGCAGTGCTGTTGCATCAGAGGAAGTTCTCTAGGATTCCACTCCCATTTGCTTTTTCTAGCTGGTAAGCAGGCGGCACTTAGAGCAGTATCTGCCCTCTAAGCTTGATTGTTAAAGAAGATACTTTTGGACTTTTACGCTGAATGGATTTTACACAACTTGATGATTGAAAAATAACTTGGAATGGAAGAACTAAAGCAGATGGAAGCTATTTTATCTATATTTTGTGTCTCCAAAGTTTGAAGGGTTTATTTTGTTTTCAGAAACTGAAATTTGAGAATGACAGTGTATCCTCGTATTGCCCTTGAAAGGAAGAGTTTTTCTTTGGGGAGCGGAGCTTTAGGAAAGGCAGGTAACTTGGACTATAAGGACTCCACAGCTATCATATGCCCCTGGGTAACGTTACATATGCCTTATTTGTTCAGAACAGAAGTTCCCTAAGGGAATGGAATATATCCTTTTTGTTGTATGTGGTTCCTAATAGTGAGTTGCATCTAAGTAAATATAATAAATACTAGCAATTCAGGAGACTCCTGATCTTTGATCTCCCATGACAGATCAGTTCATGCCATAGATTTCCTGAAAAGAAAAATAGCCATGCCGTGGAAGAAACTATGCATTTTTTGCAAAGGTTGTGAATTAAGGTTGAGAGTGAGATGGTTTAGTCTGGCCTCTTTTTAGAGCAGTGATTGATTAATGCTGTCTGTGTTGCTGTTTCTTCCAGAGCTGACCTGTCCTGGACGCAGCATAACTAACGAAGCTGCTGCAGGATGAGAAGATGGCAGCGCGGCTGCTCGCACCACCAGGCCCTGATAGTTTCAAGCCTTTCACCCCTGAGTCGCTGGCAAACATTGAAAGGCGCATTGCCGAGAGCAAGCTCAAGAAACCACCAAAGGCCGATGGCAGTCATCGGGAGGACGATGAGGACAGCAAGCCCAAGCCAAACAGTGACCTGGAAGCAGGGAAGAGTTTGCCTTTCATCTACGGGGACATCCCCCAAGGCCTGGTTGCAGTTCCCCTGGAGGACTTTGACCCATACTATTTGACGCAGAAAGTGAGTTGCAGGAGGAGGAGGAGCAGCTGCAGATACCGTTTCCTAACAGGCTTAGGGAGGTGGGGGAGAAAAACTGTGTCTCTGCCGAAGTTTGGATAAGTAGTGAACCTTTTGTTTCAGTTCTGGCTTACGGGGATTGTTTTTCATTTTAATTGCTCTGAGGGGTCATTTATGATCTTGACACTTGTCAACTCTGTTAATAAGACTTCTGTTTTTGGCTCCTGGCCAGATCAGAAAAAGGGGACATAAAGGAAATGGGACCACTTAATAGAGCCTTCAAACAATGGGATAGTAAAAAACAGTACAGCCTTCCTCTCTCAAACACACATTCAAAATTCTATCTTTAATATAAAGATGATGTTACTATTGTGACATCAGTAGAGTAGTATGGTGGAGATGGTGTATTTGCTCTCTTGTCCAGCCCCCTTTGTGAATAAGCTGCTGGGGACAGGAGTAGAGCTGAATAAAGCAAAGTGGGCCAGTGAGGACAGACCCCGGGTCACTGGCCCTGTTACACAGTTGTCTGGATTGATTCTTGCAGCACTGATTCTTGCAGTACAGTCAATTCTGTTATTCCTGTAAGTAAAGAATGCAGGTGAAAGAACTACCAATCTTCATTTGGCTGAGAGTTTCAAACTTCTGAACAAATATTTGACTAAATCTTGAGCTTCTTTCTCGTGATTATCTTCTGAAACAAGGCAACAAGTAGAGAAACAAAGCCAGCTAAGTAATTGAATCTTGAGGGCTGGCATCAGACACCATTTTAGGGGGCCCCTCATTTGACAGATTTTTTTTTGTTGAGACAGAATCTTGCTCTGTCACCCAGGTTGGAGTGCAGTATCACAATCTCGACTCACTGCAACCTCTGCCTCCTGGGTTCAAGCAATTCTCCTGCCTCAGCCTCCCGAGTAGCTGGGATTACAGGCACCTGCCACCATGCCTGGCTAATTTTTGTATTTTTAGTAGAGTCAGGGTTTCACCATATTGGCCAGGCTGAAATTGAACTCCTGGCCTCAGATGATACGCCCGCCTCAGCCTCCCAAAGTGCGGAGATTGCAGGCATGAACCACCATGTCCAGCTTCACAGATATTTAAAGAATTAGACTGATAAATTTTTCCAGATGAAGGGGAAATGGCTTTGTATAATTATATACATACTGATATAAAGCTTATCTAAACTGGCTTTGTTAAAAACAAAACAACAACAAAAAACTGCCCTTAACTAGATTGCCTTTCAGTCTTTAAATTTTGGAAGAAATTTCTGCATCTTTGGCTTGATAATAGAATAGAAGTAAGATGAAGCCAGTAGATCTCTTGAGTAGCTGTAGTTGTAGAGGCATTTTTAGTTCAGGGTGACAAAAGCAGTTAAGACATTCTCTACACAAAATGGTCCTTTACCCATGTGCTTCTGTGTAGCTCAGAACAGCTACATAATAGAAAAAAGTAGAACCATTAGTTTATATCTTGCACTGGGAAATCTAGAAAGTTTAACAAACAAAATGATATGATGTAAAGAACAGTAGATTGAAAGTAAGAAATCCCAATTCTATCATAATTGACCATGTTTATTATTTACTTTTTTTCTTTTTGAGACAGAGTCTTGCACTGTCACCCCGACAGGAGTGCAGTGGTATGATCTCAGCTCACTGCAAACTGCCTCCCAGGTTCAAGCGATGCTGCTACCTCAGCCTCCAGAGTAGCTGGGACTACAGGCGTGTGTACCACCACACCCAGCTAATTTTTGTATTTTAGTAGAGAGGGGGTTTAACCATGTTGGCCAGGCTACTCTCAAACGCCTGACCTCAAGTGATTCACCTGTCTCAGCCTTCCAAAGTGCTGGGATTACAGGCATAAATCACTGTATCTGGCTTTATTATTTACATTTTTATTTTCTAGTAAATGTATTGTCTAAGCTACCACAGGTAATTTATGGAGAAATAAATGAAGAAAAAAAGACTTCTCAAAACCAATTTGTGACTTTTAGCAAGACACTTCACCTCTCTGGGCCTAAACTATTTTTCCAACTCAAATGCAAAGTAATTTCTCATTTTCTTTTTGATTTTGTTTTTTGTAGCTTTTTTTCCCTTTAACTTGTATTTTAAGTTCAGGGGTACATGTGCAGGATGTGCAGGTTTCTTACATAGGTAAACGTGTGCCATGGTGATTTGCTGCACAGATGATCCCATCACCTGGTTATTAAGCCCAGCATCCATTAACTATTCTTCCTGATGCTCTCCCTCCCTGATCCCATGCCTCTGACAGGCCCCAGTGTGTGTTGATCCCCGACATGTGTCCATGTGTTCTCATGATTCAGCTCCCACTTGTAAGTGAGAACATGTGGTTTTCTGTTCCTGTATTAGTTTGCTGAGGATAATGGCTTCCAGCTCTATCCATGTCCCTGCAAAGGATGTGATCTCATTTCTAATTTCTCATTTTCTTAAATCTGACAGGAGATATGAAAAAATATATAAAGCTATTAGCTGTTAGAGCCCAATTTTCCTTTGCATACTTTTTCCCCCTGGTTCCTGCCCTGTAGACAGCCTCTTTCCATTTCTAATGCCTCAGATTTCCATGGCTTAAGGGTGAGGACTTATGAAAGAGAGTGGGTCTCTGGACCTGATGAGTGTCATTCATTGGATAGGCCAAATTGATCTTATTGGTGCCCCATTAGGAGACTGGCTCTTCATGGTGGAAACTCTGACTTCAGTGTTTGGCTTCACCACAAGGGCAAATTGTTCCTGGAAAGGATAACTTTAATAGTATTTTCTTGGTTATCTTAAAAAACATATATACCACCATACAGAAAAGCTCATAAAATAGAAATTCATAGCATAATGACTTCAAACTAACACCATGTCAAGAAAGAACATTGCTAGCACTTTAGATGTGTTCATTGTACTTTGAAATGAAGGATATTTTACTTGATTAAAAATAATGTTCTTGCCCAAGTTTACTTGCAAATCGTTACCAGCAGTGCTGATACTTCTATGGGGGTGGAAAAACTCCACCTGCATTCTCCTAGGGTCCCAGCTGGGTCTGAGAATTAAATTGACATAACACAGATTGACAGGAGAAAAGCATAATACATGCTTTATGTAGCACAGGAGCCCTCATAAAGAAATGAAGACCCAAAGAAGCAGTTAGAATCAGTTATTTATATGCTGGATTGGACAAAAAAAAATAGTAAATTGTGAAGAAGCAACTAAATTATGTTGTGAGGCTTAAAGGATAAGGCTTATTCTAACAAGGTCAGTACAGTATTCTCTTGGTCTCACCTTCTTGCCCTTGAAAATAAGGATGTTGCCTTTCCTTCGGGTTCAGGGAATGTCTTCCACACAGGAATTTCATCCTCCTCTCTTAAGAAACGGCAAGAAGGTCACAGTGATCTTTTTGCACCTGCTGTTATACAAATGTCTTTAACTTAGTCAATATGCCAGAATAACATATCTTAACCCCTTCACTTCATGCTAACTAGGCCTTGTGCTAAATTAGCAAGGTCTCTCTTACAAGGAAGCACACTGGGAATTAGCCCACAAATCAAAAAGTCGTAAGGGTAGAAATGACTTTAAGAGGACAGTCCTTTCCATCTGCTTTTCAAGGGCTGCCTTAAATAATTCTTGGCAAAGTAGAATCTCTTTTCTTTGCTAGATGATACTAATGGACTCCTTTATCTTTTCCTCATAGGTCTCACTTTCTAACTGATTAACTTTGTGACTTTCACAGAAACTTGTTTCTCATTTCCTTCCCTCTTTCTCCTAGTGGGTAAGAGAGAACTCATTTTCTGTTAGTAAAGTTCTGGTTTTATCTCGGATTTCCCACTCCCAAGGGACACAGGGCCCTAAAAGTTGTGTACCACATACTGTTACTTATTCCAGCTGATACTGGTTTGGCTATTCTAAGCTTCTCAGGTCCTTGCTGGATTTCACACTGACTTTTTCAGCAGTTTCCTGCAAGCAACCTGGATCATCCTCTCTTTGAATTGCTTCAGACTTCTCAGTGCTACTTTATGTTTTCTTTGTCTCTTGGTTCTTCGTTCTAATACTTCCTTTCTTTGGCTTTTTTTTTTTTTTTTTTCAGCTATTTGTTACAAATGATTGTTTAAGGAACATTTAAATTTTTAAATTCAATTTTAAAATGGATAATGTATTTAAGTGGTTAAAAATTCAAAGGTACTTAGCAAATAAGTTTGCGTTTTACACCTGTCTCTCATCTACCTATTTCCTATCTCCCTGCACAGGCAACCACTGATAGTGGTATCTTCCAGAGTTTTGTGTATGGAAGCAAAAACAAATATGTGTTTTATGGAACTTGAACTCCATTAAAAACCTTTGTTCTTGGTTTTCTTCCTATTGTTTTCTTAAGCTTATTAAAGTCTTAATTTTGTTCTTTGTTTTTACTTTTTATTATTATTATTATTTTGGAGACAGAGTCTAACTCCAGGTTGGAGTGTGGTGATGAAATCATAGGTCTGCAGCCTCAACCTCCTGGGCAACCTCTACGTCTGCCTCCCAAGTAGCTGGGATCATACCCATGCACCACCACACCTGGCTAATTTTTGTATTTCCCCTACTTTTAAAAGATTTTTGTTTTTTGTGTTTTTTTTTTTAGTGAAAAATTAAGGACTTTTTCTCTATTGCTCAAAGTGCCTCTCTGTCTTTGCTTAAAAAAAAAAAAAAAAGATACTCTCCAATGCTTAATAATAACTTGTTGAATACAAAATGGCCGTATATATTCCTAATAACTATTTTAAGTAGACAGCTGGAAATCTGTAGGTTAAGCTGAAACAAGGCCTTCAGAATTGACCCCTATCCCTTTTCCCATTTCTTAGAACTGACAATTGATATACGCGTCTTTTTTGTTTAATGGGTATACCATGTTAAAATAAAGTCATATAAACAAAAATTTAAATTACAAGTTTGATCAATGTGTTTTTAAATAGGGCACACTCCTATTGCATTAAAAAATGATATATGCTTCTTAAAGTTCAGTTTACCTTCAACTTTTCAGGTGTACCTTTTTCTGTCAAGAGAGATCTACTTATAAGAATAATAGAAAATTGTAATTTGATAGTCTTAGACATCATCTAGTTCATCCTCCTCATTTTATGAATTATGAGGTGAAGTACTTTGTCAAAAGCCCACACCACTGTTGGTGGTCTAACCAGGACCAGAGCTCATGCCTCCTGACTCTCCATTCATTACAACGTATTTCTGGTTCCCCATTTTTCTGATTTTTCATTAATTGATTTTCAGCCTCAGTTGACTCAGTTTTTCTGAAGCTGGGCAGGCAAATAGAAAGAAAAATAAGCTCCATTTTCACTTATTCCCTAATAATCCTTGTGGTTTCTAGGACAGGTCCTAAAAAGTACAGTGGTAAGAGTATTTATTGCTTATGGGGGGAAGAACTTGTGGTAGCCTCTGTATTGTGTCTTCTCAAGTGGAGGAGCTCTGAGTTGAGCTTGTTATCAATACTGCCAGTTATTCAACTGGACATGTGATCTTGAGGCAATTTAACCTTTCTACCACTTGTTACTTGTTAAAGGAAGAGTATTTCCTATCTGCCATAGTCCATCCCCTATCTGCCTACAGTTCATTCTTTATCGCAACCTATGGTAAGATAGTGTACAATCATGTGTCACTTAACGGTGGGAATATGTTCTGAGAAATGAGTCATTAGGCCATTTCATCCTTATATGAACATCATGGAGTGTACTTACACAGATCTAGATGATGTAGGCTACTGCACCCCTAGGCTATATGGTATAGCCTGTTGCTCCCAGGCTATAAACCTGTACAGCATGTTACCATATTGAATGCTGTAGACATTTGTAACACCATGGTATTTCTGTATCTAAACATAGCTAAACTTAGAAAGGTAATGCATCGTACTATAGCTACAACTTTTTGACAGATACAAGGTTATTGAGGAATAAAAATTTTTCAGCCTCATAATCATCTTATGGAACTACCATCCCAAACGTTGTTGACCAAAACATTATTATGTTGTGTCTGACTATAGTGGAAAGAGCGCCTAACTGGGAATATAAAACCTTGGTTCTAGTTCCGGCTTTGCTTCATGCTTGTCCTTGGCCAAACCACTTTAATTTCCTTTCCTGCAATATTTGCAAAATAGAGTTAGACCTGTATTGCATCTTTCTAATTGTATTTCACACTTTTGCCTGTCACATATTGTATGTTAGCTGTGGCACACTACTTTCCATTTCCTGAGTGTGGAAGACCCCTCCATCCACCCACCTTCTTCTAGTTTTCCTCTCTTCCTGTTGGAATGTACTCTGTCTTTTAGTTTTACCTTTTGATATTCTACCCACACAGGCCCAGCCCAGAGGCCTCTTCTTCTTTGTAGCCTAACTTAATTTTCCTATAATTGGAGAACTGATTCCTCCTTTTGAATTTTTTTTTTTTTTTTTTTTTTGAGACGGAGTTTCGCTCTTTTTACCCAGGCTGGAGTGCAATGGCGCAATCTCAGCTCACCGCAACCTCCGCCTCCTGGGTTCAGGCAATTCTCCTGCCTCAGCCTCCTGAGTAGCTGGGATTACAGGCACGCACCACCATGCCCAGCTAATTTTTTGTATTTTTAGTAGAGACAGGGTTTTACCATGTTGACCAGGATGGTCTTGATCTCTTGACCTCGTGATCCACCCACCTTGGTCTCCCAAAGTGCTGGGATTACAGGCTTGAGCCACCACGCCCGGCACCTCCTTTTGAATTTTTAAAACACATTAGGATCTTCAGCCGTACACTGGATAAGAAGTTGATTTCAGGTTTAACTCAGGTTAGATGTAGAGGGTACCTCTGTTCCCAGTAATATTTGCAGTTTTCTTCTTACTTCACTAATATTAGTGCCATCAGCTTAAGTGATAACACACACACACACACACACACACACACACACACACACGCAGTCCTATATGAACTCGTGGCAGAAAATCCTTGCCAAAAGTGCTGACACGCTTTCAACAGGTGTACAGCACAGAGGCCATTACAGGAGGATTTCTGTTTATCAGGTGTGATTTGAAGTATTGCTGATGAGTTGTATTTCCTGCTTTTGCACACTAAGCCTAGATGCTGCTTTCTGTTTTAAATAAAAACTACACATTTTTAAACTTTGGTTTATTTTGTTGTTAAAATTTTGTTCCCAACAATATAAGGAAACAAAATGATGATATTTCAGTTATTTTATTCACCAAATCAAACTGAGAGAAATGCCTGTGAGACATTGGGAGGTGGGCCTTTCTTGAGGGGATGGGTCATTGATGGGCATGTATGGTCTTGTCCACTCTCTAAGTATGGTTACCTAGAAGAGAAGGAATTTAATTAAGCATTCCTAAATCAGATTTCTCTCTTGTTCCTGTGGCAATAGAACAAAAGTTGGGAAATCTTATTTCTGATCCCATCCCTGTCTAGTTTCAGGAGATCTTGGGCAAGCCATTTAACCATTTAAGCTCTCAATTCCCCCAATCTAGAAAATTAAGATTATGCTAACAGCTAATACGTCACTTATTTCACGGGTTGCAGTAAAGACCATTTCTGGACTACTGTATGTAAAACAAAACATTCATTCCAAACTCACTTCATTTTTTTTTTTTTCTGTAGCACTTAACACCTGGCATGTAATACAGTTATTTGTTCATTGTTCATCTTGTATCATCAGCTGGAGCAGTACCTGCCCTATAGTAAGCACACAGTCAATATTTGTTGAATGAATTAATTAATCTTATGAGATAATGCATATGAACACTCTACTTTTCTAAGTGCTGTGGGTGTGAATGGTGACATGATTTTCTTCCTAACGAAAAATTTTCCTGTCTTCTGAAATGAACTAAACTCTAAGGGAAAAATGACTGATTACCAATGTTTCTTCCTTTCCGAAGAGTTGGTTTCATTTAGGAGCTGAGGCAGTGGATTGGGAAATAGGTTCCCTGATGTTTTAAAGAGATGGTCAGAAGGCTGGATAACTTGTTAAGTGCCCCACTCTTGTCATCCCTCTTGTGGAACCTTAAAATTAAAAAGGACTTTACTAAAGATTATTAGATAACAGCCTCTACCTAGTGCTGGCATCTCTTCCTGATTTATTGGTGACAAGCGTGTGCTATACAAAGGATGTTATTTCCTGTATATTCTAAGTCCTTCTGTCATGTCCACCTTTATTAAGTGTTTAGTTTTTTTCTTGGCTGTGTCAGTTGTGTTACTTTCCCGGTATTAATTGACTCTAAAGGAAATGAGAGAAACGTCTGTGGAATATGTACTAGTCTGGATTGTCTCATATAAAATGTGATTAATTTATTCAACAATATTTCATGAGTACTTCCTGTATATTAGACATTCAGTTCTCCTGGGGGAGACAAAGATTAATACAGTCCATTCTTTAGCCCTAAGTAGCTTATAATGTGGTAGCACATAGCGATACTACTTTTGATAAGGGAGCCCCAGGATAATTTCATAGTTAAAGTAGTATTTGAATTAGGACTTGGGTTTTAGAAAGGAAGGATGTACTACAACACTCTAGACAGAGTATGGTATGAACAGAGGCTCAGAGAGTAGGGCCTAAGACATGAAAGAAAAAAACATGTCATCTAATTTGACTGGAATGTGGGGAAGTGACTGAGGAGCAGTGGAAGATGAGGCTGGGGAGGGTGAGCTGGGGCAAATCCTGGAGGGCTTAGAATGTTAGACTCAGAGGTGTGGTGGTTGTTTGAGAAGCAGTAGAGAACTAGTGAAGGTTCTTGAACGGGAGTAAGGATACGTGATGATAGCTGTGCTTAGTGAGGTAAATGGGATGACAATATGTAGGCTGGGCTGGAGGGAAAGAGAACTGAAACAGGCAGATCAGCTATGAAGTAATGAGGGTATGAGTTACAGTGGTGGTAAGGGGACTGGATGAATTCAACAGTTTTTATAGAGGTGAATTGATACGATTTATGATAGATTATGGAGGGTTAAGGAAGGACTAGCGCATGCAATTATTCATTTGACAATTTGATAAATTGTTACTGTTTTCTGTATTCCCTGGGCTCTGTTCCATGCCCTTGGCAACAAAACAGACAAGCCATATATACATTCTTGGAACTTAGTTTTTTGTTGGCGAAACACATAACAAACAAATATGAAAATTAAATTATTACTGATAATGATACATGCATTAATCAAGATAATATGTTCCAGCTCCTTTAAAGGCTTATGGTGCTCTAATTTGGTACAGAGACTAAACATGGAGAATCCAGAAGACTCAAAGGTTATATGTTCTCTCGAATATTCATTATCTTAAATAGGCCTTCGGCAAGTATTAAATTATAATCTTTAAAAGATCCAGTTTTGAGAGAGTTTGCCCCTCTCAGATTTTTACATGATAGGAATCAAATATACTTGAGCATCAATTTGAGCTATTGGGGTGCCTACAAAGAAACCCAGCATTTTCTCCAGAAAAGAACCTCCAGTCCTAGGTTCTCGTGCAGGTACTAAGCTGTGATGCCAAAGTTCTGAGCCCTAGGGTATAGACATAAGACAGCTTTTCCTTGAATTCTAGGATGTGTGTTATTAGCCAGTCACCTCAGCCATAAAATTCCACTGACCAGTAATTTTAGGAATTAGTTTATGTTGGTTTCTCCAGTGTGTGAGTTGTAAAATCTTCATATTTTAATAAAAATTTGCCTGTGGAGTGGGACTATGTAATAATGGCCATTTAAATGCTAAACAATGTTTCAAGATTATAATGATACTGATAATCTCTGACAATAATAAAACATATTTTAAGTGCTTTGTTAGTCAAGGAGAGAAGACTGTGTCATTCTTATAGAGGGATACTTCTCTTACTAATTGTTTCCAAACTGACAAATGAGTTGTAAATGTTTCTTTACATATAACCCTATTTGATACAAATTAAGATCAGGATTGCCCAGAAGAATTTTTGATACAAGCTCTGAAGATACATTTCTATTCTAGACACTGTTGAGCCTGGAAAGTTTGGCCTATGGAACCAAGTTTGAGTAAAAGATTCCTCTGATTTCAGAGGATAGGGTGCCCCATCTACTGTTCAAGACCAGTCCCTCGCCCCTGTCTTTGACCTGTGCCTTTCTACCTCCTCTGGAATTTCACTCCTTGGTTATGCTCTCTCTTTTCTGTATTTTCCATCTTTCCTCTCATATAGGTTCCTTTCCCATAGTCTATAAACACGCTCAAAGCCTCTCCCATCCTAATGAATCCTCACTTGACCTCCTGTCCCCAGCTAGTCTGTTTGCTCCCCATGCCACTGAAAATTATAAAGAGGAGCCTTTACTCGCCACATACACATCTCCCACCCAGTCCTCCATCCTTGAAGCCTGACTGCATCCTTACCTCTTTCATGAATATTACAAGATCTTCCCAATAACATTGCAAATGGCCAAGTCTAAGAATTTTTAAAAATTCTTAACTCTCTAACCCTCTCTGCAGTGTTTGACACCATTTATTATTCCCTGACTCTTATATCTCTTTACTTCCTTGGCTTAATTTTCCTTTTATCTCAAATGCTTCCTTCTTTCTCTTTCATTTTTTCAACCTTTCCCTGAAATGTAGATATTCCCTCAGATTCAGTCCTTGGCCCATGTTCGTCTTAGTTGGCACATTCTCCCTGAATGATCTCACCCAGTCTCAGTTCGAGGACTCCTGACTCTAGCCTAGCCTAGAATGTTCCTTAAATATTCAACACCTTGCCAGTCATCCGTGTCTGGATTTCCCACAGGTTATGCAGTATATTCAAAATTGAACTCATTTCCTTCCCCCTCAAACCTGCTTATCTTCTTTTATCTATTCTCCTAGTTGATGGCACCATCAAAATTCTAGATATCATTTTTGACTCCCCAGTTTTCTTCATTCCCTGAGGATTGCCAATATTAGGGAGGTCTCAGTAAAATATTGCATGTTTTCCCAAGTATGAAGCATTTGTGGCTGCAGAAACATTAACTTGCTTCCTCAAATTCCCTCAACTAGTATGTGGTAGAGTCAGGTTTCTATTCTAGTGACCTGTGAATTTCACCTTCACGGTCTTTATTCCATGCTATGATGTCTATGTAGAGCATACTGCAGAATGATTTTTTGGTTTTGTTTCCTATCACTTTTAGAGAATTTTCTATCATTTTGCATTGCATCAATATGAAGTTAGTATAGTCAGCCTTCCATACACGTGGATCCACATTTATGAATTCAACCAACTGAAAATATTTGGGGGAAAAAAAAGCACATCTGTACTGAACATATATAGACTTTTTTTCTTGTAATTATTCCCCAACCAATATAATATAACTATTTACATAGCATTTACATTGTATTAAGCATTATAAGTAATCTCAAGATGATTTAAAATTTACTGGGGAATATGCATAGGTTATGTGCAGATAAAACATCATCTTGTTTTGGGGATTGAGCATCAGTGGATTTTGGTATCCCTGGGCAGTCCTGGAACCAATCCCCCATGGATACTGAGAAATGTATGTTGTTGTGTTTAGTTCATTTGTTTCATACCATATCTTCAGCACAGTATCTGAGACATAGAAAAGGTGAGAAGACTTTTCAAACTAAAATTAGTGAATTTTTATGAGTAGATAAGCTAAGGGGTTAAAAAAAATAATAATAAAGGTAGCCATATAGTTTCAAGTGGGCACCCAGGAGAAAGTTGGATATAGTTAAAGGTTAGGTGATTTTAGCTGTAGTATTACTTTATGTCTATGAAAAAAGAGATTCATTCGTACATTTAGCAAACATGTATGAACTGTCTACCTTGTGCCAGATAAGCGTCACATTATGTACTGTGCTTGCTAAGCTGAGAAAATCATAGTAGATGGAAGATAAACCCCTCCCCTTCACAGATCTCAGGGTCCAGTGAGAGATACTGGTATGTAAACCTCAATAACAATATTCTGTGTTAACTGCTCTAATAGAAGTAAGTACAGTGTTATAGGGACACACAGGAGGGAAGGATAGTTCTATTGAAGAGAGTTGAATGGGGCTGTCTTCATAGAGGATATGATCTTTGACCTGGACCTTTAATTATTAAAGTATGGTTTTTAAAAAATCACCTGTCAGAGAAGAGATGAGAGAGTAGTACAGGTGTGAGGAACAGTGCATATAAAGGCCAAGCGACATGACACAAGTCTAACTGTTTAAAATAGTGAGTGTGGGTGTGACTGAAGCACATAAAGTGTGGTTTGGTAAGACAGGAGATAAAGCCTAGAGGGAAGTTGGAGCCAGTGAGTGCATCCTAAGCGGTTTTGTTTTCTCTCACTTCCAGAGTTCCAAGATCAGAAATAACCTCTGGGACCCATTTTGAACAAGTGCAGCCCTGCTCTGGATTCTTGCTCTAACTTGTGCACAAATGTCCTGCTGGCTTGTGCCAAGTTAGCCCCTTCTTGTCTCCTAATGACCATCCTGTTTGGAGCCAAAGAGCTGAGGGAGTGGCAGTAGTGTGTGATAGCAGTGGCAACATCTAATCACATTTTATGAGTGCCTGTTCTATACTAGCCACTGTGTTAAGGACTCCTTGTGACCTTTCATTTAATCTTTATAACAACCTGATAAAATTGGAATAGTGATTGATGGCACCCGCTTTATCAGTAAGAAAACCGAGCCTTAGCAACCTTAACATAAGTTGCCTGAGATCATGACACCGAATAAGCAACAGAGCTGGGTATTGAATCCAGGTCTTTCTGGCCTCAAAACCTGTAAACCACTCTGCTTTGCTGCTTTCTAAGAGAGAGGAGAGTGAGAACAGATTCTAGAATATGAATTCAGTAAATAGAGTGGTTGATATGCTTTACATAATAAGCCTGCATTTTGCTCTTGATTAGAGCAACTGTAGTCCGTGCACCATAAGAGGTTAAAGGAGAAGGGGATCAAAGTCAAATTTATATTGAAGGACAACAAGGAAGAATGGCCATGGAGGAGCGTCAGACCTGCCCTGCCCTGGGGAGCAGCATTGTGCTGGCTCAGCATTGAAGCAGGTGCACAGTGCTGCTGTTCTGCCAGGTATGGCTTTCTGTGACCAGAGTGTGAGCAGGAAGGGTGGCAGCTACTCCAAATGGTTGGAGAGCATGGGGTTACAAGGTCAAACCAAATGAAGAAATGTATGCAGAACCACCTGGAAAACTGTAAAGCCACCGACAGATATGCTAGCCTTATCTTCATCAAACTGAACTTGGGGAAAAGACCATAAACAGCTACTGTGATCTCTGAAGCACACGCAGGGGGTTCCTTTTGGACAACAGTTAAAGTTATTAAGTAGAGAAGATTCGTTCATTGATCTGAGGATTGGACCAGATGACCTGGTTCAACTACTCTGGTAAAAAGAGTTTAGAACTAGAAGCGAGGAGATCTAGTCCCAGGTAACTCTCCTTCTCCTGCTTTAGTTTAGGCAGAGCATTCTGTGCTTGGTTTCTTGTTTATGAAACTAAGAGTTAGATTAGAGTAATAGTTTCAAAGCTTTTTAAAATTACAGTATGACATGATAATTAAGAGTATAGGCTTTGTATTTAGATTGCCTCAGTTCAATGCTAAATTTCACCACATAATAGCTGTGTTGTCTTGGGCAAGTTACTTAATCTCATGCCTCAATTTTATCATCTATACAATAGTACCTACCTCATAGAGTAGTTGTGAGACAATTATTATTTAAAGTATCTTAGTAGGGTACCTGCCACATAGTAAATGCTTAATGAATATTGAATGTTATTATTTCTTCAAATAGACTCATAGGTAAAATTATCAGTCCCTAAAAAGGAATTTTTTAAATATGGGATTTAGAGGTCTCTTTTGCTCAGTTCTCAGTATAGTGTGATAGAGGCATGGAAGTTGATGGTTCTAAATAGTCATGCAGCTCAAACAGAAGTAAATGCCTAGGTGAAAAATTTTGCTGGTGTCCTTATATCCTGCTTTGGTTCAGTATTTTTTTTTTTCTTCTTCTTCTTTTTTGAGACAGAGTCTCACTCTGTCACCCAGGCTGGAGTGCAGTGGCACGATCTCTGTTCACTGCAACCTCTGCCTCCCAGGTTCAAGGGATTCTCCTGCCTCAGGCTCTCAAGTAGCTGGAATTACAGGCGCATGCCCCCATGCCTGGCTAATTTTTTTGTATTTTTAGTAGATATGGGGTTTCACCATGTTAGCCAGGATGGTCTTGATCTCCTGACCTCATGATCCGCCCACCTCAGGCTCCCAAAGTGCTGGCATTACAGGTGTGAGCCACCCAGCCCTGCCTGGTTCAGTATTTCTAAGGTCAGCTGTATATTACCAGGACACAGGTACTCTGGAAATTCAGTCTAGTTATTCCTTTGCTGGAGGCTTTCCTGGAACACACTGGGGCTATATAATATAACCTATATTATAATTTTACTTGAGGAATTCACTAGGCAGATTAGCATAAGAAAGACATCAGGATTCTTTTCAACACGGTGTAGTCATTTTTACATAACAGGTCATTTGTTTCTAAACAGCTTCCTAGCCTGATAAAGAATCTGTTTAGATTCTGCATTATATTTTCCTTTATTAAAACAGGGAAATTTTGAAAAGACACTTATTTTTTGCTTGGTATATTGGCTGTATGCATACTCAGAAATGAATGCCAAATAGCTGTCGATAATAACAACTGGCCAGTTGCCTAATTAAGAATAGGTGCATAAGTCTGGAGGAATAAAGTATGTATATTTTGTTTAGGCAGGCAAGAATTTAAGGCCAGAGAAGTTGGCTAAAGATAAGAGGACCAGTTAGTTCAGAGATCAAAACAGTTAAGATCTAGGGACAGTCATAAGTCAGTGCCAATAATAGTTATAGTCAGATAGACTCAAAGGTTCCCAACTGCCCTTTTGCTCATTAGCTAAATTCTGAGCCCCTAGCTTTTCATTATAGCCAGAAGCTCATCAGATACCTGCAGGTTACCTTTGCCCTAATTGAGATGGTGACCTCTCAGGACAGGGAGGATTGGTTGAATGAAGAGCTGCTCTCCTGGGCTGTGTGTTTCACAGCACACCAGGGGCTGGATAATAAATATTTCTCTAAGAAGCTTTCTCTTCTATGACATGTTCCACTCCTGCATTGAGTACTCTTCTATATAAAGTCTTTCATGTGTATGCATCCTTTATTGTTTTATTTTATTTTATTGAGACAGGGTCTTGCTCTGTTGCCAGGTCTAGAGAGCAGAGGCATGATCACAGCTCACTGCAGCCTCAACCTCCTGGGCTCAAACGATCTTCCCACCTCAGCCTCCGGAGTAAGCTGGGTCTACAGGCACATGCCACCACTCCCAGCGAATTTTTTTTTTTTTTTTTTTTTTTTTTTTTTAGAAATGGAATTTTGCTATTTGCCCAGGCTGGCCTCAAACTCCTGGGCTCAATCTTCCCATCTTGGCCTCCAAGAGTGCTGAGATTACAGATGTGAACCCAATTTATTTTTTAAATTTGTTTATACTTTTTGTGTGGCTAAAAAAGTTATTTCAGTCTTGGGATGGGGTGGGGACATGCTAATAAACTGGCTGTACTACAGTACTGTGATGGCCGTGTATGTTTATGTTTTTGCATTTGCAGTAGTATGCTAGGATTTGTTTGTTATGTATATGAATGTGCTTTACCTGGCCTTGGACAATGTTTCTTCCTCTAATAGTGGGCCCCAAAGAGAAGACATCGTACCCTGACTTAACAATGGCAATGCTCCTACTTTGTGTGCTCCAAGCCCCATCTTGCTAATTAGAAATGAAAAGCCTGTGCTTTTCAGAAGGTTCATTTTACGCCAGTACAACACATTTATTAATACTCCATGCCATAACTCGTTAAGAACTGTTCTCCCACTCTTAATGGGTCTTGTGCTGAAACACATTCTGTGGCTGTTGTTGTAAACCGATATTTCCCCTTGGGCAGTAACCGCAATCCAATTTCAATTTCCCTTTTAACTCATTTACTTCACAAAGATCTAATTTAATACAGATTAGGTAAAATATTATTGGACTTCATGGACACCAAGTGATTGTTGTCTAAGAAGTATTCTTGTAAAAATGCAAAGCTTGCTGTCCCTTCCACTACATCTGGGGTTTTGAAAGATCTGGTGTTAGAGCATAGTGTTGAACAAGAGATGACAAATATCTTTTTCTGGATTCCCACCAGCAGTTTAACAAGGATTACAAAGGTTTTATCAGCCATGTAAAACATATATATATATGTACATCTCAAAGTCAACCCATCACCAGTCATTCCTTTTCATTCTCGCATGTTCACTGTTCTCCTGAGAACAGGGGATAAAAGTAGGGGAGACAGTGCAGGGAAAAGCATTGTGTGATGCAGTTCTGCCTTGGCACTGCTCTGTGCTCCCCCCTGCTGACATAAGTGTGGTACTGTCAAGCACTGTTGACCCTGGACTTGACAGACTGATTCAATATAAGGAAGCAAAATAACTAATTCAGGAGAGTTCTACAAGGATAAAATGTGAAAGAATAAATAATAATAGGCTTTCCTCTCAAATTTATGGTTTGCTGCTTTCTTGCACTTAATCCTGGATGCTCTGTGCATTTTCTAAATCGTAGAATTACAGCTATCAGTGCTGGAAAGGACCTGGGCATGCCCATCAGGCAGCCTTATTATTTTATAGACAAGGAAAATGAGATATGGCAGATTAGTGCCCTCAAGTAGTTGAAAAAAAAAGAAGAGATCTAGAGGCATGCAGTGGCTCAGCCAGGCCATACAGTTAGGTAGAGGCAGGTGAAGGAGAATGCAAATGTTTTAGCACATGACCTGAGAGATGATCTAGTGGTCCCTCAGATCTGGTGAGCACAGATTCCTGGATTCCCCTGCACACTTATTTGATGGAACCTCTGGAGATGGGATTTATGAATCTGTGTTTTTTAAAAAGCTGCTCAGCCCAGGTACAGTGGCTCACACCTATAATCCCAGCACTTTAGGAGGCCAAGGCAGGAGGATTGCTTGAGGCCAGGAGTTCGAGACCAGCCTGCACAACATAGCAAGGCCCTGTCTCTGCAAAAAATAAAAATAAAAAATAAGACAAAATAGAAAGCTACTCAGATGATTCTTGTGCAGTCAGTCCGGCCTTAGGAACTAATATTAGCATATCCCCTAGGCCAGATCAGCTTTGCCATCTGTTTTTATATGGCCCACAAACTAAGAATAGTTTATTCTCAAATGGTTAGATATGTGAAAATGATATGAAATTTGAATATGTGTCCATAAAGTTTTATTGAAATACAGCCAGTCTTCTTGGGTTGCATGTTTTCTGTGGCTACTTTTGCACCACAATTACAGGGATAAGTTGTTTTAACAGACACTGTATGGCCTACAAAGCCTACAGTATTGAGTACCTGCACCTTTTTAGAAAAAGCTTGCTGGTGCCAGATATATTACTTATCTCTCTCTCAAGTAACCCCTGCAAGCCCCAGTATTAAAAGGAAAATTTCTAAGCTTTGAGTACTTGTGTTTGTCCAAAGACTCTCTTGCTTTTCAAAAAAGATCCATTTATGAAAAACTGCTTGTAAATTATCTGTAAAGCTAATTATTTCTAGAATAAAACATTTTATTGTAATATAATTTCCTACTAAAGTATGGGAGATTTACCTTCATTTCATGAGTTTAGTGTGTACTAGATGCTCATTTTTCTTTGAATAGAAGAAAAGTGCTGTTTTTCTTTTTCTTTTTCTTTTTCTTTCTTTTTTTTTTTGAGACAGAGTCTTGTTCTGTTGCCCAGGCTGGAGTGCAGCGGCACTATCTTGGCTCACTGCCACCTCCACCTTCTGGGTTCAAGTGATTCTCCTGCCTCAGCCTCCCGAGTAGCTGGGATTACAGGCACCCACCACCACACTTGGCTAATTTTCTGTATTTTTAGTAGAGATGGGGTTTCACCATATTGGTGGGCTGGTCTCGAACTCCTGACCTCATGATCCTCCCACCTCGGACTCCCAAAGTTTTGGGATTACAGGCATGAGCCACTGTGCCCGGCCGAGAACTGTTTTTATACTTGATAAAGATATAAGATGTAAATATTTAGAAAGGGGTGATGGTAAATGAATTTTATTCTAAGTGCAGCATTCAGCACCCAAATTAATTAGGAAATTTCTATTTCACACATCAAATGTCCTTAATAAAGCCTTCTGCTTACAAAATCATAGTTTTTGAATTCACTAAAAATGCTTAGTATATCCCCCAGAATCATCAGTCTCCCACTTGACAACTCATGACTGATCCTAATTCAGAATCCTACTACCTGCTAGTTTTGCTTCCACCAAGGTGTAACAGTTTCCATTTCCTAATGGCTTCTTTTTGTTTTTCTTCTTCTCCTTTTCCCTCACCTAAAACAACATAAGCATTTGTTCATGAACCAATCAAGAGACATTTATTATGCACCTACTATATGTCAGGCACTGCAGGCACTGATTCAGTGATAGGAAATACCCTCCATGCTACCTCTAGACCTTTATTTTCATCATGACCAAACCAAGAGACAAGAGAAATGGAAAGTATAGAGTATATTACTTTTTAAAATCCTGCCAGGCTCGATGCCTCATGCCTGTAATCCCAGCACTTTGGGAGGCCAAGGCGGTGGATCATTTGAGGTCAGGAGTTCGAGACCATCCTGGCCAACACTTCAGAAACCCCGTCTCTACTAAAAATACAAAAAAATAGCCAGGCATGGTGGTGGGCGCCTGTAATCCCAGCTACTGGGGAGGCTGAGGCAGGAGAATTGCTTGAACCTGGGAGGCAGAGGTTGCAGTGAGCTGATACCATGCCATTGCACTCTAGCCTGGGTAACAAGAGTGAAACTCCGTCTCAAAAACTAAAACTAAAAATACAAAAATAAAAATTCTGTTGCCTGTCTCCTAAAGAGAGGTTTTGTAGGTGGTTTTGTAAAGGCCTGTTCTGGTCGTTTTTAGGTCTTGGAGCATGGGCCAGTGCTTCTTTCATTGTTGCTTAGCTGCCCTATGTATCCCCAGGGGACTGAAATTTCTCTTTCCCCAGAGAATTCATCCCCCACACCAGCTTCATTCTCTGCCATGTTGCCACTAAATTGCCTCCCAATTTGGCACAGTAGACGCTGTTGAGAGGATCCAAGCTTGGCATAACATGCTGCTCTTTGCTGCGTGACCTTTGATAGGTGGTGTTCTTCTCCTGAGCTTTTGTAAAATGTATAGAGGACAATAATTCCTCCTTCACCCATACTTCATGGGAATCTTGTGAGTTTGAATGAGGAGGTTATTTAAAAGACTATTTTCACAGAGGGAGTTGCTATAGAAACACAGAGGGGTACAAGTACTTCAGACAAGGGGTTTGGGGGAAGCCCTAGGCTATTTGTTTCTTTGAGAAGCCAAGAAATGGAAGAGCCATAGCTCAGCCATTGATGTGTTTCAGGTGAACCCTAGGTCTCCTGCTTCCTCTTGCTTTTAGGATTAGACTTTTTCTGTAGCATACTCCACCAGAACCAGTACACTCCAGTACAGGAAAAAATTCACTGCAGTACAATATCAAACACAAGGGATGGTGGAGTGGGTGTTTCTAGAATGTATCTAGCTCAATACTAGTACTGCTTTTCCATTGAGAAGAGAATGGCATGACTCTGGTAGATTAGGAAAGGAAAGAAGAGAAGAGAAGAAGATAACTTAAAAAAACATCCACTAATAACTGTGTATTGGGAGTACGTGGACTGATCATTGTATTGGAACTGTGGATGGAAGCGTAAGATTGGTTTCTGCCCTCAGAAAACTAAAAGCCTAATTGTCGGAGATGGAGGTTAAAAAAAAAAATGGGGACTTTTCATAAATGACCTTTATCAGGTTAAGAAAGATCTCTATTGCTAGTTTGTTGAGTACTTGTATTATGAAAGGTGTTGAAGTTTGTCAAATGCTTTTTCTGCATCTATTAAGATGGTCATATGGTCTTTCTCCTTTATTAATGTGTTGCATTACATTGCTTGATTTCTAAATGCTTAAACTATCTTTGCATTTCTGGGATAAATCCTACTTGGTCATGGTGTGTAACCCTTTTTATATGCTACTGGATTTGGTTTGCTGGCATTTTTGTTGAGGCTTTCTGGGTCTGTATTGATAAGGGATGTTAGGATAGAGTTTTCTTATGATGCCTTTGGTTTTGCATCAAGGTAATACTGACCTTTAAAATCAGTTTAGAAATGTTCTATTCTCTTCTATTTTGTGGGAGAGTTTGTTTAATTCTTCCTTAAACATTTGGTAGAATTCATCAGCAGAACCATCTGGTCCTGGGCTCTTCTTTGTGGGGTTCATTTTTTAATACAAGATGCAGAAGAATATTTATGGAACAATTCCATGTGAGAGAGAGACTTTTTAAATATATAGATATATGCTTTTATTTACGCAGAAAATTTTTGGAACGATATACCAAAAAAACTGGCATCAAAGATTATCATTGGGTAATAAGATGGAACTTGGTCTTATGTTCCTTTTTTCTTTAAAAAAATTATGATCATGCATTGTTCCAAAATTAAAAAATAAAAAACTACTTAAAATGACTAGCATTTGGCCATTTGCTCTTTCACTCACGCAGCAAGATGTTAGGACTGTGTATTTGCCACTGGCCTGTCTCCTTTGGAACTTGCAGTCTAGTAGGCCCTTGCATCTCTCAGCTTCGTAGTCTGCCCTCCCTCTTCCCTATTTTGTTCTCCATCAACACTGAATTACTGGTCAATTCTCTGGAAAAAAAACCCAAAAAACAAAAAACCTGCAGCTACATGCTCCTATGCTTTCTTTTCTTTTTCTTTTTGGTTTTTTTGTTTGTTTGTTTTGTTTTGTTTTGTTTTGTTTGAGATGGGGTCTTGTTCTTGTTGCCCAGGCTGGAGTGCAATGGCATGCTCTCGGTTCACCACAACCTCTGCCTCCCAGGTTGAAGCCATTCTCCTGCCTTAGCCTCCCAAGTAGCTGAGATTGGGATTACAGGGATGCACCACCACACCTGGCTAATTTTGTATTTTTAATAGAGATAGGGCTTCTTCCTGTTGGTCAGGCTGGTCTTGAACTCCCAACCTCAGGTGATTTGTCTGCCTTGGCCTCCCAAAGTGCTCAGATTACAGGCATGAGCCACCACACCTGGCCAGCTACTGTGCTCTCATGCATGTGATTTTTGTTCCCTTACCTCTCCATCCCTTACCCCTGTATCTGCCCAATTAATTTTTCTTAATTCTCGTTTATCCTTTAAAGCCCCTTCCAAATATTAGTTACCTTCCTTTGTGAACTTCCCAGCTCACTCTCTTTTTTATTTCCCAGCCAAGGGGAAAGAAATCTCTCCCTCCTGCTGCCTCTCATAGATTACGCATATTTTTGTTATTGAACTTTGTACTTACCCTGCATCATAATTACTAGCTCACATATGTGTCTTCTCTAAAAGTACAGTTTTATTCAGTGTCGTGTCCTGGAACTTAGCACAATGCTTGGCACAGAATAGATGCTCAAAAATATTTGAATTGAATTGAATTCAGGAGGCAGGGCATTCTGGATAGAATGAGCAATATAAACAAAGGCCAATGTTATGAATTACTAGAACCTGTTCTGAGGACATGAGCTAGTTTGGCTGATAGGAAAATTCATGCTGGGAAATATGATGTAATTATTTTGGCAAGGCTGATATTGGGGGCTCTTGAAAGCCAGATAAAGCAGATTGAATATTGGTAAGTAAAAATTGATTGAATGAAGAAGATTGAATATTGGTAAGTAAATATTGATTGAATGAAGAACATTTCTCACTTCCTTCCAGTCTTTGCTGAAGTCTGTCTTCTCAATAGGCTTATCCTGACCACCTCCTTTAAAACTGTTCCCTCTTCATTCATCCATCCATTCCCCTGACTCCAGCATTCTTGATCGTCCTCTCCCTGTTCTTCCTCCTTTTCTCATAGCACTTATCATCATCTGTGTAGCACAGTCTATGTTTTACTCATTTATTACAGTTTGTATTTATTGTCTGTCTTCTCTACTAGAATATAAACTCTTTGAGCCAGGACTAGCTTGTTCACTGACAGTTCCCAAGCACCTAGAACATTGTCTGGCACATAGTAGGTGTTCAGTCAGTATTTGTTGAGTGAATGAATCCTAAATTAGTGAACTTCAGTATCTTGTACAGAGCTGGCGTAGAAGCTTAGGTATGATTCAAATGGCCTGTTTCTGAAAGAAACAAGTTTATTCTGTAAAACTGCCAAGGTTGTGCCATCTCTTTGTAATATAATCTGGGCATGGCAGAGGGAGGGAGGTGTGGGGCAAAGGGAGATACATTGTGTTAAGGTTGCTTGTTTAAAAACCAAGTTGGGAAGTAAAAATTATTAAGGACTTTCGAGTTTATTTATTCCTTACCTGGAAATCATTGTTTCATGCAGTGACTCATACCCATGCTTTAATAATTTCTCTCTCTTTTTTTTTCTCCACAGACCTTTGTAGTATTAAACAGAGGGAAAACTCTCTTCAGATTTAGTGCCACGCCTGCCTTGTATATTTTAAGTCCTTTTAACCTGATAAGAAGAATAGCTATTAAAATTTTGATACATTCATATCCTTTTCTGCAAATGTGGAGTGAGTGCAGCAATTGCTTGGGTGCTTGTCTACCTTCCCAGTATTTGACAACTGGATGTTATGTTAAGTTTTGTACTGATAGTGTAGTTAACTAGCCCATCGGTCAGGAGTTTAAGAGTAAACTCCTGCCACATCCCACGCTGAGCTTCAGCAAATTATCATTTTTTTTCTTAGGATGATATTGTGGGAATCTGAAATTTTGTTGGTATCATTGTGTGGGACAAATTAAGATAAACTTTGTTGAAGTCTTAACTTCATTTACTGTTCAAACTTCAGTGATTTCGTTCCATGGTCAACTATTCAGCTTAATATATATTAAAAGCCAGTATTAGAGTTTTTTGAAAGCACTTCTTAAGTTACAAATAGTTGGATGAATGCTTTAGAAATCAGCTTTGAATTTTTTTTAATTTTTTGAGCAGTGAGCTTGGAAAGTGAGATAGTTCTCAGATGAAATAAACTTCTCCTTGTTATAGAAGTTTAGATGCAGATTGTAGGATAAACAGGAATTTTTTCTGATATTTTTACTTGCCTTAAATAGAAGAATGCCAATTTATTCAAGTGGCCTGATTTACACCTTATTAACATAGGAGAGAGTGTGTGGCAAATGAAAAATTATTTGATGGATTTAGCGATGTTGCATAGTGACTTTGAACTTCCATGGTTGGGTGGTTTTTAACAGCAGGTAGTCCCATTCTTCAAAGATTATTGTATCCTCCCAAGTAGGCTGAGGGAACCAGCAGTGGCAACTTAGTGATTTTGTTTAGTAAGCTTTTGCCACATTTTATTTACTCTTAAGAATTTAGCAACGCGGTCATGAAATCTGTAAAACAACACAATTCTGAAACCTTAAGGTTTATAAGGAAATAAATAATTCACAATGGACTTCTTCTTTTCTGTTGGATCAGAAGATGGAGTGTTTTTTCTCTTCTGGTTCCAAAAAGCATGAAGACATATCCAGCTGTAATGAAGAAGAAAAAAAAAAAAGTCCAGCTGTAAGAAATATTTTCTCTTTTTAAAATTCCACTGGTAGAATAAAGATAGTGAAAGTCATTAACAAGAGACAGTTCATAAATGGCAAGTGGGATATGGCCCCCAGGCTTGTTAAGTGACAGAGTTTGAGTAACTTGTGCTGACCTAAAATAGTTTAATTTTTCTCAGACAAGATCAGAAAGAGAAAAATTCTGGACGGAACTGAAATGGTAGTATGGTTTGCTATCCATAAACATTCCTTGACACTTTCAGAATGGATTTTGCTTATTACCTAAGCTTCAGAAGTGTGCTTGAAAGATGTCCTTGAAATCTTTACTCAACACGCCACAGTTGGTTTCCGATATTGGACTATTCAACACATATGGGCTATGTTGGCTAATGCCTTGCCCCGAAAGACAATCCCTTTAGAAGGACTAGGGAAGGCTGGGTGTGGAGGCTCAGGCCAGTAATCCCAGTACTTTAGAAGGCTCAGGAGGTAAGATTACTTTAGCCCAGGGGTTCAAGAACAGTTTGGGCCACATAGCGAGACCCTGTCTCTTAAAGAAGAACAGCAACTATGGGAAAAAAAGTGAACTATTGAATGTAAAGTTTCAAATAAATAGCTGTATAAGATAATTACCTTACTAATGAATGAATACCTAGTTATATAGATTTACTCGATTTTCTTATCTGACAACTTTGGTTGAGAAACTACAAAGGTTTTGTACTAAGTGCAGAAATTGTTAGAGGCTTAGTCCATAGTTGAGCTGAAAAGTGGTTAGAGGGGAATATGTTTCATCCAAAAGGAGTAGAATAGTGATGGCCCTTTTGAAAGAAGGAGAACAGCCATCTGCCCCATCCATTCACAGTTAACAGTGGCATCCTGTGTTTATGGTGGTGACCACAGGTTTCATTATCACCTTGCATTTTTCTCTTCTGTGCTTCATCTCCTTTCAGGTTATTGATTTAGATCTCCTGATTCCCAGTGGAAATGTATTTGTCTTCTGAGAAAACGAAAGGCAGGCCAGGTTTTGTATGTTGCCCCTTGACTCTTCTCTACAGTATTTAGCATGATCATTATGTGCACTATTTTGACCAACTGTGTATTCATGACTTTTAGTAATCCTCCTGACTGGTCGAAGAATGTGGAGTAAGTAACTCATTTATTCGTATGCTTGTTTGTTTTAAAGATTTTTTTAGTCACTGAATCTTGCTTTGCCACAGTTTACTCATCAAGGCGAAAAAAAATTAGTTATTGCCTCTCTTTATTTCACAGAGAAGGCTGAAAGTACATGTGAAATTTAGGAAGTATCCCTCTCTAGAAGTCAACTCTAGGGAGAGAGATTATGCTCTGGAAATTACCACCCTTCGCTCCACTCTTTCCTGTGCCAGGCACTGCATTGCCCTGCAGCCCCATCACCATCCTGTATTCAGTTCCTGGGGATGCTGTTTGCTCCAATTTTAGGTTTTCCTGTGTTTTGACTGTCTAAGGTTAAAAACAGCTCTGGAGGGCCTCCTTACCTGCTTCAAAATGATCATGTACTAGATAGGAGCACAGTTACTTCCGTGGCATACAATTCAGGACCCAATACAACATTCCAGAGGTCTTGGTTTGTGCATTTCAGGAAGCTTCCTCCTCGTTTCCTTACTGCTGCGTTGATTGTGCCCTTTCCATTTTGTCTCTCTTAGTTGAAGCCACACTTCAGGCAAGTGCTAACTTAAAAGGTTCATTTAAAGTTTCTGTCCAGAAATTACCTCAAGCCCTTCATTTCTTTGACAGGTACACGTTCACAGGGATTTATACATTTGAATCACTAGTGAAAATCATTGCAAGAGGTTTCTGCATAGATGGCTTTACCTTTCTGCGGGATCCATGGAACTGGTTAGATTTCAGTGTCATCATGATGGCGTAAGTTCTCCCCTTACTTTATTGTTATTCTGGGTGTGATTCTGTGTGTGGAGTTGTAATCTCGGGTCTGTTTGTAGGATAGTGTTTCTAAGTGTGCGTATGTGGACACAGCTGTATGAGGAATTAATGGATAACCATGTAAGGCCCTATGGACTCATGTCTATGATTCTTGCTTGTGAGGGCCTCTTGTGGTTCAGGTAATGATAACGTGTTTATGTGGGAGAAGGCAAGCAGAGGCTTGACAGCTGGGAGAGAAAGTAGGAGGTGACTTCCCATGGACACTCTCTCATATTTTATTAATCCTTATAACATTGATCAAGGTTTGCACACCTATCATTACAAGGCCTCTGTGAAGACTTGAAATTTTTTAAATGTAAAAAACCTTCAGCTGAAAATTGAGTTTCCTGGGTATGTCTTACCGCATGTAATTTAGTGAGGCTGGCCAGGTGTTGCACACTTCAGAGCACATTTTAGAGTCAGAACATGAGCCAAGATATCCAAACCGGCACCTCCTGAAGAGTTACTAACCAGAATTTTGAACTATTGCTCAAGATCAGGGTAACTCCACATTGGTATGTTACTGCTCTGGCTCATTTGTGGCGTTTTAGCAATAAAAATGTATCTTTGGGAAACTTAGCTGATGATAGAAGCGTTGTAGCAAGCTTATTATTTTTATTTCCAGGTTGGGGAAGCATTTTGTGGTTTGGGAGTGTAGTGGGGTTGGTGTATCAGTTTTTCGTGTATGCATGATGTGTAAGAAAGAGCACATTTGAATATGTATTGATCTGAGCATCCGGTGGAAAGATGTATTTCAGCTGTAAAATGTGAATAAATGATATGCATCAAATACTTGAAACTAAAACTGATTTTCTGTTAAATAAAGGCAGTGTCTTACTTTCTAGCCTTATGAATACACATTGGTGTTCATTTAAAATTTTTAAATGTCCTTGCTAGGCATGAGCTTGTAATTAAAATGAGCACTTAACACAGTATTTGCTCTGATCCCATGATTTGGATATTCCTGAGCCCTGCTTTTGTACGTCATAGGTCAAAACTTCATTTATAGACATGACTACAATCATGATTACAACTCCTGAATAAGTCACATATACAGACATTTAGTCAATTTTGCCATTGTCAGCTACAGAGTTACTTGAATGTAGATTTGTTTTTGTGGGCTCCTGCTGCAGAAATTTGTCTCCCTCTCCTAAGATACTGTTCACAAAACTTGGGAACATAGCCATTGATACCTCCTGACCTTCCTTTTTACTAAAAAGAGTGAATGGACTGACAGTAAAGCCATTCTGATTGGGATCAGCACATGACTATGCTGATTAAAGGAGTAAATTCCAAGAACCTCCTGGTTTTGTCAGTTGTTTCTAATATACTATTGAATTCTCCTTGCCCAATGTTCCTTAAATGTTTATATTTTGAAACTTTTCTTTTTCAAGGAAAAAAATGAAATCATAGCTTGTATATAAGACCCTTTCTTCCCCCCATTCTCAAACCCTCGCCCAGTGGTACCATTACAAGTTAACTTTGGTTTGATTCTGCAGGTATATAACAGAGTTTGTAAACCTAGGCAATGTTTCAGCTCTACGCACTTTCAGGGTACTGAGGGCTTTGAAAACTATTTCGGTAATCCCAGGTAAGATGGTCCGGGGTTGGTGTTAGGTGTTGGGATAGGGCCCTGACGTGACGTATTGTACTTTTTGTTTTGTTGTGGTTTTGTTTTCTCCTTTGGTGTTTGTGTTTGTGTCTGTGTTTGTCATTTGTGTCTGTGTGTGACCTCCCTTACTACAGATATGTGACAGAGTTTGTGGACCTGGGCAATGTCTCAGCGCTGAGAACATTCAGGGTTCTCCGAGCTTTGAAAACTATCTCTGTAATTCCAGGTGAGAAAATTTGTACATAAGACTGAATTTGCCACATCTCCTCTTTCTCCTCCATTCATTTTTGTCCACCATTCTAAATCAGCATCAATACAGTTGATATGGCCTTGCATTCTGCATGTTTTTCCTGGGAGACATTCTCTGGAATGGTCGTTTGGTCCTCAGGCAGTTTTCTCTGAGTGCTTGCCAGGCATGCAGCCTCCATTCCATCCATGCTATTGAAAAAGCACGTGCTTCACAATCACTTGGATCTCACCATATTTAAAGAAATTGTCACGGAACTAGCTGTCTCTTTGTATATAAATCATTTGCTTCCTGGCTCCATGGAATTACAGTAATTTTGACATTTGCCGTCATTTCATTGCTTGTGATTTCTAGGCTTCCTGTCGCATGGTTTGTTGATGGAACGTTATTCAGAGAATTATACTTTTACTATTACTGTATTAATGGAATTTTTTGATCACAGAAGAGATCTACCCAATTAACTAATCCAGTATCAGAGACAAATTTAAGAGACTTGGAGTTAGTGAACTGCACTTACTGAATAATCACTGTCTATCATGTTCTACTGCTATCTGTCTCACTAGAATAAGAACCAGTAGACATCTCCTGTACTTATTCAGGGTTCATTCTCAAACGTAAATCCCAATGAAAGTTTATTCAGGCACTGTTAAAAAAAATCAAAGGTAAGATAAGATACAACTAAAGGTATGGGCAACAAAAAGTACAGAAGTTTGAGGGGGAAAAACAGAATCAGTGGGTGGGTTGAGAGTTAGTTGATTGACAATCTCTTTAAAATTTTTGCCTTTTTCTTTTTGGTTCTGGTTGAGCTAGCCCAGTGGTTCTTAACCTTTTGAAGGTTTGGATCCCTTTGAGAATCAGATGAAAGTTCACAGACCCCCCCTGAAGCCCATCCATGGACCCCAGGTTAAGATTCCTTAATTTAATTTAAATCATTGCTACTGGGTAATACTTATCTTTCTAAAGACAGTCTTGAAATCTTAAAGGAAAGATAATTTAGTGTTGTGAGTCTAAGATATACTGGCGCTGACTTGGCGGAGGTGAAGACTGTGTTGTTGCTCTTTGGACTTTCATTGTGTTCAAGGGGTTTCAAGAAAGACTCTGTAGAGACCAGGCTTTCTACAACAGTTTTGTACAAATAGGAATGTGGAGAAAGAACAGAGGCATCCTATTCTTGACATCACGTGGCTCTTCCCCTTGTAGCTGACTCAGAAATATATCTTTTTTAAAAATTCATTTTTATTTTATGTTTTAGAGACAGGGTCTCTCTCTGTTGCCCAGGCTGGAGTGTAGTGGTATAATGATGGCTCACTGCAGCCAGTGATCCTTCCTTCTCAGCCTTCCCAGTAGCTGGCACCCCAGGTGCATGCCACCACACCCAGCTCATTTAAAAAATATATATTTTGTAGAGACAGGGTATCCCTATGTTGCCTAGGCTGGCTGCCAAGTCCTGGGCTCAAGCAGTCTTCCTGCCTCAGCCTCCCAAAGTGCTGGGATTACAGGCATGAGCCACTGCATCTGGGCCAGAAATATTTTTTTTTCCCCCTTTTCAACATTATCTCAATAGCAGATAGAGAAGGAAGCACAAAGATAGAATCCTGGAGAGGGCAGTCTTGGAATATGGTTTACTGAGAACCTCAAAGAAGGTAAATTTATCTTCTCCACTTACAAATTTGGACCCTGGAGTGGGCCAGTAAATTAGTGCCCTATCAAAGATTAATTCCTTTATTTCTAGCAATGGTAGCTGCCTTCCTATCAGCCAAAGGTTGGCTGTCAGTTGGAGTATATACTTCTTGGCAAAAAACTGCAACCCTGACTTACCAAGATTTAGTTTCTAGCCATTTTAAATCTGCTTAAGCCCAGCTCATTCTCCACACAGCCTCAGATAGCTCACTGATGGTGGCCTAATCCTTAGGCAGGTCTTGTCTTATTTTTTGAGGCATCTGGAGTGTCAAATCTTTACTTTCATTTTTTCCTATGGTCTCTCTTCTCCTCTGGCCCCTTTTAAATATGATTTTGTGTTTTCTGCTCATTTCCCCCATCGTACTCTGCAAGGCATCTGTCTCTTTATGTTCTTGTGATCTCAAAACTTCTCTCCAGAATTAAATTGAAAAGCTGTATTCTGTTCACTAACTAGGGCAGCAGATGCTATCTGTAGTCTAACTCATAGTTTCTGTCTCTCTCTGCTATATGGTTAACTTTTGACCATGGCATTTCTGCAAGAACTCTTGACTGGTGTCACATTATTTATTCTTTATATATATCCTTAATATGTCATGTTATTTATCCTTTATATATGTATCTGGAACATATGCAGCATCTAACACAGTGCCTGGCCCATAGTAGTGTTCCATTGTAGTAGCAGCAGTTATTATTATAAAGAAGAAACCTAAGCCAATTGAAACGGTTTGTGTCAAGATTTAGACATCAACTTCAGCTTCACAGTTTGAAATAGAGTCCCAGATTCCTATTTCTAGAAGCACCTCCAATTGAGCTGGCTTTGGGAGGCTAACTGGGGTGGAAAATAACATTAAGGGATAGTAAAGCCAATAATAGATCACTGTCAGTAAGTGGTATATTTGGTTCTTGAATTAAGCGTAGCTCTCAATCTCAATCTTTTTGCTTCCCATTCTACCTTTTAGAGTTAGCAAGAGAAATCCAGTAATGAAGTTTCCCTCATGGGGAGTTTTCTCTCATCCTATGGGAAATTCTGAAATTGCTGATTATGCTTTCTCCCATAGAGGGCTGTTGTGCTGTTCCTACCTGCCTGCTATGAAATCTCCTTCCAAGGCGGGAGCACCAGTGTATGAGTCAGTGGATCTGGGCCATCTCTTGCTTGGAAGTCTAAGTCAGTTTGATTCTTGTGTGGTAGAGCTAGGCCATGGTTCCTCCTTAGTAAAAACCATTGTTTCGTATACCAAGTTTTCTCATGGATCACTTCAGTGGAATTGTTGCTCTGTTTGTCTTTTCTGGTTCCCAGTTTGGTTATAGGCTATTGCCAAGGGTGTCAAAAACAGAATGGAAGTGAGAGCAACCACTGACCTGGAGCCTGCAAGGTCTCACAAAGCCCCCCATGTGTCAAATTCCTTTATGAGAGCTTTTCCTTTCCTACAGCATTCACCCACCCCTGACCAGGGCTGATTCTGTCCTCCCTCTTCGGGTCTTTGGTAGATACTCTGAGTACGTCAGGGCTGCCAGGACTCCCAAGGAATGCACAGTAAGACGCATCAGTTAGCTCTGGCCTTTTCTATAAGAAATACCTTATTTTAGAGGTTTCTTGTAGCTCAGAAAAGACCAAATCCATCTTCTGACCCTTTTTACTTGCTAACTTGACTTGGATATATACTATTTATGGTTTCCATTTTGCTTCAGAGCCATGAACTTGGAGAAAAGTGTACACAAGCTCTGTGCTAAAAGGGTCAGTTATAGAGGTGACCCTTTCTAAATTTTCTTTAGTCTATAATTGGCCAGGTTCTCTTTGACATTGAAATATTCTGCCTAAAAGTTTTTATGTCTTAAAACTTTGTTTTCACTTTGTATTTGTCTGAGTCCTGCAGAAAGTGAACTTCTAAGTGACTCTGCCAGAAGTTTCGTCCTCTGCATGCTTTGATCATGTGCCACAGGGCTGACATGCCCAAAGAAAGGGTGAGAACCTCAAAACAGTTTCTCAGGGTTTTCTTAGACAGCAGGACTTGGTAGTGTAAGTATTAATAGAACTGGTTGGGAGAACCTCACTTGTCAGTGCTTTTTCATTTCTATCATTTAAATGGCTCCCCCAAAGCACTGCTTATCTACTGCTCATTAGCACTTATTTAATTTCATTCCAACGTCTTGAGAATTGTACCTTCTTGATTATTTTTCTCTTGGATATTTTATTTCGCTGCTTTCATTTCTGTTACTTTCACTCCTAACCAGTGGGATCAGACAGGAAGCAGGGAAAATGATAGGCCTTTCTTTTTCCCACTCCAGTTTTCACAAAGAAGGCATTTTCTTTAAATGTATACTCTGTGAATGTGGCAATTTCTGCTGCATAATGGTGGAAGATAGAAAGCATTTTAAGACTATATCCTGATTCATTGTCTCTGTTAAACTATTCTGGTTATTAATTCTATTGCCTTTGTATTTCTGCTTTTCCCACATTGCTTCTTAGGAAAGATAACTAAAGTTTACCAGTGGTCCTAAGTGAAAAAACACTAAATACTCGCAGGATTCCACTGACCCATCTTTGAGAGCTAGTTTAGTTTTGGTTACACTTTGTGCTGTAAATCCGGTCTCTAGTAAAGAAATCTAGAGTCCTCAAATCTCTTTCAAATTACTGTTACTCTGAAGAACCTTCAAGAACTATCACTGTAGGCTGGGTGCAGTGATACACACCTATAGTCCCAGCTAATCAGGAGGCTGACTCAGAGGATCACTTGAGCCCAGGAGTTTGAGGTTGCATTGAGCTGTGACCACACCTGTGAGTAGCCACTGCATTCCAACCTGGGCAGCTTAGTGAGATCTTGTCTCTAAATAAATAAGTAACTATTATTGCAAGGCTTGCAGTTGCAGCAGGAAAGTCAACACGACACTACTTTACCCCTGTGATTTGTCTGAACTCAAGCCTGACTCTGGGAACAGGGCAGTTGTTCTTTCCCTGGGTTGAGAACTGCTTGTTACTGCTACTGAAGCCTGTTTCAATATTAATTTTGTAAGGGAATTAGCTTACATTGCTTTAAACCACTTAAATTTCTCAACCTGAGCTACAAACTAGGGAATATGGATTAACTTTATTTATTTTATATATATATATATATATATATATATATATATATATATATGTATATATGTGTATATATATGTATATATGTGTATATATGTATATATATGTATATATGTATATATATATATATATAGAGAGAGAGAGAGAGAGAGACAGAGAGAGAAAGAGAGAGAGGTTTTGCCCGTCACCCAGGCTGAGTGCAATGATGTGATCTCAGCTCACTGCAACCTCCGCCTTCTGGGTCCAAGCTATTCTCCTGCCTCAGGCTCCTGAGTAGCTAGGATTATAAGCATGTGCCACCACACCTGGCTAATTTTGTATTTTTAGTAGAGATGGGGTTTCACCACGTTGGCCAGGCTGGTCTTGAACTCCTGACCTCAGGTGATCCACCTGCCTCGGCCTCCCAAAGTGCTGAGATTACAGGCATGAGCCACCATGCCCAGCAAATTAGCTTTATTTATGATCTGGCCATCCCAGTGTTGAAAAATTTTGACCCCAATATGCATGACTGATGTCTCTGTACATAGCACATAGGCAGGCATTGTTCATTTATTCAAAGGATTCCTGGGCATTGTGAGAGGTTCAGAGGTACTTTTGGACATAGAGTAGAATTCTTCACCTGCTTCTCAAAATTCCTTAAATATCCAACTTTCCCTCCTGTCACTGACCATTCATTCTCTATATTGAATCCAGCTGTCTTTTCTTGGCCTATAGTAAATGTATTAACTGTTTCTACTCACACACACACCAAAGTGAGCTAATGTTAGCCTTTTCCAAGAGTTCTCACTGTCCAGTTTGCCCCCACTTGGCTTCTGTCGCACCCTCTGTTGTGTAGGAGTCTTTTGAAGAAGCATTCTGCTCTGTTTGGGATAATTGGTTTTCAGTCAGTATCTTGCTTGTTCTGGCATGTGATGTTGTGAGCCAATAGAATAAAAAGACAGTGTCTCTGTACCGCCAGAATGGTGGCATTCTACATTTCTGGCTTGTATCAGGTCAGGAATTCTGCTAACAGCTTCTTGCCTTTATTGACAGGTATTGATGGTATGAGGGAGAACTTTCAGGCAGTCACAGCTGGCAAGACAATAGAGCTTGAGCTTAAGAAATGACTTGACGATGGCATCTTCATAAATTCGGATTGATGCCTGCAAATATGGCCATTTGCAATTAATCCTAATGGAAGGAAGAAAAGTCTTGGCTGAGACCAATGTATAGTTCAGTGATTGTTTATATTTAATATTGCTGTGTGGTCATGTGCCTTCCTTTACCTGAAAACATTAAGACACATCACCTTTCTTCTTCTTTTTCCTTTGCCTTCTCATTTTCTCTTGGTGATCTGGATGGGAATCTTGGAATCTAAACTTTTTAGATGGCTGTCATTAATGTTATTTAGTGATTATCCTTGCTTAATTAAGATTTGTTTCTCTGACATGCTGTGAAGTATAAGCAGCTGAATACCATTTCCAATTAAGTTTCTACTTTAAACATTTGAAAGCTAACTCACCAATGAGATCATCTAAGCCCCAGATTTCAAAGCTGAGGCTTGAAAAGTGTCTTTTTAGCTTTCTCGACTCAAGTTTACACACTTCTTCAGCAATAACATCTGGCTTATGGAGAAGAAATGTTAAACCAGCTGACTGTGGTGAGCATTTGGGTGCATCCCCAGGAAAGTGGTGAGTTATGTGAGATTAGTTGGGGTCATTTCTGGTTGCAAGTAACAGGACACAGGAATGATTCAGGGAACCTAAAGGCTGGAATGCACTTGGGCTTCTGGGAAGCCAGTAGAAACCAGAATGCAGAGCCAGAAAGCCACAGGTACCAGGAAGTACTTTGTCTCCATCTCTCTTCTCCCCAAGTGTCTATTTCTCTCTCTCAGCATACTAACTTCCTTTACTTCTCAGTCGTATCTTAATATGACAGAATATGGCTACCACTTAGTTTCCAAATTTATTTATTACATTCCCACCACATGAAAAGATTGCTCAACTGTCTCTTATCCTGTTCCAAATTCCCGTAGGAAAGGATCTGGCTTTAGGTCAGATGTCCACCCAGGCATCTGCAACTGCTGAGAGAAGGTGACCTTGTACAGACATGGCTGCTGAGAGGTCATTCTTATGGAACAGGAGATAGTTGGAGCTCATGGCCTAGAATTTCCAGTTATATAGGTCTGGAATTGTCCAAGAGTTTCCAGCCCAGGAAAATCAGATTCTACTCATGCTAAAAGTGTATGCTTTTCAAATTATTTACTTACAAACTCAAATTATTTACTTACAAAATTGGTTTGGCGATTTAATAGTATTATACTCTTGTTACTAATACAGAGGACAGCTTACAGCTCATTTCTCAATTCAGTAAAATAGCGATGGTAAAGTCCTTTAACAGTCATCTGGTGTTTTAAAAGGTGATTGTCTGAATCGTCTGGAGAGATGGCTGTATAAGTCTCATAACAAAGTCCAGGAAAAGAAACTCTACAACCATTTTTAGTGACCCTTTCAAGTATTCTTTTTTAAATCAGTCTTTGACTTGAAAATAGTAAGCTTGCATAATTTTAAAAGCCTGGGATTGAATTATTGACTCAATATAGACCCCCTCCACCCAGTCAAAATATAATGAGGACTTCTGTGTTCCTTAGCAGCTGAATGGAAATAAATTCCATTTCACTGGAACAATTTTTACTTCTTGGTGGCTGCTTTTTACTTTATTTCACCAGTGACTTCTTACCTAGCTGTGTGATTATGGTACGATTTTCCAGGGCCTTAGGTTTAAAAGATAGTTTGGAGTTTCAGTTTCTTAATCTCAAACAAATAAACATCTCTGCCTTATTCTGAAAGACTTTTAGAGAAGATTCTTCAGCTTCTCCACCACTGCCCACTGCTATGTAGCGCTATGTTTATCCAGGTTCTGTAGATGAGAAAATGAGACCCTGAGAAGTAACCTTAAATTCTATTTGAAACACAATAGGTCATAAGCAGTGACTGGGCCAGGACCAGAATACCAGCTTTCTGATTCCCTGTCTAATGCTTCTTTTTGCACAGCCCCATGAGGAGAAAAATAATCAGATTAGAAATGCTTTGTTTCCTGGAGCCCAGGCAGGCTCTTCATAATTTCTTTGTGGCCACAGTCTCCATGTAAGGCTCTTTGTTGGCCATGTCCTGTGGATAACCTGATATCTGGGCACATAAAGACTCATTTGGACCCAAAAAGCATGAACCTACAATCATATTTTTCTGTATCTCCTATCACTTCTCCCTGTGCAATTAAGAAATATACCTTCAGTCTACATTTGAGCCAGTGTCTTGCATTTAAACTTCAAATTAAAAATTTTTTTTTATTATTATTTTTATTATTTTATTTATTTTTTTTTTTTTGAGACGGAGTTTCACTCTTGTTACCCAGGCTGGAGTGCAATGGCATGATATCGGCTCACCGCAACCTCCGCCTCCTGGGTTCAGGCAATTCTCCTGCCTCAGCCTCCTGAGTAGCTGGGATTACAGGCACGCGCCACCATGCCCAGCTAATTTTTTGTATTTTTAGTAGAGATGGGGTTTCACTATGTTGACCAGGTTGGTCTCAATCTCTCGACCTTGTGATCCACCCGCCTCGGCCTCCCAAAGTGCTGGGATTACAGGCTTGAGCCACCGCGCCCGGCCCCTAAAAATTTTTTTATGTTTTTGTTTTTAATTTAGGACAGAAAAAAGATAATTGTAGAAAGCAGGGGAATATATGTGATACGGAAAAAGTGTATTTTTAAATGGAAAAAGACAAAGTATAAATACTGGATTAATAATAACCTTTTCAATACTCTGGCATTTCCAGAGTCCTTGGCAAAATATTATTGTACCTTCTCACTTATTATTGGCTTTTAAACTTCCCAGTGGTTTTCTTTCCACCTGGAGACCTCCTCAATTCCTGATTTTTCCATTTGTTTCTTTGACGAATATTTGCTGAATACCTACTGTGGGCTAGGCACTGTAGACCCTGCTGTGAACACAATAGATGTAAAACATCAATTATAACCGTAATAAATGCTACAGAAGAAAGTATAAGATGCTACTGAGACACTAGTAACAATGGGGAGGGAGAAGAGTGGCAAAGTCAGAAAAGGCTTTTCTGGAAGAATTGATGTTTGAACTGACCTTGAAGGATGAGTAGGAGTTAGGCAAAGAGGACAAGGTAATATAACAGGGAGCATTCCAGGCAGAGGGAGCAGCAGGTATGAAGGCCCTAAGGCAAGTAAGAGCTTGGCTCTTGTGGGGAACTAAAAAGTAGTCAGAGACGGGAAAGCGTTCCCAGGAAGAAGGGGGCCACATGTTGTTGGTAGAAGGAGCTTTGTTTTGCTTTTTCAGATGTATTCACCTAAAAATGGATACTTCCGGAATATTTATTTTTATTTTTATTTTTGCTGACCTGTTATTATTCTCATGGTATAAAAATAAAGTGGCCATGTTTCAAGAGTGGTGCTGTGGGGAGGAGTAGCAGCCAGTGGCTAAGAGGGAGGCTGGGGGAGGTGGGGAGGGCTTTGGGGTGCCTCTGATTCCAGGGATTCTGTCTCCTCAGGTCTGAAGACAATTGTGGGTGCCCTGATTCAGTCTGTGAAGAAACTGTCAGATGTGATGATCCTGACAGTGTTCTGCCTGAGTGTTTTTGCCTTGATCGGACTGCAGCTGTTCATGGGGAACCTTCGAAACAAGTGTGTTGTGTGGCCCATAAACTTCAATGAGAGCTATCTTGAAAATGGCACCAAAGGCTTTGATTGGGAAGAGTATATCAACAATAAAAGTAGGTGGCCTCTTCTCTGCAAGAGGAATAGGAAAAGTCTGTTACTAGTTCACATGGTCAGAAGCTACCACAGGGCTTTAAAAAGTAGTTGTAGGCTGGGCGTGGTGGCTCACGCCTGTAGTCCCAGGATTTGGGGAGGCTGAGGCAGGCAGATCACCTGAGGTCAGGAGTTTGAGGCCATCCTGGCCAACATGGAGAAAGTGCATCTCTACTAAAAATACAAAATTTGCTGGGCGTGGTGGTGCATGCCTGTAATCCCAGCTACTCTGAAGGCTGAAGCAGGAGAATCGCTTGAACCCAGGAGATGGAGGTTGCGGTGAGCCGAGATCACACCATTGCCCTCCAGCCTGTGTAGGAAACGAGTGAAATTCCATCTCTAAAGAAAGAAAGTAGTTGGAGATGGAAAGGAATGGCAGTGCTACTAGAACTAGCCCTGTGAAATTATTCCTTTCCTCGAGGTAGGATTGTGTTCAGAAGCTGTTGAACATCAGCCCTTTCTCCCTTCTTCACATATACTCCTAAACTTTTGCTTTGAAATTTAGGCTTAGAAGCTTGATAAAAATTATTTTTTCCCTAGCTGAGTTACTTAGGATATTTAAACATTTAGTCCAGAATGTATCTGTGGAACTCAAGTTTTCTTAAATATTACTAAGACTATCGCAGTCTACCTAGCCTAGGGAATCACACGATCTCCAAGGCACTATTCAAATCCCATTACAGTTAGGGAGTTTTAATCATTTTATTTGAGGAACCAAAGTACTTAGGTCTTTTCTTAAGGAAACTTTGATGTAATGATATTGCTTTAGACTCATGAAAAAAAGTTAGTGATGTCACTATTAGTCATTCCTGAGAAAATAAAGTCAGTTTAGTAGCCACAGGAAAATGTTGCAAAAGGCCAGGCATGGTGGCTCATGCCTGTAATCCCAGCACTTTGGGAGGCCGAGGCGGCTGGATCACCTGAGGTCAGGAGTTCAAGACCACCCTGGGCAACATGATGAAACCCTGTCTCTACTAAAAATACAAAAAAAAATTAGCTGGGCGTGGTGACTTATGCCTATAATCCCAACTACTTGGGAGGCTGAGGCAAGAGAATTGCTTGAACCTGCGAAGTGGAGATTGCAGTGAGCCGAGACCACGCCATTGCACTCCAGCGTGGGCAGCAAGAACCAAACTCTGTCTCAAAAAAAAAAAGAAAGAAAGAAAAAAGAAAATGTTACAAAGAAGATTTCAGGGACATAGGCTGGAAAGGAAAAGATGCCTTCTAATTTAAAATAGGACCTGGTGTCTAATGACCAATGAGCTCTAAAATATCTTTGATAAAGACAAGTTGTAAGGATAGAAGAATAGAGTGGTATAAAGGGCTTTAGAACTCAGAAAACTTAGTTTTAGGCCCTTTTGTTTCAAGTACCAGAGTCTAGCAAATAGATTTGAAGTATGAATGAAAGTTAGGTACCTGCGAAAACTATATTGCATCAAGGACTTTGGGGTAGCACTTTTAATTTGTAAATATTTATAAGAAAATCATTAATGGGAAAGAATTCTTACCAGCTGCCACAGCCATTGGAAAAGATTTATGAGCTAAAGTCAGTAACTGTTTCTGCTGGGGCTAGTTAGGAACAGTGTAACCTTATTCTCTGATTCGCTTAAATCTGCCTGTTCATTTCCTGCCTCTTCAAACTTTTCTAGCAAATTTCTACACAGTTCCTGGCATGCTAGAACCTTTACTCTGTGGGAACAGTTCTGATGCTGGGTAAGTAGCTCACCTAGTTTTATTCTCTTTCCTTAAAATAATGTACCTATTATTAGTTGGGTCAAAATAGGCAATATTTTTACTTTTCTTCGTGCTCACGTAGTAGACCTTACAATTGCATGTGACCTATCGGTTGACATATATTTTCTTTCTGTTTCATATTTGTCCATCTAAAGTTGACATTTTACTAGTAAGTGACTATGCTTGTAGTCTCAAGCCAAAATCAAAGAACCTAAGGATAGAATCAATAATACCTGCCTCTTGGGGACTCCTCTCATCCTATAGTGCGGTAGAGAGTAAAGATACCATCTTAGTGATAATTATGCATCCTAGGATGACCCAAAATATGCTTGACCTGACAGCATAGAGGAGGAAAAAGAGTAGCTACTCAAATACGACTCAAATGTAGTATTTGATTCCTGATCGTGATACTTCCTGCTCTGAGACCTTTGGCTAGCCATTTAACGATATCTGAGCCTTGATTTTTTTTCTTCCATAAAATGGATTTATTTAATAAGCCATGCTCTCTCTTCCTCACATTGGTTACTGTAAAGATCCACTTACATTACATGAAAGTGCTTTGTAAACAGAGGGCTTTATAAATGTAGGGTGGTGGTAGTGTCATTTCTCAGAGTATATTGGTCCTCTAAGAACTGGTATTTTAACATGACCACAGTATCTAGAAGCCCATTTAAGTTCTATATTAAAGTAGACTACTAGAAATTACATTGAAAGAAATGTGAGGTGAATCTAAAAGCAGGAGAAATGGTGTAACCAAGGTCACTGAAATGTCCATTATGACTTAGGTTGTCACAGTGAGTGTAAAGAAAACAAAGATGATTAAGAGGAACTTCTAGCTGTTTGTCATTTGGGATTGTAGCTAAGTTAAATTTGATCGAATTACACATTGATATGAATCTAGAACAATACTTCTCGCACTTTGGCATGCATAGGAATCACCTGGCGTATCTTTTAAAAATTCAGATTCATAGATCCCATATCCAGAACTTTTTAATTCCTGGATTTGGGAAAGGACACAGGAATCTGCATTTTTAAAGGACATGCCAGGTGATTCTTATAGTAGGCTGTCCCCAAAAGTTGGCTAGCTGCTTACTTCCTTCTTTTTCTTTTTCTTCCAGTTTGTTAGCCTGGCTCTATCGATGGTTATTTATTACCTCCAAGGTCATGGAGTAAATAGAATTATGTTATTTATTATCTCCAAGGTCATGGCTGGGTGGAATTATGTTGAAAAGTCCTAAACTTCCCTATCTTCCTTCAGGCAATGCCCAGAGGGATACCAGTGTATGAAAGCAGGAAGGAACCCCAACTATGGTTACACAAGCTTTGACACTTTTAGCTGGGCCTTCTTGGCATTATTTCGCCTTATGACCCAGGACTATTGGGAAAACTTGTATCAGCTGGTGAGTACTACCTCTTTTCCTTTGGTCATAAAGTTTACCATGAGCATATATGGGGTTGGGGACATTCTATGCGAGCATATATGGGGTTGGGGACATTCTGTGTGAGCATATATGGGGCTGGGGACATTCACCGTTAGTGAAGATATTATTCAAGATATAATTGTTGTGTTTCCCACCGTCAGCTGGTTTTTGATATTAAGTGAATTCTGTCAGTTCTCGTCCCCATTTTTAATGTTCAGTCATGTATAGCTGTAGGCGCTTACAGCCTTGACAGCCTCTTGTCTGGCCTGGGAATCTGCTATCTCTATCTACTTCCTGTTGTTCATTCTCTGCAGCATATCACCTTTTGGATAGTTGGGCTTAGGGTTTCTTTTTTGTTTTGTTTTGTTTTTGAGGTAGGTACTACAGCATGTACCACCACACCTGGCTGATATTTCTACTTTTTGGAAAGTTGGGGTTTCACTCTGTTGCCCAGGCTGGTCTTAGAACCTCTGGTCTCAAGTGATCCTCCCACTGTGGCCTCCCAAAGTGCTGAGATTATAGGCATGAGGCACCATTAGGGCATCTGTTTAAGAAATATCAAACACCTCTGTGCAAGGCACTGTATAGATGGAATTTCCATAAGGACCTTGGAGTATAAATATATCAACATTTTTGAGATTTGTAACACATTTGGACTTGTTCAAGCAGGTTGTGCAGATAAAAATAAAGTCAGTAACACTCTGTGGGGCTACAGTGGTGACTCTGGACAAGTCATTTAACTTTGCTGGTTGTAATGAAGTTAGTGTAACTATTTGCTAAGAGTCTTACAGCTTAGAAATTTTTTGACAGTCCATTGTTTTTTCTTTGACTCTGTCATTTGATGATGCCAGTTACTTTGAAAATGAAAAACATGTCCCCTCAGGCATGAAGGAACCTCTTTAAGGGAAGTTTCTAGTTCAAATCTCTGAGTTAATTCTTACCTTTCTGTTGGACAGCCTGGAGTTCCCTCAGGTTGAATCTTTCTCATGAAATATTTGTGATTGATGCTAACTTGCTTACTTTCTTTTTTTCTTCCTTTTCTTCTTTTTTTTTTCATGGAATTTTGTTCTTGTTGCCCAGGCTGGAGTGCAGTGGTGCGATCTTGGCTCACTGCAATCTCCAATTCCCAGGTTCAAGTGATTCTTCTGCCTTGGCCTCCCAAGTAGCTGCAATTACAAGCACGCAGCACCACACCCAGCTAATTTTTGTGTTTTTAGTAGAGATGAGGTTTCACCATGATGGTTGTCCAGGCTAGTCTCAAACCTGACCTCAGGTGATCCGCCCATCTTGGCATCCCAAAGTGCTGGGATTACAGATGTGAGCCACCACACCTGGACCATTTTGTGGTAAACAGAATAAAGATGAAAATTCCGTAATAGTGGGTTGCATGTACATAACGTAAAGCCCAGTTTCCTTCTGCTTTCTTTTTCTCCCCACTATCCTTCATGTCCTACATTCATATCCTTTTAAAACTCCTCCTATTGCAAAAGAATAAGGAAGAGTGTCACTCAGGATGGGAATTTCCTGGCCGGGCACAGTGGCTCATGCCTGTAATCCCAGCACTTTGAGAGGCTGAGGTGAGTGGATCACTTGAGGCCAGGAGTTTAAGACCAACCTGGTAAACATGGTAAAACCCCATCTCTACTAAAAATACAAAAATTAGCCAGACAGGGTGGCACATTCCTGTAATCCCAGCTATTTAGGAGGCTGAGGTGGGATAATTGCTTGAACCTGGGTGGCAGAGATTGCAGTGAGCCGAGATCATGCTACTGCACTCCAGCCTGGGCAATAGAGTGAGACTCGATCTTAAAAAAATTAAAAAAAGATGGATTTCCTACAACTTGGACCTGATTTCAGAGACACAATTTGTTTGTTAATGCTATTTGAAGACTAGTAGATTAATAAGGTGCAGTTTTGTATTCTTTTCTTTATTATTGTCTTAGCCCAAAACCAAACTTTTTTTTATGAAAGGAGTATATAGGGAATATTTAGAAATGGAAGGGGATTTTTTTGTTGTTGCAGTGGTTGGGAGATAACTACTGCCATTTAATGTGAGTTGAGGATAAGCGAAACCGTTCAACCTTTGGGAGTACTAAGTGTCCACAATAGGAAAGAGTACTGCACAAGGAAAGACAGTCCTGTTCACAGTGCAAATGGTGTCCCAAAGAGGAACTCGGCCCATTAGTTGTTCTCAGCCTGGTTCATCATTTGGTACAAGTGACTCAGAAAATGGTCCTTGTCTTTGCAGACCTTACGAGCAGCTGGGAAAACATACATGATCTTCTTTGTCTTGGTCATCTTTGTGGGTTCTTTCTATCTGGTGAACTTGATCTTGGCTGTGGTGGCCATGGCTTATGAAGAACAGAATCAGGCAACACTGGAGGAGGCAGAGCAAAAAGAGGCTGAATTTAAAGCAATGTTGGAGCAACTTAAGAAGCAACAGGAAGAGGCACAGGTTGGTGATGAATTATTTGCAACAGACCTTCCTGCCAGATCATGGTGACTAAGGCCCCATCTGATTTTCACTGCAGTTGATCTTTTCTAGGCATATTTTCAAATAGAGGTCATTGAGCTGATGAAAATAACCCAAGTAACAACTGCAGATGGTTGATCCAATTATTCCATTTGTCTTAACGGCCAGATTGTTTGTTCATATCATCTTTTGTTGAATTTCTCAACTGTTCAGTGTGCAACCACTATGATGACTGGGAAGAAAAAAGTGATGAGGGTAGTTTATATAGTGCTTCACATAAGCATATTCTTTTTGTTGGGAAAAATGTTAAGATTCATGTGGTCATAGAAAGTATTATTTCTAATTAAAAAGAAGATACAGGCAAAATATTATAAAGTAAGATTTGAAAAACATTTGTGATCTCATCACCGTAACACTTAACTTTCTAATCCTCATCTAAATATACATGCATTTGTTCTTTGTTAGGACCCATAATAAACATTCATAATAATAAATAAGTGTTTCTTAGCATTCATTTCCAGACTTGCTCAGAAGGGATCCTCTGGTAGCAGGGCAGCAGCCAAGTTCTTGGCTGAAATGCTCATGAGAATAACTCCTAAAGTTCTCACCACTGGGTTCTGCTCTGTTCACTTAGGGCTGTGTGCCAGAATACACAGAAACTCTCTAACAGTCTGGGTTTCCCTCTTCCTTTTTTCCTTTCTTTCCCATAGGAAGGGAAATGTTCTGTACCAACTGGTTGGCTTTGGGTGGCTTGAGTTAATTGCCCTGGTCTGATGTGTTGCTGTGGCTTCTTTCCTAGGCTGCTGCGATGGCCACTTCAGCAGGAACTGTCTCAGAAGATGCCATAGAGGAAGAAGGTGAAGAAGGAGAGGGCTCCCCTCGGAGCTCTTCTGAACTTTCTAAACTCAGTTCAAAGAGTGCAAAGGAAAGACGTAACAGAAGAAAGAAGAGGAAGCAAAAGGAACTCTCTGAAGGAGAAGAGAAAGGGGATCCTGAGAAGGTGTTTAAGTCAGAGTCAGAAGATGGCATGAGAAGGAAGGCCTTTCGGCTGCCAGACAACAGAATAGGGAGGAAATTTTCCATCATGAATCAGGTAAACTCTTCTTTTTGCCTATACCTTTTTTAAAAAATTTATCTTTTAGTAAGGTAAAATGAAACATTTTAGGACATCTTATTAGAGCATGGCAAGTTCTACTTACTAATTATTCTGGATATATCATGTCACACTGTATAAGTTAGCCTATGATAGATTAAAAGCCTCCAGTTGTTCCCAACTTTGATAAATAAGGAAACTAAGAAAAAAAGAGAAGAGAGGATTTAGGTAATTGTTGAGCGTTCTATTACTACAGATGTCATCACATAAATAGGTATTTTTGGATTTCAGCGAACGCCACCAAAATCCAATTCTTAGGCCATTTAATTTCCCATTTTAAAGAAATGCTGGAAAGTTGGTAGGTATAGAATATAGTTACTGTTTATGGCAGTATATTCGGTGTCTTTTCTTTTTTCCCAGAGATGATTCATTTTCCCACTTGCATCTCTCACTTCCCATTTCAGTCTTTTGCCAGTCTTGTTCATTTCAGGGGTTGAGCAAAATTCCTCATGTCCATCCCCTTCTTTCCGTTCCTTAACCTTATCTGAGTTTTGGCTTTGTGATTGTATTATTTTGTTCACTGCATTTGTTCAGTTTTGTTTTCTCTAGTCTTGCTTCTTCTCCTTTGTGTTTTTTTGTTTTTTTTTTTTCTCTCTTTTTTTTTTTTTTTTTTAGACGGAGTTTCGCTCTTGTTACCCAGGCTGGAGTGCCATGGCGCGATCTCAGCTCACCGCAACCTCCGCCTCCTGGGTTCAGGCAATTCTCCTGCCTCAGCCTCCTGAGTAGCTGTTGTGTTTTATATACTGTCAACAGATCACGTCCTAAAATGTAGTTCTCATAATTCATGTAGTAAGCATTTATGAAGTACCTACCACATATCAAGGATTGTGCTAGGTCCTAGGGCTTAAAAGGTGATTAAAATATCACTTCTACCCTAGAGAGTTTACGGTACAGTGAGGCAGCCGAATACACTAAAAAATTACTTATGTAATAGCATCAGCAGTATTATTCCATAATTGAGATATGCTGGGGGTGTTAGAAAAGCATAGGTCTATCCCAACATGGAGATTCAGTAAAGATTTTCTGGGAAAGGTAAATTTCCGAACTGAGGCTTAAAGGATACACAGGAATTAGGTAGTTTTTGTGTGTGTTGCTGAGGGAGTAATATGAAAAAAAGGACAGTCCAGGTTTAGAAGGGAAGCATATTCCAGTTTAGACATTCAGAGTTTGAATTATTTTTTGAATATCCAAGTAGAGATTTTTTTTTTTTTTTTTTTTTTTTTTTTTTTAGACAAGGATAGGCAAATGATAGCTCAGGGAAGAGGTCCTGAGCTGAGAGGTGGGGACTGAAACCATGACACTTGAGATCACTTGAAGAGAATGTGTCTGTTGGAAGAATAGTGAGCCAAAGACATGACCATTGCTGTTCACCGGCATAGGAGATGGAGTTCAGGAAAGAAAACAGATGAGCAATGTAAGAGGAGCTGAGAGGGCCAAGAGTTCAGTGGAGTCAGGAGAGTAGCAGTGTTGGAGAAGGCAGGGCAGTGATCAATGGACTGAAATTTAATGGAGATGCTTGGTGAGATCAAAATTGAAAGCGTCCATTGGATTTGGCAATATAAAGTCACTGAGGACTTTAAAGACCTGTTTTAATCCAGAGTGAGGAAGGATGCCATGTTGAGTGGAGAGTGGAGACAGAGAGTATAGACTTCTCATTCCAACTTCTTGAAAGAGTGTGGGTGGAAACAAGCATGTTATAATCTGTGGGGGGAAAAAAAACAGAAAAGGGAGAAGCAGGGTTAGAAAATGAAATAGAATAGATAGAAGTAGAGCACAATCTTTGAAGATACGGAAATAGATGTAGTCTTTAACAGAATAGGGACTCTTATTCCCTGAAACCTTAAGAAAATAGGGAAGGATGAGGCAGATAAGTTGTAGAAAAGGAGTATGAAGTTGAGGAAGATAAGCCCTGACAGTTTCGTCTTTTTGGTAATGTCAGGAATTAAAAATCAAGGCGTTTGAGACCAGCCTGGGCAACATAGTGAGACCTCTGTCTCTACAAAAAATAAATTAGGCCGGATGCGGTGGCTCACACTTACAATCCCAGTACTTTGGGAGGCTGAGGCAGGTGGATCACAAGGTCAGGAGTTTGAGACCAGCCTAGCCAGGATGGTGATACCCCTTCTTTACTAAAAATCCAACAATTAGCTGGGCGCGGTAGTGGGTGCCTGTAATCCCAGCTACTTGGCAGGCTGAGGCAGGAGAATCACTTGAACCTGCGAGGCTGAGATTGCAGTGAGCTGAGATTGCACCATTGCACTGTAGCCTGGGCGACAGGAAGACTGTCTCAAAAAAAAAATATTAGTTTTTTGATAATGTAGGGAATTAAACATCTTATTGAAGGGAATGAGATATTGCATTTGGAGGTTTAAAGGAAATACTAACAGTTTAGAATAGCTGAGACTCCATCTAAAAAATTGGCCAGGCATGGTGGCACATGCCTGTAATCCCAGCTACTCAGGAGGCTGAGGCGGGAACATCACTTGAGCACGGGAGGTTGAGGCTATAGTGAGCTGTGATTTTACCACTACACTCCAGCCTGGGCAACAGAACAAGACCCTGTCTCAAAAAAGAAAAAAATTAAAATTAAATGCCTTATTTTTCTTTCTCTGAATTTCTATGTCATAATTATTCTTGGTGTCTTCCTCTTAAGAAACCTTCCCTGACTCCCTTGTTTTCTAGTTGGAAATCATTTCATCTTTCCATTATGTTTTACATGTACCTCTTTATTTGTTGCTTTTTAATCTACATAGAAAGCATTCTATATATACTCTGTGTGTATATTTATTTATGTTTATATCCCCTTCTCAAATAAAGTCTTAAAGTCAAGGTCTGCTTCTTAGCACATAGCTAGATATTGTTAGACAAATGAATACAAGACTTAGAAATTTGCTTTAACCCTTTCTGAGACTTCTTTATAGCCTGAGGCCATCTCTATCTCACCTTTACCTCACCTTTCTTCTTGTTCAGCCTCTTTTGGGGAAAGTATGACTGCAGCTTTGTTGTAATCTTACCCGTGTCTTGAGACACTGAGCTGTGAATACCTTAGTGCTGTTAATGCTTTGCTATTGAATGGTCTCTGATTATTCTATAGGCTTTAGTACAAAGGTGCACTGATTGCTCTTTACCTCAAAAAATGAAACCAGGCTTTTGAGATGTCTTGTTTTGCATGAAAATATTCACTTTGTCTAATTTCCCTCATTCAAAAAAAAAAAAAAAAAAATAGTAAATTCCTAGAGGCCAAGGCCGACTGCCAAGACTTGCTTAGATGCTCCAAGGACTAGAAGGACTTTCCTTCAGTTTCTCAGGAAGAGTGACTGAGGACATCAAGGCCTAGAAAGATTAACTTATGTAACTAGTTATATAACTAGTAAGTATTCAAGTCAAGATTTGAACCAGGCTCATCCAACTCCAGAGCTTGTGCATGATCATCAAATGATTCTTTCACTTTGACCTCCCAAAGTGCTGGGATTACAGGTGTGAGCCACTGTACTGACCAACAGGACATTTTAGAGAGGATGTTTCTGGAGCAAAGCACAGAGGGTAGAAAACAAACATCATATATGAGAAATACCTAGTAGCTCATTCTGGTTTAGGTATAGGGTGATTGATAGGGCCCAGAGACTGGAGAATGAACACATAGGTTGTGTCCATACTAAGGGCTGGGGAATGCTATGAATTCCAGGCTAAGGATTTGGGACTTAATTAGCAAATAGAATGAATCATTGTAAGCCTCATCTTGACAGACAATTTATGTGTATCCCCTGAAATCCCTAGAGACAATTTTTATGTGGAATGTGAAGGTTATACCCTCAAATCCAGAACACCCCAGAGCCATTCTCCCAAGCAAACATCTAAACCTAAGTTGGAATTTTTAGTTTAACTGTGACTGCCTGAAAAGGACTAAAAACTCCTGGTTGGTTGACAGGAAGATTTTTAAAAACTGGAAGTAAGGCCTGCTCGTCTCATAAACTACACAGGATCCTAGGAATTAATAGAGCCATGGGTCCTGAGTCATCACTGAAACCCTCCAGGAAAGTTGAGACTGGGGAAGGGTTGGGGTTTTAGCCCTCAGGATGTAGCTCCTTAGGAAATGGCCTAAATCAGTGATGGACCCTAGGTACACGGAGAAATGGGGCGAGTCACCTTTTCCCCTTTCACATTTGTTCATTGCAGTCTACTCTTTTGCCAAGAGTGAAACAAGGAGTTAGAAAAGAAAGCAATAGAACAGTTTTTCCTTGTATTGTATATTATCTTAGGATCCTGATTTTTAAGTGTTTATAAGTTCACTGAATTGGTCATGGTCTTCATCCCTGTCTTATCATCCTTCTCACTATCCTTAAGGTTAAGAATTGTATGATGTATTAGATCTCATGTAGTATATGATACTTCCTCCTGACCTGCAAGTATCAAGAGGGTAGGGACCATGTCATATGTCTTGTTCACCACTGTTTCCATACCACTTAGCACACAATAGGTATTTGGTTAAATAAAATTAAATTTTAGCCAGGCGCAGTGGCTCATGCCTGTAATCCTGGCACTTTGGGAGGCTGAAGTAGGCAGATCACTTGAGACCAGATCACTTGAGGCTGAGGCATGAGAATAGCTTAAATCTGGGAGGCAGAGGTTCCAGTGAGCCAAGATTATACCACTGCACTCCAGCCTGGGTGACAGAGTGAATCTCTATCTAAAAAAAAAATTAAAAATTAAAAAAAAAATAAAATATATATATTTATATATAAAATTGCATTTTATTTTAAGATTTGTAAAACCTCTTTCCTAATGTACCAAGTAGTGTTAGCACCCAGCATTGACCTAAGGCAAAATTATGAGTTCAGTTTAGTTTAGCTTGCTGTGAGAAGTGAGGCAGTGACCCAGTGCAGGTGTGGAACAACCCTACAGTGGGTGACTAAGCTGCAGTATCTAATCTAAATGCATGTTAATTAAGTTAAACTTTGTATTTACTATGTACAAAGCTTGCTGGGAGATATAAGGATGAATCAGTCAGTGTGCCCTTAAGGAGTCTGTAGTTGATTAAAAAGGAGAGATAGAGCATGTATATGAAGAACTGTTGTAAAAAGTAGAGCATAGGCCAGGTGCAGTGGCTCACGCCTGTAATCCCAGCACTTTGGGAGGCCAAGGCAGGAGGATCGCTTTAGCCCAGGAATTTGAGACCAGCCTGAGCAACATGGCAAAACCTCCTATCTACAGAAAATATAAAAATTAGCCAGGTGTGGTGTGGCACACACCTGTAGTTCCAGCTGCTCGGGAGGCTGAGGTGAGAGGATCACTTGAGCCCAGGAGGTTGAGGCTGCAGTGAGTGATTGCACCATTGCACTCCAGCCCAGGCAACAGAGTGAGACCTTGACTTGAAGAAAAAGATAAAAAATAAAGTAGAGCATAAATATTCTGAAAGGGAATTTGGTGCTATGTAAAGATTAAGGAAGTTAGTAGAGGAAGAAGCAGAAGGGCTGGATCATGGAGAACTAAGAGGATTTCCCCAGCTGAAAATGGAGCATGTAATGGAAAGGAGGAAATAAAGACTAGCAGGCAGGGTGGCTGCGTGGTAGGGTGTATGAGAAAACAGTGAAAGATTAGAATAAGTAAACTAGAGTCAAAGCTGGGAGGGTCTTGAGTGCCATTTTTAGGGCAGTGACAGTGTTAAAGGTGATTGTGGCAGTTAGCAAGGGGGCCATGAATACCTGAGTCCTGTGTTGTCTTAACCGTATTTCTCCCCAGTGAGAGAAATGGATCATCTGACGTCAGGAGTTCAAGACCAGCCTGGCCAACATGGTGAAACCCTGTCTCTACTAAAAGTACAAAAATTAGCTAGGCATGGTGGTGAATGCCTGTAATCTCAGCTGCTAGGGTGACCGAGGCAGGAGAATCGCTTGAACTGGGGAGGTGGAGGTTGCAGTGAGTCAGTATAGCACCATTGCACTCCAGCCTGGGCGACAAGAGTGAAACTCCATCTCAAAAAACAATATATATACACAATAGTTTTATATATTTATATATAATAAATAAATTCTGTCTTTTTGCCCAGTGTGGCATAGTCTAACTTAAGTTAAAGACACTTCCTCTGAGCCCATGGTAAAAAGAAATACACACAGCCATGTGCTTCCCCCTGGATAAGTTGCATACAACATGGGATAAAAGCGTCTTAGGGATGGGTCCAAGGAGCAGTGGATAAACGTTTCGAATCGGTAACTGGTCAAGCACTGGTGAGTAACAGTTGGTGATGAACTGTAGCGGTCAACATGCAGAAGTGCTTTCTGGAAACACTTAATGTTCTGATCACAGGACTGCCAGGGTGGGGCCTGCTGGGAACCTAACCACCCTTGCTCGGGATAAAGGTCCACTCCCATCTCATTTCCCCCTCCCTCTCTCTTTCTCTTTCTGCCCCTGCAGTCACTGCTGAGCATCCCGGGCTCGCCCTTCCTCTCCCGCCACAACAGCAAGAGCAGCATCTTCAGTTTCCGGGGCCCTGGGCGGTTCCGAGACCCGGGCTCCGAGAATGAGTTCGCAGACGACGAGCACAGCACGGTGGAGGAGAGCGAGGGCCGCCGGGACTCCCTCTTCATCCCCATCCGGGCCCGCGAGCGCCGCAGCAGCTACAGCGGCTACAGTGGCTACAGCCAGGGCAGCCGCTCCTCGCGCATCTTTCCCAGCCTGCGGCGCAGCGTGAAGCGCAACAGCACCGTGGACTGCAATGGCGTGGTGTCCCTCATCGGCGGCCCCGGCTCCCACATCGGCGGGCGTCTCCTGCCAGAGGTGAAAATTGATAAGGCAGCTACCGATGACAGTGTAAGGAAGTACACAAATAGATCGAGGCTAGGCATGGCAGTCACCCCCGCCCTTTCCCCTCCTCTTTCCTATCCCACTTGGTCTGTCTGGACCCTACTCCTGTTAAGACCCCAGACATTTCTGTGTTCTTGGTGTATTTCTATTTCTCTCTTCAGTCCTTCCCCTGTTACTTGCCCTGTTTTCTCCTTTCCATTATTCCTTGCTCCATTTTCCCCATCTTCCCTCCTTGTTTCTGACATTCCTTCTCTCCCATCAACCCCTTCCTTTATGTTACCTTTTTCTTTCTCTCCATCTTTGTCTTTGCAAGTTTGTCTGCCTACGTTTCCCTCCTCCCACCTGCTTTGACTGAATGCCTCTGGCCAGCGGAGCCTGCCCGGATGGAATGAGAATGCCATCGAGCCACCACCAATGACCAAGTCTGAGCCGGTTTGGAACTACCATTGCTTCTCTTCCCCGACGTCCTCTACTCTCCTAGGGAAACAGCTTGGAATTTAGAGATCTTATCCTTTAAATTTAAAAAAAGCAATCAAGTTTTGAATAATGTTCCAAGACTCCTCTGCAAGAACGAGACGTGATTTTTCTAAAGAGGAATGCTCCTGAGATGTCAGGGTCGGGGGTGTGTGCCAGCAGAGCCAGGAAAGGAGAGGTTAAAGAGGTCGTTAGGAAACTGGACCCAGACTTTTAAAAGAGATTGAAATGGAAATAAATCAAAGGAGGAAAAGTGGGAGGTTGGAGCAAGAACACATTGTATATGGGGGAGGAAGGAAAAGGGAAGCAAAAGATGAATTTTAAATGTAATCAAATGTCAGGCTCTGGAGGACTTGCATATAATAACTTCACAAAATTGGTGATATAGAGGTTTGGATACTGGTGCTCCTCTTTGGGAAGATCCATCTCCTAACATTTCTTTAAATTCTAAGCTGTTTATGCCTTTTTTACTTTTAAATTCGTATAACCTCAGTGATCCTAATCCTTCATACCTCTAATTTCTAACTTTCCTCAGTCCCTCTTCAGCTTGTATAAGCTCCTTGAGATAGCATGTTAGTCTATTTCGCTCTAGCACTTCAGTTTCTTCTAACACAGCATGAAGATAGCCAATCCTTTAATTAGCATGATGCATGTGTGGAGTAAAACTGGTGGATGAAGTTTTTCAGATTATCTATTTTTAAGAATTTTAGGGTAATTATTGAATGTACAGATAAAATGTCAACAGGCAATTTGTATGTGTTTGGGATTGTCTAGTCTCGTCCTTCCCTTTTAGTTAAAAGCAAAATATGGCCAGGCACAGTGGCTCACACCTGTAATCCCAGCACTTTGGGAGGTCAAGGAAAGGGGATCACATGAAACCAGGAGTTGGAGACCAGCCTGGGCAACACAGTGAGACCCTGTTTGTACAAAAAATAAAAAACAATGACCAGGCATGCTGGCATGTGCCTGTAGTTCCAGCTACTTGGGAGGCTGAGGCAGGAGAATCACACAAGCAAGCCCAAGAGTTTGAGGTTACAATGAGCTATGATCACACCACTACACTTCAGCCTGGGTGACAGAGCGAGACTCGGTATCAAAAATAAAATAAAGGAAAATACTCTCCCCCTTACATTTGTATAGCTTTTTATAAGCTTCAAATTACTCTTCTATGTATTACTCAATTTGTCCTAAGTAAAAATTCTGGATTGGGCATGGGAGCTCATGCCTATAATCCCAACACATTGGGAGCCCGAGACTCGTGGATTGCTTTAGGCCAGGAGTTTGAGACCAGCCTGGCCAACATGGGTGAAACCCCATATCTATTAAAAATACAAAACATTAGCTGGATGTGGGAGGCTGAGGCAGGAGAATAACTTGAACTTGGGAGGTGGAGTTTACAGTGAGCCAAGATTGCACCACTGCACTCCAGCCTGGGCAACAGAGTGAGACTCTGTCTTAAAAAAATCTGTAAGTGTGACTAAGTGAAGATTAATATTCCTATTTTTGAGATGGGGAGAAGGTTCAGAGAATTTGTGTTCCTTTGAGTCTTACAGCTCATCACTGATAGAGCCAGAATCTCAGACCCCTCAGAGGCCCTAATCTTCTGTGTGCCAGTTAATTTTAATTTGGTCTCTGCCTAGGCAGAGGTTATAATGAGCAGAGATCACACTATTGCACTCCAGCCTAGGCAAAAAGAGCAAAACTCTGTCTCAAAAAAATAAAAAATAAATTTTTTAAAGGTGGCTCCGAAGTTCTCCAAGACCAGATAGTTGCCAAAATAAATGTTATACTTATCTTTACATTTAGTTTTTATTTGATTTTTCACTAATTCTGTGAATAGCTTCACAATTAGATAATTATGTTCTCTGAAAAAACTGGAAAAACAAATGATAATATCAATGTTGAATGAAGGATGGGTCAACATAGGCAGTACAGTTGGGGCAATTCAAATGTTTAGAACCAAATTGAATTTTGATGTACTGGCAGTTTTAAAAAATATGTAAGCCAAATAATACAGCTTGCCTTTTCTTTGAATGAAAAGATATTAGGTTAGAGAAGGTATTCAGGAAGAAGGAGCTTGAGGTCAGCTGAAGAGAGATGATCAGATTTGGGGATTTTGTTTTTGTTTTTTTAGCACCTTCTGTTGCACTGTATGGGAGAAAAAATTGAGAGTCAGTTAAGCAGATGGCTGTGGCATATAAAGCTTTCTGTACTACTTTACACTGTGGTCTATAAAGGTCTGCCTTTGGGTTTTGAGGGACCTACATGCCCAGCACCCTGTAAACACTTAGGAGGTTCTTTGTAGTTACCTCCAGTGAGGACAGTGACAGACTTGAGAATTCCCAAGGCCAGGAGGTCAAAGTAGCAGGAAGATGAGGCAGGACTATGTCATTCTCAGGGGCCTCAGAACTAGGAGAAACTTTATTTATTTATTTATTTATTTAGTATGTATATGTGTTATTAGAAGCCATAAAGAAACTATTATCGCTAGTTGTTAATGATGTGGGAAGATGTCTAGGTTACATTAATAGGTTCAAAGGAAGAAAACAGCAAAACAAGATGCATGTAGTTTGTGTGGTGTGATACCAGATTATATAAAGACAAACTACATAGAGAAAAAAGATGAGCAGCCAAAAGTTAACAGTAGTTGCTTAAGAGAGAAGAAATTGCTGACATTTTTCTTCTTTATACTTTTCTGTTCTTTCTGGTTTTCTTTATTGGGCATAATGATTATAGCCATCGTATATTGAGCTCTTATTATACTATGCTGAGCACTTTATATACATTATCTCATTTTATTCTTAAAACCACTCTATTCAGTAGGTGGTTTTATCCTATTAGCAGATGAGACTCAGAGAGAGATCTAGTGTCTTGGGGAATTGGACCTTAAACCAAGGCCTTTCTGATACCAAAAGGAACTTCTTCACAGCTTAAATATTAACTCCTTTTGCACGTGGGCAAAACAGTCACTTATCTTAGAAGGATACAGTATATTGATACTTTTATATTCAGTATTAATGAATTTAATTATAAATTTTAAGATATTCAAATTGTTTAATATCTCTTAAATTAGCTGGAAGCCCAAGCCAGGTGAAAATGAATACCTCTTTGGGCTAGTAGTAGTGATTCTTACTAGCAAACATTTTGGATGCATCCAGAGCCGATGATTAACCTGAGCAGTTAGAATCTTCCAGGTATGTATACTCATCCTTTATAGAGTGGTGTAGAAGCCACTGATAGTGCACAAACTGGTCTCACACAATATTCATGCTTAGGCTATGCCAAATCTATATTTTTTCCTTCAGGCTCAAATGAAGAAATAGGCTGTAAGAAAAAAAGACATTCAGACATCACTTTATTAGATAGTCTCATCAAAAATTACTTTATATCTTCATTAGTTATTCAGTTGTGATTGAGTGTTGAGATCTTTTGATCATTTTGGAATTTCACCTTTGCTTTTTGCTGAAGCAGGGGATAAAGGGACTTTTTCTGCATCTTCATCTCTGAACTGGGAAAGTAGGTGAAAATCATTGCTCTTCACTTATTGCCACTGGCAATCTAGAAATCACATGCAGTTGAGAAGTCATGTTGAGGTAGCTTGCAAATGTATAAGCATTATCTCATTTAATGCTCACAGCCCCGACCTTATGAGATAGCTACTTCTGTTGGCTGCATCTTACTGAAGAGGAAGCCAAGGCTTAGAAAAATAAAGTCACTTGCCCAAAATTAGACAGTAAGCAGTAGAATTAGGATTGAATCCAATCAATCTAACTCCTAAGCTTTAATGATTAACCATTACAATATACTAACCCTGAAGCCCAAGTTCTGTATTTATGCATGTGATCCTGGGAAATTAAATTATTCTAAGCCCATTTTCTTCTCTATAAAAAAAAAAGAGAGAGATATAAAAGGACCTCTGTTATAGGGCTATTGTGAAGATAAAATACAACATACATATGTTATTCATATATAATATGCTTCATATATAAAATGTGAAGCATATTATGTGGCCCATTCTTGCTGCTCAGAAAGCCAGTTTTCATTCCTTTCTTACACTTTTTTGGCCCTGAGAAGTAAACAGTACCGAATCGCTTGACTAGAAGGTGGGGGTGGGTCCTTCTGAGATTCTAAAAATCCTTTGTTTGAGAAAGAGAAATTATTATACAATTATTTTAAAGCAAATCACTACATAAATTTGAGAAAGGCTTGAGAAGGTATTATGGCTAAGTTCTAAGGACACTTAGAAAATACTATAAATTTTAATTCCAAGAAAGGTGACTGGCTAATAAACTTCCAGTTGTGTATTTTCATGTGAAAACAATTTAGAATCAATAAGAAGTCAAGCTCCCTTGGGCAGATCTGTAGAAATGTGGGCAGAATCTGCCATCTGCAGATATTGTAGGATATCTCTTTGAGAAGGACTGTTGTAATTTAGGAAGTTGGAAGTCAGTGGCTAAATGCCCAAAGAAACAGCATTTGGGTTAAGAGAAATGGAATAAACTTGTACTGGGTTCAACTTTCCAAGAGCTTACTTAAGTTCCTTAGTTGCTTCCTCAGTTACTAAGATTTTCCTCCAAGGCTTCTTACAGGTTGAATTAAAAAAAGACAAGGCTGCTAACTTTAAAATGTTAATTCTCCTCCCCACTCGCCAACAACGCAACACAAACCAAAACCATACCCCTCCGTTTACGAAAACAAAAACAAAAAACATTGAAGAGATAGAGAAGGGAAGGGAAAGAGTATGTGATCTTTCTTCTGGTCCTTGGATCTCAACATAGTTGAAGGAAGAAGCCCTCTTCCTACTCCCAGGTGATGAGAATTGGGCAGCTGAGCCCGTAACAAAGATATAGCTCCCAGAAGCCCAAGCAGAATTCTAGGTAGAAGCTAGCTTTGAGAAGGTGACAGTGAAGCTACTTTACCTGAGAGAGAGGCTCTTTCCAATTTTCTTCCCTTCAGTTGTCTATGATTTAACATGAGAAACAGTAGCCAGGCCGGGTGCAGTGGCTCCTGCCTGTAATCCCAGCACTTTGGGAGGGCGAGGCAGGTGGATCATTTGAGGTCAGGAGTTTGAGACCAGCCTGACCCACATGATGGAACCTTGTATCTACTAAAATACAAAAATGAGCTGTGCATGGTGGCAGGTGCCTGTGATCTTAGCTACTTGAGAGGCTGAGGCAGGAGAATCACTTGAACCCAGGAGGTGGAGGTTGCAGTGAGCTGAGATTGCACCACTGCACTCCAGCCTGGGAGATGGGGCAAGACTCCCTCTCAAAAAATGAAAAAGTAACAGTAGCCAAAATTGCCAGTAGGAATGAAAGATGGTGCAACCACCTTGGAAATCAGTTTGGCAGTTCCTCAAAAAATTAAACAGAGTTAACAAATGACTCAGCAATTCTGCTCCTGGGTCTATGCCCAAGAAAATTGAAAATGTATGGTTCCATAAAAAACTTGTACATGAAATTATTTTTTATTTTATTTTATTACTATATATATGTGTATATATATATATATATATATATATATATATATATAATATATATATATATTTTATTGCACTTCAGGTTCTGGGGTACATGTGTAGAACATGCAGGATTGTTGCATAGGTACCTCCATGGGAATGTGATTTGCTGCCTCCATCCCCCCCATCACCTATATCTAGCATTTCTCCCCATGTTATCCCTCCCTAACCTCCCTACCCTCCAATGTCCCTCCCCTATTCCCCTACAACAGACCACAGTGTGTGATGCTCCCCTCCCTGTGTCCACGTGTTCTTAATGTTCAACACCCGCCTATGAGTGAGAACATGTGATGTTTGATTTTCTGTTCTTATGTCAGTTTGCTGAGAATGATGGTTTCCAGATTCATCCATGTCCCTACAAAGGACACCAACTCATCATTTTTTATGGCTGCATAGTATTTCATGGTGTATATGTGTCACATTTTCCTTGTCCAGTCTGTCATCAGTGGGCATTTGGGTTGGTTCCAGGTCTTTGCTATTGTAAACAGTGCCACAGTGAGCATATATGTGCATTTGACTTTATAATAGAATGATTTATAATCCTTTGGGTATATACCCAGTAATGGGATTGCTGGGTCAAATGGAATTTCTGTTTCTAGGTCCTCGAGGAATCGCCATACTGTCTTCCACAATGGTTGAACTAATTTACACTCCCACCAACAGTGTAAAAGTGTTCCTGTTTCTCCACATCCTCTCCAGCATCTGTTATCTCCAGATTTTTTTAATGATCGCCATTCTAGATGGCATGAGATGGTATCTCAATGTGTTTTAATTTGCATTTCTCTAATGACCAGTGATGATGAGCATTTTTTCATATGTTTATTAGCCTCATAAATGTCTTCTTTTGTAAAGTATCTGTTCATATCCTTCAACCACTTTTGAATGGGTTTGTTTGTTTTTTTTTTCTTGTAAATCTGTTTTAGTTCTTTGTAGATTCTGGATATTAGCCCTTTATCAGATGGGTAGATTGCCAAAATTTTTTCCCATTCTGGTTGCTGGTTGACTCTAATGATGTTTCTTTTGCTGTACAGAAGCTCTGGAGTTTAATTAGATCCCATTTGCCTATTTTGGCTTTTGTTGCCAATGCTTTTGGTGTTTTAGTCATGAAGTCCTTGCCTATGCCTATGTCCTGAATGGTTTTGCCTAGGTTTTCTTCTAGGGTGTTTATGGTGTTAGGTCTTATGTTTAAGTCTTTAATCCATCTGGAGTTAATTTTAGTGTAAGATGTCAAGAAGGGGTCCAGTTTCTTCTTTCTGCACATGGCTAGCCAGTTTTCCCAACACCATTTATTAAACAGAGAATCCTTTCCCCATTGCTTGTTTTTATCAGGTTTGTCAAAGATTAGATGGTTGTAGATGTGTGGCATTGCCTCTAAGGCCTCTGTTCTGTTCCATTGGTCTGTATCTCTGTTTTGATACCAGTACCATGCTGTTTTGATTAACTGTAGCTTTGTAGTATAGTTTGAAGTCAGGTAGCTTGATGCCTCCAGCTTTGTTCTTTTTGCTTAGAATTGTCTTGGCTATGCGGGCTCTCTTTTGGCTCCATATGAAGTGTAAGTTGGTTTTTTCCAGTTCTGTGAAGAGGGTCATAGGTAGCTTGATGGGGATAGTGTAGAATCCATAAATTACTTTAGGCAGTATGGCGATTTTCATTATATTGACTTCTTCCTAACCATGAGCATGGAATGTTTTTCCATCTGTTTGTGTCCTCTCTTATTTCCTTGAGCAGTGGTTTGTAGTTCTCCTTGAAGAGGTCCTTTACATCCTTTGTTAGTTGTATTCCTAGATATTTTATTCTCTTTGTAGCAATTGTGAATGACAGTTCGTTCTTGATTTGGCTCTCTTTAAGTCTGTTATTGGTGTATAGAAGTGCTTGTGATTTCTTCACATTAATTTGGTATCCTAAGACTTTGCTGAAGTTGCTTATCAGTTTAAGGAAATTTGGGGCTGAGATGATGGGGTCTTCTAAATATACAATCACGTCATCTGCAAATAGAGACAATTTGACTTCCTCCTTTCCTAATTGAATACCCTTTATTGAATAGGAGTGGTGAGAGAGGGCATCCTTGTCTAGTGCTGGATTTCAAAGGGAATGCTTCCAGTTTTTTTGCCCATTCAGTATGATATTGGCTGTGGGTTTGTTGTAAATTAGCTTTTATTATTTTGAGATACATTCCATCAATACCTAGTTTATTGAGTTTTTGGCATAAAGGGCTGTTGAATATTGTCAAAGGCCTTCTCTTCATCTATTGAGATAATCATGTGGTTTTTATCTTTGTTATGTTTATGTGGTGGATTATGTTTATAGATTTGTGTATGCTGAGCCAGCCTTGCATCCCCGGGATGAAGCCTACTTGATTGTAATGGATAAGCTTTTTGATGTGCTGTTGCATTCGGTTTGCCAGTATTTTATTGAAAATTTTTGCATCTATGTTCATCATGGATATTGGCTTGAAGTTTCCTTTTCTTGTTGAGTCTTTGCCGGGTTTTGGTATCAGGATGATGTTGGTCTCATAAAATGATTTGGGAAGGATTCCCTCTTTTGGGATTGTTTGCAATAGTTTCAGAAGGAGTGGTACCAGCTCCTCTTTGTATGTCTGGTAGAATTCAGCTGTGAACCCATCTGGACTGGGGTTTTTTTGGTTGGTAGGCTGTTAGTTGCTGCCTCAACTTCAGCCCTTGTTATTGGTCTATTCGGGGTTTTGACTTCTTCCTGGTTTAGGCTCAGGGGGGTGTAAGTGTACAGGAATTTATCAGTTTCCTCCAGGTTTACTGGTTTATGTGCATAGAGTTGTTTGTAATAATCTCTGATGGTAGTTTGTATTTCTATGGAATCAGTGGTGATATCCTTTATCATTTTTTATAGCATCTATTTGATTCTTCTCTCTTTTCTTTTTTATTAATCTGGCTAGCAGTCTATTTTGTTCATCTTTTCAAAAAAAAAAAAAAACACCTCCTGGATTTATTGAGTTTTTGAAGGGTTTTTTGTGTCTCTCTCTCCTTCAGTTCTGCTCTGATCTTAGTTATTTCTTGTCTTCTGCTAGCTTTTGAGTTTTTTTGATCTTGCACCTCTAGTTCTTTCAATTTTGATGATAGGGTGTCGATTTTAGATCTTTCCTTTCTTCTCATGTGGGCATTTATTGCAATAAACTTTCCTCTAGACACTGCTTTAAATGTGTCCCAGAGATTCTGGTATGTTGTGTCTTTGTTCTCATTGGTTTCGAAGAACATCTTTATTTCTGCCTTCATTTCATTGTTTATCCAGTCAACATTCAAGAGCAGTTGTTCAGTTTCCATGAAGTTGTATGGTTCTGAGTTAGTTTCTTAATCCTGAGTTCTAGTTTGATTGCACTGTGGTCTGAGAGACTGTTATGATTTCCCTTCTTTTGCATTTGCTGAGGAGTGATTTACTTCCAATTATGTGGTCAATTTTAGAGTAGGTGCAATTCAGTGCTGAGAATAATGTATATTCCGTGAATTTGTGGTGGAAAATTCTGTATATGTCTATTAGGTTTGCTTGGTCCAGATCTGAGTTCAAGCCCTGGATATCCTTGTTAATTTTCTGTCTCATTGATCTGTCTAATATTGACAATGGAGTGTTAAAGTCTCTCACTATTATTGTGTGGGAGTCTAAGTCTCTTTGTAGGTTGTTAAGACCTTGCTTTATGTATCTGGGTGCTCCTGTGTTGAGTGTGTGTATATTTAGGATTGTTAGCTCTTCTTGTTGCATTGATCCTTTTACCATTATATAATGCCCTTCTTTGTCTCTTTTGATCTTTGTTGGTTTAAAGTCTGTTTTATCAGAGACTAAGATTGCAACTTCTGCCTTTTTTTGCTCTCCATTTGCTTGGTAAATCTTCCTCCATCCCTTTATTTTGAGCCTATGTGTGTCCTCGCATGTGAGATGAGTCTTCTGGCTACAGCACACTGATGGTTTTTGACTTTTTATCCAATTTGCCAGTCTGTGTCTTTTGACTGGGGCATTTAGCCTATTTACATTTAAGGTTAATATCGTTATGTGTGAATTTGATCCTGCCATTTTGATGGTAGCTGGCTGTTTTGCCTACTAGTTGATGCAGTTTCTTCATTATGTTGATGCTCTTTACCATTTGGTACATTTTTGGAGTGGCTCATACTGATTGTTCCTTTCTATGTTTAGTGCAGGAGTCCCCAAACTATGGCCCATGGGCCGCATGCGGCCCCCTGAGGCCATTTATCTGGCCCTCCTGCCGCACTTCAGGAAGGGGCACCTCTTTCATTGGTGGTCAGTGAGAGGAAAACAGTATGTGGCGGCCCTCCAACAGTCTGAGGGACAGTGAACTGGCCCCCTGTGTAAAAAGTTTGGGGACGCCTGGTTTAGTGCTTCTTTCAGGAGCTCTTGTAAGGCAGGTCTGAGCAATTTCTTTTTCATAAAGGATTTTATTTCTCCTTTGCTTATGAAGCTTAGCTTGGCTGGATATGAAATTCTATGTTGAAAGTTCTTTTCTTTAAGGATGTTGAATATTGGCCCACACTGTCTTCTGGCTTGTAGGGTTTCTGCTGAGAGATTCACTGTGAGTCTGATGGGCTTCCCATTATGGATAACCTGACCTTTCTCTCTTGCTGCCCTTAGCATTTTTTCCTTCATTTCAACCCTGGTGAATCTGACAATTTTGTGCCTTGGGGGGTTGCTCTTCTTGAGGAATATCTTTGTGGTGGTCTCTGTATTTCCTGGACTTGAATGGTGGCCTGGCTTGTTAGGTTGGGGAAGTTTTCCTTGATAATATCCTGAAGAGTGTTTTCCAGCTTGGATTCATTCTCTCCGTCACATTCAAATACACTATCAAATGTAGATTAGGTCTTTTCACATAATCCCATATTTCTCGGATGCTTTGTTCATTTCTTTTCACTCTATGTTCTCTAATCTTGCCTTCTGATTTTATTTCATTGAGTTGATCTTCAGTCTCTGATATCCTTTCTTCTGCTTGGTCGATTTGGCTGTTGAAACTTGTGTATGCTTTACAAAGTTCTCGTGTTGTGTTTTTCAGCTCCATCATGTCATTTATTTATACTCTTCTCTAAGCTGTTTATTCTCATTAGCATTTCATCAAACCTTTTTTCAAGGTTGTAGTTTCTTTACATTGGATTAGAACATGTTCTTTTAGCTCAGAGAAGTTTCTTCTTACCCACCTTCTGAAGCCTGTTTCTGTCAATTCATCAGACTCATTCTCCATCCAGCTTTGTTCCCTTGCAGGTAAGGAGTTGTGATCCCTTGGAAGAACAGAGGCATTCTGGTTTTGGGTGTTTTAATCTTTTTTGTGCTGGTTTCTTCCCATCTTTGTGGATTTATCTACCTTTGGTCTTTGTAGTTGGTGACTTTTGGATGGGGTCTCTGAGTGGATGTCCTTTTTGTTGAAGATGAAGTTATTTCTTTCTGTTTTTTAGTTTTCCTTCTAACAGTCAGGCCCCTCGACTGTAGGATTACTGGAGGTCCACTGCAAACCCTGCTTGCCTGGGGATCACCTGCAGTGGCTGCAGAACAGTAAGGGTCTCTGCTGGTTTCTTCTTCTGTTACCTTAGTCGCAGAAGGATACCTGCCAGATGTCAGTCTGAGCTCTCCTTTATGAGGTGTCTCTTTGGATATACAGGGGTCAGGGAGCTACTTGAGGAGACAGTCTGTCCCTTATAGGAGCTCAAATGCTCAACTGTGAGCTCCATTGTTTGAATCAGAGCTGCCAGGGAGGTACGTTTAAGTCTGCTGCAGTGGAACTCATAACCGCCTTTTTTCCCAGGTGCTCTGTCCTGGGAAGTTGAGGCTTTATTTATAAATTCCTGACATGGTGCTGCCTTTTTTTAGAGATGCCCTGCCCAGCTAGGAGGTAGCCTAGTCACAGTCTGCCAGCAGAGGCGTTGCTGAACTGCCATGGGCTCTACCAAGCTTCTCTGTGAACTTCATTGTGGTTTAGTTTATAGAGATGTAGTTAGAACTGCCTCGGTAATGGTGGTCTGCCTCAGTAATGGCAGACTGCCTCTGTAATGGTGGAATGCCTCGGTAATGGCAGACATCCTTCCCCCTACAGAGCTTGACCATCCTGGGTCCAGCTACACTTGCTGTGAAACTCTCAATCCAGAGCGTTTCAGATTACTGGGCTTTGTGGGGGTGGGACCTGCTGAGCCTGATCACCTGGCTCCCTATTTCAGCCCCCTTTTTTTTTGAGTTGAATGGGCAGCTCTGTCTCCCAAGTGTTCCAGGCACCAGTTGAAACGGCCGCCCAAATTTGTGTGAGTTTTCATGCAGAGACCCACTGCACCGGCTGAAACAGCTGTGCTGGAAACTCATGGCACTTTTCAGCCCGGGACTCTCCTGGTCTGTGGACAGTAACAATTCGTTTGGAAATGTGGTCATCACTCACCCTCTACGTTCTCACTGGGAACTGCACTCCAGAGCTGTTCCTATTCTGCCATGTTGGATCCAGATCCATATATGAAATTATTATTCACAATAGCCAAAAAGTGGAAACAACCCAAATGCCCATCTACTGATGAATGAATAAATAAAATGTGCTACATTCTACAATGGAATATTATTGGACCATAAAAAGGAATGAAGTATTAATACATGCTACAACATGGATGAACCTTGAAAACATTATGTTCAGTGAAAGCAACCAGGCACAAAAGGCCACATAGTATGTAATTCCATTTATACGAAATGTCTAGAAAAGGCAAATCTGTAAAGACAGATCAGATTCTTAGTTGCAAGGAGCTAGAGAGGGGACTTGTGAGTGACTGCTAACAGGTACTGTGTCTCTTTGATGTGATGGAAATGTTCTGGATTAAGTTGTGGTGATGATTGTACAACATTGTGAATATAATAAAAGCCACTAAATTGTATGCTTTAAAATGGCTAAAATGATGAATTTTATATTGTGTGTATTTTAGCTCAATTTTTTCCATAGTAAAAGAAAGAATAGCCAAGAGGCCAGATGCAGTGGTTCACACCTGTAATCCCAGCACTTTGGAAAGCCAAGGCAGGTGGATCATCTGAGGTCAGGAGTTCGAGACCAGCTTGGCCAACATGGTGAAACACTGTCTTTAGTAAAATATAAAAATTAGCCAGGGGTGGTGGCAGGCTTCTGTAATCCCAGCTACTCAGGAGGCTAAGGCAGGAGAATTGCTTGAACCCGGAAGGCGTAGGTTGCAGTGAGCCGAGATTTTGCCACTTTACTACAGCCTGGGTGACAGAGAGAGATTCTATCTCAAAAAAAAAAGAAAGAAAGGAAGAAAGAAAGAGCCAAGAACCTAGCCCTTAAATCCCAGCTTTCAAAACCTCACTTAGGGAAGAGGGCCTGCCCACCCCTCTTGGTATACCCTGACTTTAACCGATTAGATTTTCCTAGTAGTACAGATATATTGTTCTCTAGACACCATCTTAGCCCCCTCTCAGCACTTTTAGTGACGTCCTTCATAGACAATTTTAGTTTGTGTCATGTTAACACTGATGGATATGTTTGCCCTCTCTCTCTCTCTCTCTCTATGAATTAGCCTATTTTGATGAATACCATGAGACATCTACAAATGGTCAATAACTGAACTATATATAAAAATAGAACCTTGACCCGTGACCTGCCCAAGAATCCACCCCCTTATCTACAATGAACAGTCCAAGAAATAAGTCAAACTTGCAGGAAGCCAGGTTGCTATCTCTGATGACAATCCAGAAAGCTAAGTACTAATTTCTGTGCCAGTAGTCTCCTAATGGTAGCCAGGCATTGTGGCTCATACCTGTAATCCCAACACTTTGGGAGGCTAAGGCAGGAAAATCTCTTGAACCCAGAAGTTTGAGACTAGCCTAGGCAACATAATGAGACCTCATCTCTACAAAAAATAAAAAATAAAAAATCAGTGGGGTATGGTGACATGCACTTGTAGTCCAGCTACTTGGGAGGCTAAGATGGGAGGATCACTTGAGCCTGGGAGGTTAAGGCTGCAGTGAGCTGTGAGCACATCACTGTACTCCATCCTGGGCAACAGAGCTAGATCCTGTTTCAAAAAAAGAAAAAAAAAAGTTCCCAAATGGCCAGGACTTGATTAACAAGAGTTTCCCTTAATTTTTGTTCCCATTTTCAACTGAGGTTCAACCAGAGAGAGCCAAACATGCACCCCCAACCAATCACATGAGTTGTCCCACTTCTTGTTACCTTGCCTACAGCTTCCCAATGCCAACAGCCTCCAATCAAGCCACATTTGAAGCCTTCCTTTTTCTCACCTATAAATCTTTGCCGTTCCTCTGCCTGCCTTTGAGTCTCTGCCAAAACACAAGTGGCAGTGATGGTGGCTGACTCCCTCGGTATAGCAAGATCTAAATGAATAGCCTTTGCTCTTCTCATCTGGTTGATCTTTATTTCGACAATACAGATATATTTTATACATATTTTTACACTCTGCATTCCATATTCCTTCTCAAAAGAATTCTACTGCATAATCAAATTGCAGTAGGATATTGATTGGGTAAGCCTCACCCAAGAGTTAACCAAAGTTGTGGCTGAAAAAGAGGTGGAGAAGTAGTTATCTGACCAGTTGAGGATCATCCCCTAAACCCATCATTACCACAAGACTCTCCTAAAAAGTACTATCCTACCCCTTTTAATCAGTTCCTTCACTCCAGGCAACCACTTCTGACTTGTATCACTATAGATAGATTTGTTTTCTTTTGTATGTGTGGACTCATACAAATATGTATTTGTATTTGACTGCATTCACTCAACAAAATGTTTTTGTTTTTGAGACATGTTCATGTTTTATATATTAGTGGTTCATTCCTTGTTATTGCTGAATGGTATTTCATTGTATAAACAAACCCCAATTTGTTTATTCATTCTCCTGTTGATGGACATTCAAGTTGCTCCCAGTTTGCAACTAGTGTGAATAAGCTTGCTATGAGCATTCTTATAAAACTCTTTTAGTACATAAGTGTTTTCATCTATATTGGGTAGATACATCAGCATGAAATTCCTGGGTTATATGGTAAATGTCTGTTTAATTTATAAGAAATTGCCAAACAGTTCCTCAGAATAGTTGCACCATTTTTTTTAAATCTCACCAACAGTGTGTTAGGGTTCCACTTGCTCCACATTCTAGCCAAACTTGCTGTTAGTCTTTGAGTTTAGCATTTTAATGCATATAAAATGTTGTTTTATTGTGCCATTAATTTGCATTTCCTGATGATTAATGATGATGAGTATCTTTTCCTATGTTTTTTGGTTTGTCATACATCCTCTTTAATGACTTGTTTATTCAAATCTTTAGCTCATTTTTTCACTAGATTGTTTGTCTTTTTATTATTGTTAGTTTTTCATGTGTTCCAAATACAAGTCAGATACAAGAATGTTTAATGTTAATGAAGTTCGGTATATCAATTTTTTTCTTTTATGATACGGCTTTTGGCATCATTTTCAAAGATGCCTACCCCAAGAGCATGAAGATATTTTACTTCTATATGTTGTATGGTTCTGAGTTTTATATTTTCTAATTTATCCCAAATTAATTTTTTTGTGTGAAATGAGATAGAAGTCAACCTGTATAGATATCTAGTCTTTTAGTACCATTTGTTCAAGAGACTTTACTTTCTCCATTGAATTGACTTGGCACCTTGGACAAAAATCAGCTAATGTGTATGTGTGGGTCTGTTCCTGGACTGTTCTTTTCCTTTGATCTGTTTGTCTATGCTTTTGCCAGTACACATTTGTCTTGAGTATTGCAACTTTATTTCTTCAAATGAGGTAGTAAAGCACTAAGAACAAAAAATAGTATTTTTAAGATTATTAAGTAGCATCTCGAGATTATTTTCCTATTCTAGAGCCTTTGCATGTCCTCATAAAATTTTATTTAATTTATAGTTTTGTGGGTACATAGTAGGTATATGTATATACTTATGGGGTACATGAGCGAGGGACTTTGATATAGGCATGCAATGCTTAATGATCACATCATGAAAAATGGGGTATCCATCCCCTAAAGCATTTATTCTTTGTATTACAAACAATCCAATTATATTCTTTTAGTTATTTATAAATGTACAATTAAATTATTTTCCCTATAGTCACCCTGTTGTCCTATCAAATACTAGGTCTTACTCATTCTTTCAAACTGCTTTTCTTGTACCCATTAACTACCTTTGCTACCCTGCCCCACTACCCTTCCTAGCCTATGGTAACCATCCTTCTACTTTCTATCTCCAGGAGTTCCATTGCTTTGATTTTTAGATCCCACAGATAAGTGAGAACATATGATATTTGTCTTTTTGTGCCTGGCTTATTTCACTTAGTATCACGACTTTCAGTTCCATCCATGTTGTAAATGACAGGTCTCAGTCTTTTTAAATGTCTGAAGTACTCTGTTGTGTATAAGTACCACATTTTCTTTATCCATTCATCTGTTGATGGACACTTAGGTTGCTTCCAAATCTCGGCTGTTGTGAACAGTGCTGCAACAAACTTGAGAGTGCAGATGGTGCAGCTATCTCTTTGATATACTGATTTTTTTTTTTTTTTTTTTTTTTTTTTTTGGACACAGAATCTTACTCTGTCACCTAAGCTGGAGTGCAATGGTGCAGTCTTGGCTTACTGCAACCTCCACCTCCCAGGTCCTGGGTTCAAGTGATTCTCCTGCCTTAGCCTCCCGAGTAGCTGGGATTACAGGCATGCATCACCATACCCGGCTAATTTTTGTATTTTTAGTAGAGACAGGGTTTTACCATGTTGGCCAGTCTGGTTTCAAACTCCTGACCTCATGTGATCCGCCCACCTCAGCCTCCCAAAGTGCTCGGATTACAGGCATGAGCCATTGCACCTAGCCGGATATACTGATTTCTTTTCTTCTGGGTATATAACCCAGTAGAGGGATTGCTGGATTGTAAGGTAGCTCTATTTTTAGTTTTTTGAGGAACTTCCAAACTGTTCTCCATAGTGGTTGTACTAATTTACTTTCCCACCAAAAGTGTACGAGCGTTCCCTTTTCTCCATGTGCTCTTCAGCATTTATTATTGTCTATCTTTTGGGTAAAAGCCATTTTAACTGGCATAAGATAATATCTCATTGGAGTTTTGATTTGCATTTCTCTGATGAGTATGATGTTAGACACCTTTTCTTATATTGGTTTGCCATTTATATGTCTTCTATGGAGAAATGTCTATTCAGATCTTTTGCCGGTTTTTAAATTGGATTATTCTGGGTTTTTTTTCCCATAGAGTTCTTTGAGCTCTTTATATATTCTGGTTTCTAATCTCTTGTCAGATGGATAGTTTTCAGATATTTTCTCCTATTCTTTAGTTTGTTCACTTTGTTTATTGTTTCCTTGCTGTACAGAAGCTTTTTAACTTGGTGTGATCTCATCTATCCATTTTTGCTTTGCCTATGCTTGTGGGGTATTACTCAAGAAATTTTTACTTGTTACTTGTTAATGGTATGTTCAGGTTTTGGATATCTTCATGGTTCAGTTTTTGTAGGTCGAATGTGTCTAGAAATTTATTCACTTTCTTTAGATTTTCCAATTTATTGGCATGTAATTGCTGATAGTAACCACTAGTGCTACTTTCAATTTCTGTGGAATCAGTTGTAATGTTTCCTTTTTCATATCTGATTTTATTTATTTGGTTCTTCACCCTTTTTTTCTTCATTACTCTGGCTAAGGTTTTGTCAACTTTGTTTATCTTTCCAAAAAACCAACTTCTTGTTTCATTGATCTTTTGTATTTTCTTCATTTCACATTCATTTATTTCTGCTCTGATCTTTATTATTTCTTTTCTTAGAATTTTGGGTTTTGTTTGCCCTTTTCTGGTTCTTTAAGATGCATGATTATGTTATTAATTTGAAGTTTTTCTTCTTTTTTGATGTAGGTGCTGATAGCTATAAACTTCCCTCTTAGTACTGCTTGCACTGTATCCCATAGGTTTTGGTATGTTGTGTTTCTGTTATTTATTTCAAGAAACTTTTCAGTTTTCTTTTTAATTTCTTCATTGACTGACCCACTGGCCATTCAGGAGCATATTTAATTTCCATATGTTTATATCATTTCCAAAATTCTTCCCTTGGATTTCTAGTTTTATTTGAAGATGCTTGATATTGTGGTCAAGGATACTTGATACTTTAAATTTTTTGAATGTTTTAAGTCTTATTTATGACCTGACATATGGTCTATCCTTGAAAATGATCCATGTGCTAAGAAGAATGTATATTCTGTAGCCTTTGGATGAAATATTCTGTAAATATCTATTAAGTCCATTTGTTCTATTAGGTCATTTTGAGTGCAGATTTAGTCCAGTGTTTTTGTTAAGTTTCTGTCTGGGAGATCTGTGAAGTGCAGAAAGTGGGATGTTGAAGTTTCCAACTGTTATTGTATTGAGGTATCTCTCTCTGTGTCTGTCTCTTTGAGACAAGGTGTTGCTCTGTCATCCAAGCTGGAGTACAATGGTGTGATCTCATCCTACTGCAGCCTTGGCCTTACAGGGTCAAGTGATCCTCCCATCTCAGCCCTCTGATTAGCTTGGACTATAGGCATATACCACCATGCCTGGCTAATTTTTGTATTTTTTGTGTAGATGATGTTCCCATATTTCTCAAACTCCTGGGCTCCCAAACTGGACCTCCCAGAGTGCTAGGATTACAGGCATGAGAAATTGCACTTGGCCTGATGTCTGTCTCTTTAGCTATAATAACACTTGCTTCACATATTTGGGTGTTCCAGTGTTGGATGCGTGTATATTTATAATCATTGTATTCTTTTGCTGGATTGACCCCTTTATCATCATGTAATGGCGATCTCTGTCTCTTCTTATAGTTTTTGTCTTAAAATCTATTTTTTCTATAGCTACTTCTGCTCTTTTTTGGTTTCCATTGGCACAGAATATCTTTTTACATTCCTTTATTCTCAGTTTGTGTATCTTTATAGGTGAAGTGTGTTTCTTGTAGGCAGCAGATTATTGGGTCTTGTTTTTTCACCCATTTAGCCACTCTATGTCTTTTTATTGGAGAGTTTCATTTATTTACATTCAATTTTATTATTGATAAGTAAGGACTTACTCCTGCCATTTTGTCATTTGTTTTCTGATTGTTTTACAGTCTTCTTTTACTTCTTCCCTTCCTTCCTTGTCTTCCCTTTAGTGACGATTATTTTCTCTAGTGGGTATGATTTAATTTCTTGATTTTTATATTTTGTGTATCCATTGTGTGTTTTTCAATTTGAGGTTACCATGAGGCTTGCAAATACTATTAATGTCTTATAACCCATTATTTATTTTTTTTTATTTTTTTTTATTTTTTATTTTTTTGAGACGGAGTTTCGCTCTTGTTACCCAGGCTGGAGTGCAGTGGCGTGATCTCAGCTCACCGCAACCTCCGCCTCCTGGGTTCAGGCAATTCTCCTGCCTCAGCCTGCTGAGTAGCTGGGATTACAGGCACGCACCACCATGCCCAGCTAATTTTTTGTATTTTTTTTAGTAGAGACGGGGTTTCACCATGCTGACCAGGATGGTCTCGATCTCTTGACCTTGTGATCCACCCACCTTGGCCTCCCAAAGTGCTGGGATTACAGGCTTGAGCCACCATGCCCGGCCTATTTTGTTTTATTTTTATTAATTTATTTTTTTGAGATGGTGTTTCACTCTTATTGCCCAGGCTGGAGTTCAATGGCATGATCTTGGCTCATTGCAACCTCCGCCTCCTGGGTTCAAGCAGTTCTCCTGCCTCAGCGTCCTGAGTAGCTGAGGTTACAGGCATGCGCCACCACACACAGCTAATTTTGTATTTTTAATAGAGATGAGGTTTCTCCATGTTGGTCAGGCTGGTCTCAAACTTCCGATCTCAAGTGGCCCACCCGGCTCAGCCTCCCAAAGTGCTGGGATTACAGGCGTGAGCCACCACATCCGGCATAACCCATTATTTTAAACTGATGACAACTTAACACTGATTGCATAAACACACATGCAAAAAGAAAACTAATAAAAACTGTACACTTTAACTTCATCCCTCTGCTTTTTAACTTTTTGTTGTTTTTCTTTATGTTTTATTGTACTGTCTATGTCTTAAAAAGTTGTTATTATTTTTATTGGTTTATCATTTAGTCTTTTTACTTAAGGTAAAAACACAGAATATTGTAACATTGTATAATTGTGGCATGTGGGAGTTTACATGCCACAATTACGGTGTTACAATATTCTGTGTTTGCTGTGTGCTTACTACTACCAGTGAGTTTTGTATCTTCAGATGATCTCTTCTTGCCATTAATGTACTTTTATTTCCGATGGAAGAACTCCTTTTAGCATTTCCTGTAGGACAGGTCTGGTGTTGATAAAATCCCTCAGCTTTTGTTTGTCTGGGAAAGTCTTTATTTCTCCCTCATGCTTGAAGGATGATTTTGCTGGATTTAGTGCTCTAGAGTAAAGTTTTTTCTTTCAGCACTTTTAAATATATCATTACCACTTTCTCTAGCCTGTAAGGGTTTCACTGAAAGGCCAGCTTCTAGATTTATTGGTGCTTCATTGTATGTTTTTGTTGTTGTTTTCTTTTCTCTTGCTGCTTTTAGGGTCCTTTCTTTATCCTTGACTTTGGGGCGTTTGGTTATTAGATGCCTTGAGGTAGTCTTTTTTTGGTTAAATCTGCTTGGTGTTCTATAACCTTATACTTAAATATTGATATCTTTATGTTTGGAAAGTTTTCTGCAATTATTCCTTTGAATGAACTTTCTATCCTTATCTCTTTCTCTATATCCTCTTTAAGGCCAATAACTTTGATTTTCACTTTTGAGGCTACTTGCTAGATCTTACAGGTGTGCTTTGTTCTTTTTTGTTCTTTTTTTCTTTTTTCTCCTCTGAGTATTTTCAAATAGCCTCTCTTCAAGCTCACTGATTCTTTCTTCTGTCTGATCAATTCTGTTATTAAGAGACTCTATTGCATTCTTTAGTATTCTGTTGCATTTTCCAACTATAGAATTTCTGCTTGATCATTTTTAATTATTTCAGTCTCTTTCCTAAATTTATCTGATAGAATGCTGAATTCCTTCTCTGTGTTATCTTGAATTTCCTTGCATTTCTTCAACACAGCTCTTTTGAATTATCTGTCTGAAAGGTCACATATATCTGTTTCTCCAAGATTGGTCCCTAGTACCTTATTTAGTTCTTTTGGTGAGGCCATGTTTTCCTGCAGGGTCTTGATGCTTGTAGATATTTGTTGGTATTTGGGCATTGACAAGCTAGGTATTTATTATAGTCTTTGCAATCTGGACTTGTTTGTGCCTGTCCTTCTTAAGAAGACTTTCCAGGTAGTCAAAGGAACTTGGGCCCCAAGCCCAATAATGCGGTGGTTTTTGCAGATTCATAGAAGTACCACCTTGGTGGTCTTGGATAAGAAATATCTGGAAGAATTCTCTGGATTACCAGGCAGAGACTTGCTCTTTTCTCTTACTTTCTTCTGAACAAATGGAGTCTTTTTCTCTGTGCTGAGCCACCTGGAACTGGGGTATGTTGATGTAAGCACCCCTGTGGCCATTACTACTGGGACTGCTGGGTCATACTTGAAGCCAGCACAGCACAAGGTCTTGCCCAAGGCCTGCTGTAACCACTACATGGCTGCCACCTGTGTTCACTCAAGGTCCTAGAGCTCTACAGTCAGCAGGTGATGAAGCCAGCCAGGTTTGTGTCCTCCCCTTCAGGGCAGCAAGTTCCCCCAAGGTCCCAGGTGGGTCCAGAGATGTCTGGAAGCCAAGGATTGGAGCAAAAAGCCTTAGAGATTTCTTAGCACTTTGGGAGACCAAGGTGGGCGGATCACCAAGGCCAGGAGTTTGATACCAATCTGGGCAACATAGCAAAACCTATCAAGAGGACAGAGACCATGTTGTATGTCTTGTTCACCACTGTATCCATACTATTTAGCACTCAATAAGTATTTGTTTAAGTAAAATTAAATTTTAGCTGGGCATGGTGGCCCACCCCTGTAATCCCAGCACTTCTGGAGGCTGAAGCGGGAGGATCACTTAAGGCCAGAAGTTCGAGACCAGCCTGGACAAACATGGCAAAGCCCCGTCTTTACTAAAAATATAAAAATCAGCCAGGTATGCCTGTGCATGCCTGGAATCCCAGCTACTCAGGAGGCTGAGGTAGGAGAATTGCTTGAACCTAGGAGGCAGAGGTTGCAGTAAGCTGAGATCATGCCACTGCACTCCCTGGGTGACAGAGCAGACTCTTTCAAAAAACAAAAACAAAAAACCTTAGAGATTTGCCTGATGTTCTATTCTGCAGCTGTGCTGGCACTCCAAGCACAATACGAAGTCCTTCCTGCTCTTCCCTCCATTTGCCACAGGCAGAGAAGCCTCTTCCTGTGGCCACCACCACAAGTCATTCTTACATACACAGAGGTTAGTATAATAATGCAGCAAGGAATTCCCAGGCAAATCAGTTATTTTTTTGTCTTGTATTTCTTCTGTAGGTTTGCTAAAGCAAACAATACTCCAAGGTGATCCAAATCTGAATCAGTGAAACAGTCTAATGAAGTACTTTTTTTTTTTTTTTTTTTGAGATGAGATCTCTCTTTGTTGCCCAAGATGGTCTCTAACTCCTGGGCTCATGTAATCATGTCGCCTCTGCTACCTTAGTAGCTGGGACTTCAGGCTAATAAAACAGTTTGATAAAATCATAATCTGCTAGGAACTTTCTTCTCTTTAGTCCTTAAAATCTGAAGATGTATAGGACAGATGGACTTTTTGATATAGCTCTCTAGAGGTAATTATTTTCTTTAAAACAGCTAGGATCATTCTCTTACTTATCAGACATATGCTTTTCCAGCCTCATACAATCTCCTCTCTCCTCTGAGGGCTGGTGATTGTTTCTGTCCTCTTACCTTCACCATCTTAGAAGGAAGAGCTGAGTTTACATGGGTGATATGGTACAGTGAACAACATGGTTACTAAAGAGTTAGGTTTTAAGCCACCCCACTAAGCCTGAACTGACATAGAATAGTCACAGGAATGTAAGTCAGGGACATTAAGAAACCCTTTGCTGTAATCTTTCATACCAATTATTACCCAGGGTGGAACATGTAATAATATTTTTTATAACAGTCTGATTATATTTTCTGCCATTTTGTCATTGGGAATTTGAACATTGCAGGTTAACTCATAAAATTGTGAAAGGGCAAGATAAAAATATGATATAATATATTTAATTAAGATAGCAAAACCTTTCTGTACCTTCTTATAATGGCTTGTAGTAGATTTGGAGCAGAACTTCCACTTGCTAATGTTTGGTTAGGCCCCGGTTTGGCATATGGAAGGGGCAGTTTATTAGAATAATGGTGCTCCTACTCAGGGAAGAAATAGCATCTATAATACTCAGTGTGATCAGGAACGTGACCTTAATGAAATTTCAAATAGAAGTAAATTTGACTTACTTTATCATGTGGACCAATTCTAGCCAACTATTGTGAATATGAGATTAGGATCAGAAAACTCAGGGTCTGCTTCTGATGGCAGTATCCCTAAAGGATCTGGTCTTTATACTCTATGCTTGGAATGAACCAGGTGAGATGTTTGGGCCCAGCCAGATTGTTGGGTTCATTGTAGATTCACACAGACTTAAATGACTTGGTCGTATCATCCACAGAAATAAGGATGAACTCTGGCCAATTCGTTTCATTCCACTTCTTGAAGTGAATAGGACTGTAGAATCAAAGTTAAAAGCCATAATGAAGATCACATACTGGGCTGTCTATCAGGTAAGGCCCAGATTAACATTTACAGACTTAACTCTATTTGCTTCTTTTTTTTTTTTTTTTTTTTTTTTTAGGCTACAACTGAGGTGGAAATTAAGAAGAAAGGCCCTGGATCTCTTTTAGTTTCCATGGATCAACTAGCCTCCTATGGGCGGAAGGACAGAATCAACAGTATAATGACTGTTACGAATACACTAGTAGAAGGTATGTGCCCTGTGACGTCAGTCCAACCTGCTGAGATATAAATATATAATGTGCGTGGTAAATATAATCCCTGTCTCTTGGTCTGAGTTTTGCAAAAACTGTCTCTGAGCTTTAGGAATAGAGTCTATTCCTATATAGAAACTAGAATCAGAAATTTCCTTCCTAAATTTACATGCAGAGAATCAAATATATGGGCTTCAGCTATGCTTGTTGTACACAGGCAACAAGATTGTAGGTAAGAGATACGAAAGGAGCTGCACGACTGAGCGAGACAATCTCAAGACCCCTGTCATTGTCATCGTTGTGCTGTAAGGCATAAAGGAATATAGATTGAAGAACTGCAAAGCTGTAAAATGATGGAATTTCCCTTATGGCCCCTAGCCCAAAACATACCTTCCATTTTTCCTTTTTAACTACTTACAGCCCTTTTGGTTTTCCCTTAAGGAAGAATGTACTGTGCATTTTGATTGCACCTAGTTCTGCCTCTCTTCAAACACCCCCACATATCCATAAATATATTTGATGTGTGACTAGGTAAGTTGAAACCCTTCTTACTTTGAGCACTCTGTGCCACAGGGAAAGAGCAACCACTGTTGAATCATAGCACGTCTGCAGTAATGTTGCTGTCAGTGGCTGAGTTCTCTGTATTAGGTGGATTCTCTATGTCACAACCTGGTGTGCTGAGGAATACCTGAAGATTTTTCATTAGACCACCGTCATGCAGGCAAGAATCGGCTCCTCTCCAGTTGTGGTCTGTAGTCCAGGATCCTCGTGCTTTCTTTAGTGGGAAGTTCAGTGACAGATTTCGTCTTCCAAGAGTCTGATAGATTCTACACGTATCTTCCTCATTGGATTTATGTTGATTTAGCTGAGTTGTCTCATTGTAGATCTAAACTATTCTTGAGGCCTCAAATTGCTGTTCTTCAGAGTACAGGTGCCCAGAAAAACTAAAGTCCCTGAGATAGGAAAATTCAAAATTGTCCTGGTATCCTTGAGACAAGTTATTTTTTCAGTCAGTTAAACCCAATGCCCCTTCTATTCTGTGTGTGTGTGTGTGTGTGTGTGTGTGTGTGTGTGTGTGTGTGTATGTGTGTGTGTATTGGGGAGGGGGGTGCAGTGGAGGGAGAATCCCTAGAAAAGAATTATCTAAGGGTGTTTACTTCCCCACATATGTGCAAAGAATGAGACTATAACTAGAGTAACCTTGAGAATATATCAAGTAAAAAAATGAATTAGCTGCTTTCAGCTGCCTGAACAACTTCTATTTATTCCTGTTTTCTTTAATTTCCATTGAGGTTATTGTCTGATAGAACATCTTCAAGCTTTGTAGCTTATACTTTGAGATTGTGGGCAAATAACTACAAGTCCTAAAATTTGAAGCTAAGAAATGATAGCCTAAGAACTTTGGCTAATTTTATTATTCCCACAGAGACCAAGACAGGATTTCTCTGAGTATCCGTGCAGTTGAGAAAGAAAAAGAACCTTCAGCGGGTACATTTTATTATTAGCAGAGACATCAGAACAGCATAACCGTCAATACAATACGACAGTTATTTATTTATTACTGTAGTGGCTTAGTGCAGGTTCCAGCAAAAGTAGATGCTCAAACAACGTTTGTCAAGCAGATGTTGGCTGTGCTTGGGATGGTAGGAGTGCTGGTGCTGCAGGGCTCCTTCCACAAGCCTTTGTAGGGACATGGATGAACCTGGAAACCATCGTTCTCAGCAAACTGACACAAGAACAGAAAATCAAACACCGCATGTTCTCACTCATAGGCGGGTGTTGAGCAATGAGAACACATGGACACGGGGAGGGGAGCACTACACACTGGGGTCTGTTGGGGGGAAATAGGGGAGGGACAGTGGGAGGTGGGGAGTTGGAGAGAGATAGCATGGGGAGAAATGCCAGATACAGGTGAAGGAGAGGAAGGCAGCAAATCACACTGCCATGTGTGTACCTGTGCAACAATCTTGCCTGTTCTTCGCATGTACCCCAAAACCTAAAATGCAATTAAAAAAAAAAAGCTTTCATCCCTTTACTGAGTTGAATAGAAGCCATTGGGGCATTTTAAAAGTCTCTTCTCCCTCTTCTCCCTGTTCTTTCTCTTTCTGTCCTGCTGTGCTCATTCTCCGCCCTCTACCCACCATCACACACATTAAAAAAAAAAAAAAAAAAAAAAAAGATGTAAGGGTAGCTCAGGAGACAGAGACAGATGTAGTTATGTTCCTGAGTAGGAAGATACTATTCCAGTTCTTCGTCCTGTTTCCCAAGCGCTGATGTTCACATAGTTGTATCTGTCCTGCCATTTCCTGCTCAGGCATTCCTCTTGTCCTTGCACCTTGTATTTGATTCTTTTGTTAAAGCTGATGGGACCAACCTGCTATAAGCAAAGAGCAATGAATGGCTGACCAGAATAATATAAGAAGGAAGGAAACATCCATGCCTGTTTAACCATTGGGCCCTATATTTAATGCTTGCTACAACATTAAAAGCCAGGCTTGAACGAATTGCAGTTCTTGCTCTCAAACTTTCAGTTAGGAAACTCTGACATTATTTTAATCTGAAGATTAAAATAATTATTATTAAAACCCAAGAGGCAGGCTCCTACTTAGCTAATAGTTTAGAAACCACAGTGGAGAATTCCAGAATTCTGTCAGTAATGAGAAAACCCTGCCTGCTCTGCCCCTCCCCATCCTGTTGCAAACGTGCTCACCAGGATCCAGTACATTTAGTAGAGTTCACCACTAGCAGAGCTATAAGCTTTGGGGATATTTCAGAGGACTGTGTGTGGGGTGTAGGCAGAGTAGTGAAATCTCACTGTTCAAAGCAGTAAAGCTGTGTAAGACGGGGAGATCGTGGTGCAGTAAGAAAGAAGTAGTGATGTACTTGACATTACTGATTTTCAATATCAAGGAAGTACTTGACATTATTGATTCTCAGGTAAAACAATTTCAAAAGCTTCCCTAGAGGTAACTGGCCATAGCTGTTGCTGCCACTATGTATGTATTCTTTCATTTAACTGACAAGCATCAAGTGTCAGTATAGTTACTTAGCTGATGTCAGCCTTTCCTGTGTGGCAGTAAGCTTAGTGAGGGCAGGGGCTCTTCATCAGTGTATCCTCAGTGCCTGGCACATTGCAGGTACCTAAAAGTTGTTGAATTCAGTTGAGAGAGGCTCCTGCCTTCAGAAACCTCACGGTCTACCAAAGCCACCATCTTGGTGGAATTGTGAGGTCCTCTCTGAAAACAATTCCGAGTACCCCTGAGGTTGAGACTTAGAGTAACCACTCTGAAAATATCCAAAAGCAAAATAAGAGAAACCCCACAAATCTTTGGACATCTCACCCCTAAATGTTAACCCTTTCCCCCAAACCAAATACTTAGTCATTCCAGGCATATAGAACCAGTAACAATTTGCAAAGTCATAAGTCACTTCACAAGCCTTCTCATTCCCAAATGATCTTTTCTAGCTCCTGAAGCTCCACATTGGCTTACTTTTTGTGGGAATGAAAGATTATCCTGAAGATCTTCGCTTCTCAGTAAATATGGTTAAGAGATGTCTGGTATCCCTAGAGGAATTTTCTTGGTGCCCTGTAGGGCAAGAAAACCCCTCTTTGCTGTGTGGCAAGACTCAAGACCTAGTTCATTGTAAAACATTACACTTGTGTCAACTGTCAGATGTGAACAGTCGCAGCTTCAACCTCCACGTGCCAATGAGCAGCAGACGTTTGAAAAAGGGCGGGGGATCAAAAAGGAACGGAACTAAATTTCCAAATATGTACTGTAAGAATTTAAGGAAATAAAGGAACCTTGTCATTTTCTTTTTTGGGGGAGAAAACTATATTTACCTTAGGAAGGGAGGGAGTTCTCTGAGGAAGAAGCCACAGCAGATTTTCCTCACAGACTTCCTTTCCCACGCAGCCTCCCACGTGGCGCTTACAGTGGTCCTTAAATCTGAAAACCAAGGCAACCATTTTCTTAGCAACCAGGGAGCCAATCAGAAGCTCAGCCAAAACCACCTTATCTAAAATAAAGCATCGCCATCCAGCTGGTTGGAAAAGGGAACGTAGGCTAATTTAAGGTAGCCATCTTGGTTTTGGTGAAATGTTGGGGAATTTTCTTTCCCCCTAAATGATTTGATAGTGTCAGCAGAATTGGACAGGGAGAGAGTAGCTGTTACAGCCAACCCTGTAGAATCGATACCTTACATTCTGACAGGTTTTCAAAGTTCACTTCTTAAAAAGCATCCTCTTAGCTCAAGGTCCTTGGAATCTTGTAATCCTGACAATTGTATTTCATGCTTAATTTGTGGAGAGCTTTGTTATGTAGGCTTCATACCTAGATTGTTGTAACTGCCAATTGAGTGTCTGCCTTTGATGTCTGATAATTCTTTTGAATGTTTGCTTTGAAAATATCTTTGAGATCATCTAGTCCAGTGATTTTTCAGTCTGTGTGTCTTAGGAGTCTTGGGACTCTAGAGAAGTGCCTCAGGAGAGACAGAAGTCTATCCGAGTGGGCTCCAGCTTCATCTAAGGCAATTCCTGGTTTATTTTCCATATTGGGGATCATGTGAGATCTTGCTTGGAAAAAAACAGGATCTGCTTCTAAAAGAGACAGAGAAGATAAGACAAAGGAGAGAAAGAAAAAGGAAAGAAGATGATGACCCAGGGAGGGAAGGAGGAAGAAGTTACAGAAAGAAAGAGAGAGGCAAAGAATGAGAGCAGGAAAGGGCAAAGGGGCAAGAAAGAAGGAGATGGGAGGAGACAGAAAGAGGAGGGAAGGGGGAAAAGGGGAGAGTAATGTGGTTTGTATTTCTATTTTTATTTTTTATTATTATTTTTTTTTTTTTTGAGACGGAGTTTCACCCTTGTTACCCAGGCTGGAGTGCAATGGCGCGATCTCGGCTCACCGCAACCTCCGCCTCCTGGGCTCAGGCAATTCTCCTGCCTCAGCCTCCTAAGTAGCTGGGATTACAGGCACGCGCCACCATGCCCAGCTAATTTTTTGCACCTTTAGTAGAGATGGGGTTTCACCATGTTGACCAGGATGGTCTCGATCTCTCGACCTCGTGATCCACCCGCCTCGGCCTCCCAAAGTGCTGGGATTACAGGCTTGAGCCACCGCGCCCAGCTTGTATTTCTAACTTGACGATGAGCCGTAAACTTGTTGAGGGTGGAGACAGTAACTTGTACTTCTTTGAGAACATAGCAGATGTGTTTTTTACATGTTGGGTTGGTTGATGATGCTAGTTCTGCTGATGAAGATAATAACAATAGCAAACACTTCCATGGCACTTTTTATCTGCCAGAGTATTCTAGGGCACTTTACATCTATTTTAGCTCATTTAATTCTCATGGCAAATCAAAGTAACTTGTTCAGGGTCCCACAGTTAGCAAGTGTCTGAACTAGTATTTGAACTCAAATATGTCTGGCTTGAGTTCATGCTTTTGATGGCATCTCTAACAATAATTGAATAGTAGAGTGTATAATAAAGTACCTACCATTTATTGAGGACTTACCCTGTGCCAGGTACTGTGCTGACTGCATTACAACAGCAGCTCATTTGATCTTTAATCAAACTCACATCAAAATGAGGTTCCAGGACTCATTCAGTCCCGTAACCTGTAAATTGATGCCTTGTTTTACAGCTGAGGCAGCTCAGCAGAAGTCAGTTACCTTGCCTGGGATCACACAGCTTGTAAGCATTCAGGCCAGTTGAGGCCAGAGAGTCAGACCTGAGAGGCCAAGCTCCTGACCTCTGTGCTCTACTCCCATAACTGATGGGTTGAGTTTCATTTATAAACTTAACCCATCACTTATTAACAGGGAGGCAACTTGTATGGATCATGCCTCCTCTCTACCTTAGAAAGAAAGAAAACACTTAGGAATATCAGTGCTCAAACAACGTTGATTCCATATTAATAATGGTGATAATGACTGTGAGGGTGAGTAGTGTGTCCTCCTGGTTTTCTCAGTGTAATTGAGGGGCCATCTTTGTTCTTTCTTACTACAGAACTGGAAGAGTCTCAGAGAAAGTGCCCGCCATGCTGGTATAAATTTGCCAACACTTTCCTCATCTGGGAGTGCCACCCCTACTGGATAAAACTGAAAGAGATTGTGAACTTGATAGTTATGGACCCTTTTGTGGATTTAGCCATCACCATCTGCATCGTCCTGAATACACTGTTTATGGCAATGGAGCACCATCCTATGACGCCACAATTTGAGCATGTCTTGGCTGTAGGAAATCTGGTAAGATGGAACACTATCTCCTGATAATAGGATTGGAATGTGTTTTGCCCGTATGACATCTTTTTCTGGTACTGAAAGCTGGAGTTTCTTTGAAAAGAAAGTAATAGTTAATTGGAAGACAAATGCTTCCACATATGCCGGGGCACCAGCTGCTTTTCTGCTAACTGTTGTGATCCCTTTCCTCTTTCTGCAGAACTTTGAAGACGTCATTTAGGAGCTATTGGCAGAAATCCAATGTTGGTGACAGAATGGGAGGCCTGGTACAGTGGGCTGGTTTCAGCAACCTGAGCCAAGGACTTCTAGATTTTTTTCCTCATTCTGTTTCTCACATTGATTCCTGCATTACTCCAGCACATCAGTTCTCCTTTCACCTTAACCACAAAATAGGGGAGCTCTTGTAGTATGCTACATAGAACTATGGATTTGCCTGCTCTGTCAGGCCTTAATTACCTAAATAGGGACTCTTTATGGGAAAATTTTCCCTCAAGGCTGGTTTCCCCCTCCAGTCCAACTTCTGGGCTATTATCCAGTTTCTGCCATTAGTTGATCTTTGCCAAATTTATTTTAATGTTAGCTTAAGTTCTGTATTTATTATATAAAGATAAGTATGTCATTTTTAAATGATAGACTACAACGTGTATATTCTGAAATCAAGTAGTTATGATTTCAGGATTATGTGTTTTCTTTACTGCAAAAATCAGGAGTTGATTGAATTTTGATAGATAGTAAAGAAGTAGTTAGAAAGAATCCGCTAGGTCACCTGAGCCCCCCAGTCCCTTAGGTGTTGTACCACAGGCATGTCCAAATCTAGCTGTTACTGTTTATTTTTATTTTTATTTTTATTTTTGAGACGGAGTTTCGCTCTTGTTACCCAGGCTGGAGTGCAATGGCGCGATCTCGGCTCACTGCAACCTCCGCCTCCTGGGTTCAGGCAATTCTCCTGCCTCAGCCTCCTGAGTAGCTGGGATTACAGGCACGTGCCACCATGCCCAGCTAATTTTTTGTATTTTTAGTAGAGACGGGGTTTCACCATGTTTACCAGGATGATCTTGATCTCTCGACCTCGTGATCCACCCGCCTCGGCCTCCCAAAGTGCTGGGATTACAGGCTTGAGCCACCGCGCCCGGCCTGTTACTGTTTATTAATAATTTGAGCATGATTTCTGCCCAACATTTCTTGTGTTCTCTCTCTCTCTCTCTCTCTCTCTCTCTCTCTCTCTCTCTCTCTCTCCTTTCTCGCACACACACATACACACACACAGTTTTGACCTTAAGTCCTATTGCTAAACTATTAGAGCATTATGATATCGTTTTCATTTCTCATTCTGAAAATGCATGACAAAGATATCCTTTGTAGCCAACTGTGTTTCCTGGTATACGTCCAAGATGATTCTGTGGTCTTTCCAGTCTCCATGTCTAGGGTTAGTGACATGCTCCAGGCTCTCTGCTATGATCTAAACCCTTGTGCGCTGTCCAGTGGAATGCCTGTGGTCTTGAAATGGGACGCTCCCACAGGCTGTCCAAGAAATCTGCCGACTGGCCCTGAACGGTGCCTGTGAGTGGGCACATGCTGTGACTGGCTGACATAGTACCTCGGCCGTCAAGCAGAATTTTAAGCCTGTCAACAATATCATACAGATTTATTTTAGTAGCCAAGAGTTAAGTAACGAGAAATATGTCTTGATAATTTTTATTGTTGCTGTTGGTGGTTCTGTTTTCCCTGTAGAATTTTGTTTTTCTCAAAATCTTTACTTTTCCTTGTTTTTTTACAGAACCAGTCTTTGATTTTCAAGGGATTTTGAGAGACTTTTTCACCTACCCCGCTAGAACTCCAGTCATACCAGGCTAGCAAATGATGTTATTTTTCCTTTCATGAAAATTTAGAGATTTAGGATAACACTTAAATTAGAATAGTGAGTATTCAGAAGACTTTTCTCAGAACCATCGGTAAAGAAAGAGGAAAGAAGAGAAGGTTGGCAGCTAATATTCAGGGACTCCATGAGATGAGCCAACCCAGAACTAAGTTCTGAAATAAGAAAGCTCTTAGGTGGCAAGAGTTTTCAAAGGGCAAGTAAATGTACCGTTAGCAGTGGGAGGGGGAGTAGTATACGGTCCAGCATACTTTGTTCTAGATGTGAGGGTAAAAGGAAAGAAATCAAGAATGGTGACTAGATGTGGGGTTTTAATGACTGAGGGAAAAATGGAATGATTGCAAAGGAACTGGCTTGACGTGTAAAATCAAGAGTTCTGTTTTGGGCTTGTTAAGTGTCTATTCACTGAGTGGAGATGCCAAATAAGGAAGTTGTGCTGGACCTCATGAGTGTTTTCTGGAAAATACCAAGAACTCAGAGATATGCTTTGCTGCCAGTCAACATGAGCACTGAGTTTGGCAGAAAGAACACAGAATTGGAAGTCAGAAGATTTGGGTTTTGGTTCCTATTGGATATTGTATGACTTTAAATAAGTCATTGATTTCTGTCCAGAAATGTTTCTTATCTGTAAAGTTAGGATAATACTATGTCATCATTGGTTGGAAAGATAAAATGAGAACTATACAGAAGTCTTTGGAATAGTTAAAAGTACCTTATAAATCTTAGGAACTGTGTTAGTATAATTCAATAGGAGAATGATTTTCAGAGATGTGAAGATTTGGGTAGAGCCTTTGACTGAACCTGAGAATTAGAGGATGAAAAAAATGAGACCGACTTGTGAAGTAAAGTACGACCTTGTCTTAAGGCTGGAATGTGAGGCTTTTCCTATAGCCCTGATTGTGAGTTAAGTTGCCTTTGTCTATAGACATGCAGAAATACGTTTTTAAAGAAAGATGAGAACAGTCTTGTGCAATTATAAGATCCCTGCCTCTTCTGTCCTCCCCCAAAGAGAAAATCATAATAGAAAGAACCTTAGAGATAATTCAATCCAATCCCCACGTTTTATAGAGGAAATTGAGGCCCAGGGAAGCTGTGTGACTTATACAACCATTGTGTTACATAGTAGATAAATATAATGATTCTTTTCCTGCCTTTTTTTGCAACTAACTGAATACAACAGTAAGTTTAGGAGGTGACTTTTTAAACATTCTGAATCTTACAGGGATGTTTCAAGTACAGTACACAACTATTTTTTTTTTAACAATAAAAGCCTTATCAAGTAGCCTTATCACCCTCAAATACTTATAGTGTGTATTTTTTATAAACGTACATTCTCCTACCTAACAATAGTGTAACTGTCAAAACCAGGAAATTAGCATTGACACATTACAACCATCTAATTCTCAGGCCCTATTCAAGTTTTACCAATGATTGCAGTGGCATCCTCTATAACAAAAGGATGCAGTTTTAGGATTGCCCCATTACATGGAGCTGTCACGTCTCTTTAATTCTCTTCAGCCTAGAGGAGTTCCTCAGTCTTTCCTTGACTTTCATGTCTTGACATTTTGAAGACTACAGGCCACTTTTTATGTAGAATTCCCTCAGTATGGGCTTGTCTGATGCTTCCTTACGATTAGATGCAGGTTCTGCATTTTGGTAGGAATATCAGGTAAGTGAGACTATCTTCTTCATGTTGTATCTACGAATTGACACACAGCTTCCATTTGTCCCACTACTGGTGATGTTCATTTAATCACTGGATTAAATAGGTGTCTGCCAGGCTTTTCACCTATAAAGTTACACTTTTTCCATTTACACTAAGTCCTCACTTAACGTCCTCAGTAGGTTCTCAGTTCTTGGAAACTGTGACTTTAAGCTAAATGATGTACTGTATAACAAAACCAGTTTTACCATAGGCCAGTTGGAATGAACAAGAGTTAAGTTCCTATGGCATATGATACGTCATGTGGCTTACAGTTGATGTGTTCAAGACCCTATTGAGGACATTGAGTGAAGACTTGCTATATACTTAATAAATATTTGTAAGGAAGACACTTGGAAACTACTTAAATTTCCTGTTCATTCAGATTTTGATTTCGTCCTTTATTTATAGCAGTGTGGATTAATGGTTTTCTATTTTATCTGAGTTATAATCTATTTGATGTTTAGACGTCCTCTGATGTAGCCAGTGGGAGTCCCTACAAGCTGGCTTCTGATCCCTTTGACATGTCTTCATCACTTCCTGGCTTTCTGGTGCCACAAGATATTCCAGGCTACTTTTGTGTTTTTCCTGCCCCAGGGCTGGAATCAGCCATTTCTCAGGAAGCCCTGAGTCTTTTAGTGGAAAAATGGCATTTAGAAGTAGAGATCTAGGCTGGGTATCAGTTAGGGCAGGAGGATCGCTTATAGTTTGAGACCAGCCTGGGCAACACAATGAGACCCCATCTCTAAAACAAAATAGAAAAGAAAAAAAAAAAAAGGAAAAGGTAAAGATCTGAGGTCTAGGAATGCATATTGTTATGCAGCCCCTCTTAGGACAGGACTAGCTGTTTCCATTGAGCTAGCTATATATATTGAAAACCATGAGCTGATCCTGTCACTTCCAGTTCTAATCCAGCACTGCAGGATTCTTTCTAGTTTTCTCCCTTTCTATGTTTGTAACTCCTGCAACAATAAGAAACCTCATTGCCACTATCTTTGTTGTACTTATTTGATCAAAAAGCCACTGCTACCTCTTACAGCGTGGGTACTCTGATCATCTGTTCAGGCTCTGGGTGCCTCCCACCCCTACAGCACCTGGGCCATGTCTCCTTGTGGACACCTCCTCCCAATCCTCAGCTCAGACTCCACACCACAAAATATTCCAGGCTACAAGATACACCAGGCCACCTCACACGTGGTTTGCCCCACCCTGCCTAGACCCTGATGCCTCACAGTAGGCTTTCACCTTCATGGACATCCTTCTTACCCAGGCTTTCCCCGCAGATAGAAGCTCTGTTTATCCTATACAGACTCTTAACATTCCTCACCAGCCCACCCCTCCTCATCCTGCTAAGACTACCACCTGCCTGCATGAACACTCCTGGAAGTTCTCACCTTGCTCAGTGGCTTTATCCCAAACTCGGCGACACCCTCCTCACCCTGATGAGCTCTCACACACTCACTGTCCACCTACCTGTTTGGATACCTTCCTCACCCCACTCAGGATCTGACACCCCACATCAGGCCTTCCCCTATATGAGTCTGTCCTCAGCTCACCTGACTCTGGCACCCTTTGTGGGTCTTGCCGTGCAGGGAGTCAGTCCTTCCTCAGCCCACTCTGGGATCTTCTCCTGGAGATGCTATCTGTACCTTGCTTAAGCTCTCACCCTGTCTGCTAAGTCCCCCACCCCCTCAAGTGTGGACATCCTCCCATCCCACTTGGCCTTAACACCAGTGTGGAGTAGCTGCTTCTCATCCCACTTCTGGCTGCCTGTCCTGGACTGTCCCCCAAAGCGGATGCTTCTCCTTGGCCCGCACAGGCTTTGACAGCCCACAGCAGGATGTTCCCTTGCATGGACCTCCTTGCTCCCTTCCATGTCTGACTCCCCTTGCTGGGCTGCACCCTTCCTGGGGCTCCAGCACTGGGCAGCAGCCTCCCTTCACCTGCATGCCCGCTTACAGCCTTCAGCACTGAGTGATTCAGGGGGAGGGGGATGGAAAGAGGAGCTAGGGCTTAATCTGACATATAAGTTTAAGTTCTCAGATTCTAAGCAAAAGAAAAAAAGCAGAAAATTATTTTCCACCTTCAGCAAACATACATGAATGTTATCATTTCTTAACTAGATTTTCAGCTAAAAGGAATTCTTTTCAGATTTTCATTTTTCTTTCATCTGTGCTTCTATAGCCCCATATGGACACTTCTATTTAAATACTTATCACCTGATTTTTTGTTATTGTCCTGTCCCCTCCTGGTTGGGTAACCAATCATTTTAACTTGCAGAGGTCTGAGGAGGCCCTTGCAGTTTTAAAACTAGGACAGTCCTTGTCAACAGGTATGAGCTGATCACCCTAACTGGAGATGCAGGATTCAAGACTTCAGTGTGAAAACTGGAAAACCAGGATGAGCTGGTCACTTGCCTTTTGGTGACTGAGTTCCTAAGGAACCATTATTTTTCAGGGTCACATATTGGGTTTTCTTCTTAATGTCTCCATTATAATACACATAAAACTTTTAATCAATTGAATTTTATTAACTTTGGGGGAGGATCTACTACAGAATAGGAGCTGATGAGCCCCTTTCTGAGTATAAAGAGAGGAGCATGCCAGACCTACATGCTTTCTAATAAGCCTGAATTTTGTCTGCAGATGCAATTAGGGCCAAAGGATGTGTGTGACTTCCCCCCAGACCCTTCCCAAACCCCATAGTGACCCCTAAGTGAAATATACCCCAATGTTAGGACTATATAGGCTTTACTTGGTGACTGGCATTACAAGTTATCAGGCATATGCCCAGGGGCTTGTCCAAACTAGGCTAGGCATGGCTCATGCCTGTCATCCCAGCTCTTTGGGAGGCTGAGGCAAGAGGATTACTAGAGCCTAGAATTTTAAAGCTGCAGTGAGCTATGATCATGCCACTGCACTCCAGCCTGGGCAACAGAGCAACAACCCTATCACAAAAGACAAAACACAACAAAACCCAAACTAGAAAGATACGATGACTGTGAATTCAGAGTATTTTATAGAGAATAGAGAACCATTGTTTTATAGAATACTGTGAGGAGCTCAGGACTCCTTTATACTCTTAAATAAAAGTGCTGTGTCTATTGGTATTTACCATATTTGAAATTAAAACTGAGAAAATTTCTAAACATTCATTTCGTAGTTAAAGAATTACAATAATATAACTAGGTGAGTCCCAGCTACTTGGGAGGCTGAGACAGGAGCATAGCTTGAGGCCAGAAATTTGATGCTGAAGTGCTCCAGGAACACACCTGTGAATAGCCATTGCTGTCTAGCCTGGGCAACATAGTGAGACCCCATTTCTACAAAAATAAAAAAATTAACCAGACATGCCACTCATGCTTATAATCCCAGCCATTCAGGATGCTGAGATGGGAGGATCACTTGAGCTCAAGAATTCAGGACTATCCAGGACAACATACCAAGATCCCATCTCTAAAATAAGTAAATAAATATCACAATAGTATACCCGTTACAGGTGAACATAAATAACATATTGATGGGGGATATTTTCTAAGAAAAACTGGAAGAATGGCATTGATTGACATTTTGCAAATCTCACGTCTAGTTGTGTTTTTTTGTTTTTGTTTGTTTGTTTTTTGAGGCAGAGTCACATTCTGTTGCCCAGGCTATAGTGCAGTGGCATGATCTCGGCTCACTGCAACCTCCGCCTCCTGGGTTCAAGTGATTCTTCTGCCTCAGCCTCCCAAATAGCTGAAATTATAGGTGCCCGCCGCCATGCCTGGCTAATTTTTGTTATTTTTAGTGGAGATAGGATTTCACTATGTAGGCCAGGCTGGTCTTGAACTCCTGATCTCAAGTGATCTGCCCATCTCAGCATCCCAAAGTGCTGGGGTTACAGGCATGAGCCACTGTGCCCAGCCTGATGATGTCTGGTTTATAGGAAGATAGCTAGATTCTTTTTCTGCTTCTACATTCAGTGTGTTGTGATGTGTTATTTTAGCTGAAGTATAGGAAGAAAAAGTTAGCCTCACAGAGATATGTACAGTAGTCCTCTCTTATCCAAGGGGGATGCATTCCAAGGCCTCCAGAGGATGCCTGAAACCTCAGGCAGTACCAAGCCATACACACACATATACACATGTATGTATGTATGAATGTATACTGTGTGTGTGTGTGTGTATATATATATATATATACACATGTGTGTATATTTGTATATGTGTATATATATAGTCACGTACCACATAACATTTTGGCCAATGACAGACTGCATGTGTGACAGTGATACCATAAGATTATAATGGAACATATATAAAAACTTGTTATATGCCATTTGATATTGGCCTCAACAAGGCAAAATGACTGATGTTAAGAAAAGGTGTTAGGACATTTGGTTTTCCATATTAAACACACACATATATATATATGGTCTAGGTTTGTGTAAGTACATTATAATGTTCACACAATGACTAGATTGCCAACAATGCATTTCTCAGAACATATCCCTGTCATTAAGCAATGCATGACCATACTGTATTCTGTGAATCTGATAACCAAGATGGCTACTAAGTGGCTAAAAGGTAGTGTATACAACATGGATACACTGGACAAAGAGGTGAGTCACATCCTTGGAGGGATAGAGTAGGACGGCTCAAGAGTTCATCATGGTACTCAGAACAGTATGCAATTTAAAACAGGAATTGTTTATTTCTAGAATTTTTTATTTAATATTTTTGAACTGTAGTTGGCAGTAGGTAACTGCAACTGCAGAAAGCAAAACCACAAATGGGGGGACTTCTGAAGCTGGAAAACAGAGGACCTTGTGCCTGCTGCATAGGAACATAAATTCTAAGGTGAATATTTGATGACATTCAGGAGAGCAACACTGTCTTGGTAACGTTACTACAACAGAATACCATAGACTGGGTAGTTTGTAACAGACAGAAATTTATTTGGCTGACAGTTATTATCAGGCCTTGCTGCCCAGCAGGCCTTGCTGCCCATCCCTTGTTGCATGGGAATTAAGTTTTAACACATGACCTTTGGGGAACACATAAAAACCATAGCAGACACTTATACATAATTGCTGATACACTGCATATAATTCTTCCCTTTCTCCTCGTTGGGAAGCATATCACAGTGCAAACAAGAGCATCATAGAATAACCTAAATCTGCACTTCTCAGTTTTTGAAAAAGCAGTTCCTTCACACAACTAATAGTTAATAGATGTATTTCGACATACACCCAACTGAAGGCAACACACCATGTGTTGAAACAACATGGTGGCTGACCTTTGTCACAGCAATTCCTGGTGCTGGGGGCCATTCATCTTGGTGACAGGCAACACCACATAACTATGTCATTGTTGATTTCCCTTAGGAACCAGAATTCCCAGTGTAGATACTCCATTGTCAGTTAGCCAGTGCTTGTTTGTGAGCACTTCCTGCGTGTTTACCAGGAACCAGGGGGATAAAAATCAAGTCTCTAGTTAGTGTGTGTTAGGCAGGCTAGCGTTTCTATGTGAAGAAACCACTAATGGGTTTACACTAAGGTGAAATGTATGCAGGATTTGATGAGCTGTCTCTACTTTCCCTGAACTCACTCAGAGAGATGTTCCATCTATAGATGCTTAGCTTGTACCATGAACTTTGATTTTACTTAACTGAATCTCTTTGGGGGATTTGTTTTTCAATTTTAGGATACTGCATCTTCAATTTAGAAACATGAGGAAGCACAGAAAACCATATCAACACCAAAAATCTTTAGCCCACTTATCCATTTTGATGTATTTCAGTCATCATTCTGTTTTGTTTTAATTCGGTATATTTCCAAACAGCATCTATAATCTGAGTATTTTTTTACTATTTTTCGTTTTGTCCTTAGACTCTATCTTCAGTTTTCCTTAAACTGTTTCATATGGAAACTTGATGAACAGGTAGTTACAAGTACTAAGATATGACAGTTTCAAATATATTGTAAAAATAAGTCCTCTCCTCTAAAAACGTAACAGTCAGTAAGAGTCTGATATGTGGTCAGCCTAGAATGAAGGGATTGGTTTGTCAAAACTGCCATTCATGGGATTTGACCTTCATCCTGCATTTCACCTCCTAAAGCCTGCAAGATACAGAAGCCACTAGGAAGTGTAGGTATTCTGTCTGGCAGAAAAATGGGAGACATGTAATATAGGGAAGATGTCGTTTTTGCACACAGTAAGCTACAAATCTAAAACATTTATTACATCGTTGATTATCATATTGAAAAAATCAAAAGGAAGCACCAAAGTCTTTAATAATAGGAAAATTATTTGACGGTATTTACCCTATATAATTTTATTTATTTATTTATGATTTATTTATTTGATAGGTCTTGGTCTGCTACCCAGGCTGGGGTGCAATGACACGATCCACTGCACTCCAAGTTGACTCACTGCAGCCTCAGCCTCTGCCTGCTGGGCCCAAGTGATTCTCTCACCTCATCCTCCCGAGTCCCTGGGACCACAGGCACACACTACCATGCCCGACCAATTTTCGTATTTTTTGTAGAGACTGGTTTTTGCCCTGTTGCCAAGGCTGGTCTCAAACTCCTGGGCTCAAGTGATCTGTCCATCTTGGCCTCCAGAAGTTCTGGGATTACAGGAATGAGCCATCGTGCCCAGCCGCCAGTAAAATTTTATGCAGGCAATAAGAGTGAGAGTTGGGAGAACTGTATAGCAACATGGATACAGTTATAAGTGAAAAATCAGACGCAAGATATTATGTATTCTATAATTTTCCAACTCTGTCAAAATACATGTGTATTTGAAAAAAAAAACAACAGAAAGAGAATACATGGAAATGATAGTTGTATGCAAGGTGGTGAGATTACAGATATTATTTTCTACATTTTGCACATTTTGGGAATATTCTGTGCTTTCACACCTTACAGCAAATGTCTAGGTTTGGTAAGACATATAATGTCAAATTAGCATTAATACTTTATTTTTCTAATCTGATTATAACGAGTGATTTTTTTAAAGCAAACATTGCTTTCAAATGACTGCAGACCCTTTGAGAGGAGTCACATTGTGTAGTATTGTCATTGCATAGAATATTTTCTCAATTGCACTCTTGAACTGTGTCAGTTGAGTGGTTCTGGCAACAAAGATTGGAACTTTGGGGCTGGGGACTTCATTCAAGAGGAAAATAAGATTTTTCTGCATCAGGTGGGATGCTCATGAGACATCTAGGTATTGACGTCTTCAGATGTAGAATTTAACTAAGGTTAACTCTTGAGGTTTCTTGGACATGTTGTATTCAAAAATAATGATAAAGGCATTCTCTTTCTACTATTTCTTTTTCATACCCCCTGCATCCTCCTATTTAGGTTTTCACTGGAATTTTCACAGCAGAAATGTTCCTGAAGCTCATAGCCATGGATCCCTACTATTATTTCCAAGAAGGTTGGAACATTTTTGACGGATTTATTGTCTCCCTCAGTTTAATGGAACTGAGTCTAGCAGATGTGGAGGGGCTTTCGGTGCTGCGATCTTTCCGATTGGTATTCCATATTTCTCCAATTTCTTTTAACATTTCCTATCTTGCAGCTACTAGAAAGAGTTTTGCATAAATTAATTTCATGATTTAAAAAATATGTATTAGCTGTGTTTTACTCCCAATTGCAGTTATTTGGCTTGGCTACTGAAATATTGAAAATGTTCCTGAAGTACCTGATACAGATGTTAGTTGTTAAAAATCGATAAGCAAATAGAAATCAATTTTAAGAAGTTCTTCAGAAAATGCTGCTTAATCTAAGAGATGTGTAAGATGATAAGTGAAAAATAAGACCCAAGATACTAGATGAAGAAAATGAACTCTCCCAAGGGCCAATGAGGTCTAATTTGGGTTTGCTAGTGAATCTTTTTTTTTTTTTATCTCAAGCTCTCCTTGAAATGGCAAGAATTTCTCCTTGTTCAAAGATGACTTTCTTCATTTCTTTGATCATGATAGCCCTTCCAAAAAAATGAGAATAAAGTAATGTTTTTTAATACAGATGGTCCCCAACTTGCAATGGCTCAACTTAAAATTTTTCAGCTTTATTTTGTGCAAAAGAGCAATACATGTTCAGTAGAAACCATACTTTATTATACATACGACCATTCTGTTTTTCTCTTTCAGTATAGTATTCAATAAATTACATGAGCTATTCAAAACTTTATTATAAAATGAGCCTTGTATTAAATGATTTTGGCCAACTGTAGGCTAATGTTAAGTGTTCAGAACATGTTTAAGGTAAGCTAGGCTAAGATGTAATGTTCAGTAGGTTACATATATTAAATGCATTTTTTTACTTACAGCATTTTCAACTTACAGTGGGTTAATAGGGACATAACCCCATCATAAGTCAAGGAGCATCTGTGTTATATTGAAATTAGTTGTTGAACACTGGCTTTATTTCCCCTAACGTTAGCTAAAAAGGAGTTTTTATTAATGTATTTGAGGTAGTTAATGTTTAAGTTACTAAAATGACTCTGAAAGAATAGTTCATGGTATTACACATTCATGGTATTACATGAACAGCCACTCATAAATATAAGTGATGTCCTGACTAACACCTCTGAGAAACTGAGTTACCTTGTGGGTATCCCACTCAGACAAAGGTCACTACTGCTTCCCTGGCATCAGAATTGCCTCAGATTTTTCACTCCCTATTGGGAAAATAAGGACTTGTAGCCAAAAAGATTAAAGGTTTCTTCATTGAGGTATTCAGCAATTCTAAGACAGAGAATTGGAAAAGAGTGAAACTATTTGTAAAACAGAGATTTCACTTGGTCCAAGTCACAAATAACATCTGCCAAATTTCTGAAACCCCTGTTAACTACTCTGGTTAGGATCCAGTCCACAGTGGACTTTTTGATAAAAGTTATTATCTAGGTGACAAAAGAAAGGATTGACAGAAGTCTTTGAACTTATATATTTTTTTTAATTTTTTAATTTTTATTATTATTTTTTGAGACGGAATCTCACTCTGTTGCCCAGGCTGGAGCGCAGTGGCGTGATCTCGGCTGACTGCAACCTCTACCTCCCAGTTGAAGTGATTATCATGCCTCAGCCTCCCAAGTAGCTGGGATTATAGGCGTGCACCACCACACCTGGCTTATTTTTGTGTTTTTTATTAAAGATGGCATTTCACCATGTTGCCGAGGCTGGTCTCAAACTCCTGGCCTCAAGTGATCTGCCCGCCTCAGTCTCCCAAGTGCTGGGATTACAGACATGAGCCACCACACCCTGCCAGTATAGGCTCTTTTCATAAGATGACTGATGTATGTGGAACTGCCCTTGTTTGAGAGTTGCAGTTTTCCTTCAAGTTATTCCAAGCATATCACAAAGGTTTGTTTTTTTTTTTTTTAAATCAGCCATTGATTATTTATTGGCAAGTAAAAGAGATATCTAGAATTTTTTAATGTTTGATTTTTTAAGGAGACAAGATTTTTTACACTCTCCTTACCATACTAGTCTTTTGGTTTCCTACAAATAGCATTTTCTTTCACTTGTCCTGTGAGAAGTCAAGGGAAAATCAGTAGGAAAGGGATATGTTCACCTGTGGGTTTTGAAAAAGCAGATTGACTCAGATCTAAAGCAAGGGACTAAGGCAGTATTCCTGGTTCCTTGCTATAAATGTTTCAATACTGTGCAATTAATCACTTTTCCCTTATTTATGTCTCAGTCTCTCCCCATTTAGTCTGAGACACTGTTAGAAGTCCTGGGAATTTCCCAAGGGTGCTCAATAAATGTAATCCAATCTTACTAATTTTATGTTTTTATTTTAGCCATGTGGTGAGAAAATTGATTGAGTATCATGTGTTTTTTTGTTTGGGTTTTTTTTTTTTCTTTAGCTCCGAGTCTTCAAATTGGCCAAATCGTGGCCCACCCTGAACATGCTAATCAAGATTATTGGAAATTCTGTGGGTGCTCTGGGCAACCTGACACTGGTGCTGGCCATTATTGTCTTCATCTTTGCCGTGGTGGGGATGCAACTCTTTGGAAAAAGCTACAAAGAGTGTGTCTGCAAGATCAACCAGGACTGTGAACTCCCTCGCTGGCACATGCATGACTTTTTCCATTCCTTCCTCATTGTCTTTCGAGTGTTGTGCGGGGAGTGGATTGAGACCATGTGGGACTGCATGGAAGTAGCAGGCCAGGCCATGTGCCTCATTGTCTTTATGATGGTCATGGTGATTGGCAACTTGGTGGTTAGTACTAATTTGTAGATACTTTTGTTCTATACCCTGAACATTCTACCCTTGGCCCAGAAGCCCAGTCTGCTTAGTCCTTCTACAGCCCGTCATGTTTGTTGATGTTATATTCCTTCTTGGCCCGGGAATCCTAAGGTACAAATGAAAGAGAGGAGACAGATACTTACAGAGTGCCGACTTAGTCATGACCCCCACAACTTGTCAACCCTTTTCATACAGTTAGGAAAACAAACTCGGCAAAATTAAGTGACTTCCCCAAATAAATATAGAGCTTATATTTGAAGCTAGACTTCAAAGTCTGTGCTCTTTCACCTCCAGAAGCCTTCCTTTTTCTTAACCATGATTTCTCATCTTTGGCACTGTTGACATCTTGGGCTGGATAATTCCTTGTTGTGGACTGTCCTGTGCATTGCAGGATTTAGCAGCATCCCTCCTGGCCCTACCCACTAGATGCCAGTAGCATCCTCAGAGTTGTGACAATCAAATATGTCTCCAAACACTGCCAGATGACCTTGGGGGGGCAAAATTGCCCTCCATTGAGAGCCACTGGTCTAAACCATCTTAGAGTTTTATTTAATTTATATAAATGACAAACCACTTTCTTGCTTTACTTTGATCTGTCCACCTGCTCTCTTCTACCTCTGTGTTTAGAAGAGTCACCAACAGATCTTGACACTTTGTTTCTTGAAGTGTGATCTGAAGACTAGCGGCAACAAGGTCACTTGAGAGTGTGTTAGAAATGCAGAATTCTAGGTCCCAAATCAGAACTACTGAATCAGAACCTGCATTTTTAACAAGATCCTTATGTAACTCATATGCACACTAAAGTTTGACAAAGAACTGTCTTACAGATCAGGGCCCCAATCCTACCTGCAAGTGCAGGGCAAAGAGGACTGGAAGAAGACAAGCTTATCTGTCCCTTACATGCTTATCCACGTTTGTTCTCTTCCCTTTTCTGCCATAGAGAAGCATGACAGTAAAAGGTTCCTACTTCCAGCCTCCGAACCAGCTACAGCTATTCTGTTCTTCCATTTGACCTACAAAAAATAGCTACTGTCATGTTTAATCCTTCCTGTTCTCCATTCCCAGCCACCTTTCCCTCAGTCCTAATCCCTCTAGTCTTCTCACTCCTGCAGTGACTCTAACAATGGCTTCCTGGTAGGTAGTGTGTTCAACATTTCCCAGCCCTGACTTTGCCACCCTTTCCTCACTCTCCTCTTCTCATTTGTCTCAAAGACATATCCCATGGCTGTCTCCAGATACCTGAGCATTTGACAAAAATCAGCTGTTACTTCTACCCCCTGATGACACTTTCCAAGTTCCCCTTTGCCCAGTAGCCCCTCTGCCCATCTAGTTTCTAGGAACCTGTAACTTTGGGTTATTTTCTGTCTCTCTTCTCTCCACTCCCAGTAAATATCTGATGTGTCTTAAATGCATCTTTCTTCATAGTATTTCTATGGAAATCTTTCTTCATAGTGTCTAAGATCTGCCCCTTTCTCCACATTTCTATAACTCGTTACTACTTTATAAAAGTGTGGTCCCAAGACCACCTGTATCATAATTACACAAGTTTCACTCACAAGAAAAGGCCAAGTCTCAGGCCCTACACCAAATCTACTGAATCCAAATCTCTTAGAGTAGGCTAAGGAAATATTTTTAACAAACATCCACATCCCTCACTTCTGGAGATTCTAATGCATGCTAAGATTTGGGATTTCTGTAGCCTAATCCAGACCCTTATGAACTCATGCATGTAACAGCCTCCTAACTTCTGCCCTTCCCCTCTGTATGTAGCTAGTCTGAATGACTTTTTCAAATCTCTGTCATCATCTGTGACTCCTGTACTCAAGAACCAGTAGTGGATCTAATTAAATAAAATTCAGATCCCTCAGCCTGGCCTTCAAAGCCCTCTCCAACTCACCTGCATTTTACCAACCATATTCCTTTTTAATTCTACAAATGGTGCAGATAATCCAAAAACTTACAGTTCATTTATTGTTTCCACCCTCCTACTCTGCACATTACTGTTATCTCCACCTAAAATGTGTGCCTTACTCTTCTTCCCAAGTATGACAAAGTAAGGACCAAGTATAAATCAAGAAGTGAGCACCTCTCCCACTCCTAAAAAGTAAGTCTTAATAAAAATAATTAATGTTCAATGTAGTAAAATAGGAGATTAAAACAAAAACAAATAAAGCTTGTATCTGATGGCTGGACATTTGGCTATGCAACAGAACGTAAAAGTCACCATCACTGTCTTGAAAAAGCGATTTTATTTTTATAAATGTTAGGAAAACAAAATTTATTCTTAAAACATCATAACATGAAGTACATTTCAGTTCTACCTTCTTGATTTTGTTGTATGAAAGGATGGCACTTCAAGCCTAATTTTTTTTCTAACATGGGTGCTCTAAGACACCTTCTGCTCATGAACACGTGGCGTCTACGCTCTTTGTGACCTTCCCCAATAATTACATTCACCTTTTAATTTTCATTTTGGGAAATTTCCTTCCAAAATGGATACAGCCTTGATTTTTTCTGATTATAAGAGAAGTAATATATTTTGGGGTACATACATGTATATGTAAAACTATTAAAAACCTAAGAAAAGAGGTGCTAAACTCCTTGTATTACAACCAAAAACAAACACATTCCCACCCGGTGACATGAGCATTTAAAATACCATGTGGGCCAAACACAACACAACAGAGCCTCTTTGAGTCTGTCACGTAAAGTCCATTGGCTTCCAGTTTGCAACCCTGCATCTGGTGGATAACTTTCCTACATTTGTTCCTTTTTTCCAATGCTGCTGGCGTAGGTGCTGAACTTGTTTCTGGCCTTGCTCCTGAGCTCCTTCAGCGCAGACAACCTGGCTGCCACGGATGACGATGGGGAAATGAACAACCTCCAGATCTCAGTGATCCGTATCAAGAAGGGTGTGGCCTGGACCAAACTGAAGGTGCATGCCTTCATGCAGGCCCACTTTAAGCAGCGTGAGGCAGACGAGGTGAAGCCTCTGGATGAGTTGTATGAAAAGAAGGCCAACTGTATTGCCAATCACACCGGAGCAGACATCCACCGGAATGGCGACTTCCAAAAGAACGGCAATGGCACAACCAGTGGCATCGGCAGCAGCGTGGAGAAGTACATCATCGATGAGGACCATATGTCCTTCATCAACAACCCCAACTTGACTGTGCGAGTACCCATTGCTGTGGGCGAGTCTGACTTTGAGAACCTCAACACAGAGGATGTTAGCAGCGAGTCGGATCCTGAAGGCAGCAAAGATGTAAGGTCCCGGCCTAGAAACAGCCTTGATCCTGTGTGAGAACAAACAGGGTGCTGTCAGTCTTGGGCATTGTTTCAAGTATGGGCTTGGTAGAGAGATTCTGGAATAACCCATTTACTTTGAGAACTAATCCCACCCTCCCATTATCATTCTAGGCCTTTCCTAGATGAATTGGACTCCTAAGATGATCCTGGGCCCACCTCTGTCACTTCTGGATCATCTGGGTCAGAGGCTGGAATAAGCCCTGCAGTACTTCCCTGCCATTCATCCGACCTATAACCCTGAAACCAACCTATAGCCACATTTAGCTTTGGGTGGGTCACTGTCTTGGTTTTGATGTTATATCCCATCCGGACAGAAGTTTTGAGGGCCTGTGGTTATAGTTTGCTTATCATGAGTTGTAGTAAGAATTCTAGAGAAGAGTCAGAGCTGGCGCATCATCCCTGCCAGAGGCAGAGTTCTCAGTATGGACTGGGCATGTTGCTTCAGAGCTGCTGATCTCCCTTTTCCTTGCGTGTCTAGAAACTAGATGACACCAGCTCCTCTGAAGGAAGCACCATTGATATCAAACCTGAAGTAGAAGAGGTCCCTGTGGAACAGCCTGAGGAATACTTGGATCCAGATGCCTGCTTCACAGAAGGTGAAAAGGGGCGAGGAGGGGATGGGCTTGGGACACTCGTGTCACTCACAGACACAGTTCCACCAGGGCTAGTGGTGGGCGAGGGGCGGCTCAGTGGCTATCTCCAAGAAGTTTGCTCCCACCCTACCATTTTGAAGGAAACTTAGATTGTTTCCCCTATTTGTATCTGACAAGTATATAACAAGTTTCTATTCTCACACTTGTCATTGTCTGTTTTCTCTTGGCATCAGCCTGAAAGCTTCCATTAGAGAGGCTTGTTCTGTCATGGCTGTTCCTGCCTCCTGACTACACTTTCCTCCTCCTGCTCACTGCTTCTTTGTAGGACATCTTGACTCCAGAGGGCCTTGCCCTGTTAGCCTTTGCAGCATAGCCTCAGCCCTGCCACCCTCTCCATTTCTGAATCAGACATTCTGATTCAGCCACTGTCCTCCCGGCTGTGTGGTGGGGCAGCACCTGGCAGGGCCTGGGAGATGGAGGAGAGGGCAGGTCTGGGCGGGGCACATTTCCATGGTCTGACCTGCCTCTCCCGCTGGTGCCAGGTTGTGTCCAGCGGTTCAAGTGCTGTCAGGTCAACATTGAGGAAGGGCTAGGCAAGTCTTGGTGGATCCTGCGGAAAACCTGCTTCCTCATCGTGGAGCACAACTGGTTTGAGACCTTCATCATCTTCATGATTCTGCTGAGCAGTGGCGCCCTGGTGAGGTCCAGGGGAGTGTGCGATGAGGGATTGGCTGGGGAAGGGTATAGAGAAGCCAGTGGGAAAACGCTGAGGCCCAAGCCCAGGGGCTCTGAAAACAGATTGCCTGTGGCTCCAAGAGTAGTGATCTGTTAAACTACTTTGGGCTGGTGCTTTGAGCCTGTGGGATTAGAGTCCACATTGTTCACATCCTGATCCTCTGTAGATTTAGCACTATCCCCATCATGTGTCCCCACTCCCTGGTTTACCCCATCCTTAGCAGCCCCTAAAATGAACTTCCCTCTCTCACCTAATACCCCAAATCTCTTGTTCTTTGCTTTATAGTTACCCAGGATGGGAGGGAGGTATTCCTCCACCCACCATCCCTTCACAGCCTACTGGATTTGGAGAACCCATGGCATTAGCAAGGGTTTAGAGTCAGATCTCTGATACAAAGATTATTTATATTCACATTGTCCTAAGTGCTTATTAATCAGTGAAACATACAAGGCCCTGAACACACAGGCTCCTCCCCTGCTGAGACTAATTATCTTGGCATTGCTTTTACTTTTATAACTGAGGGCACCTGGACGGAGTCTGGCATGAGGGAGTTGCTTGCTAGTTGGATGGTTTTGAGGACAGTAGGGACTAGAGAGGGTATACACTTTCCTTTTCCTTAAGTGAAAGGCGAAGAATGCATAATGTTGACGTGTATTTAAAGAAGGTGGGCACATTCATGTAGGTGTGGAATCAAAGCCTAATCTGGAAGCAAAAATAAATAAATAAATAGCAAGGGAGAAACCCCAAATTCAGTGTTAAAGATTTTGACAGTGATGGGAAGTTTCACTGACTCCTGAGGCAGGAGAATTGCGGTGAGCCGAGATCGCGCCATTGCACTCCAGCCTGGGTAACAAGAGCGAAACTCCGTCTCAAAAAAAAAAAAAAAAAGAAAAGATGAGAGAGGCAGCAGTGTATATTAAAGATAAGCTCAAGGGTGAAGAAGACAGCTTTCATGGAAAGGACCGTGGGAAGTGAGGGGAAGGTTTACAGGAAGGTGTCAGGATTAAAGTAGGAGGCAGAAAAGATGGCTTGGTAGCCACTGATCTGAGTGCAGGCGAGCCAGACCACCCCACCTGCCCCCGGGTCATTCGTTGCATCAAAGAGCATTCATGCAGCACTTCCTGAGATGCCTCAGAGGCACCCGAAATGACAGCATGGTCTCTGCCCTTGAGAAAAAAAAAAAATCAGACTAAGGCGAGTGACTGGAGAAAGACGTCTTGTTATTGTTGTCATTGTTATTCTTCAAATCTAGTGAACAAAACCCTAAAATAACGGAGTAATATGACCCATCATTTCGTTCTTCTCTTTCCCATCTCTACAAAAAAGAATAAAGCAGTAGTGAACCAAAAGTTTTGAACTTCCTTTACTGCTCACCTTTGACAATTTTTATTTGTCGTAATGATTAGGCAGAAGGTATTTGATTCAGTACATGCAGACCCTGTGCAACAGTAGGCATGAGATTTAAGAATAGCAAAGTGAAGACACAGCATTTTTAGCTGTGTCCAAGAAGAAAATGTCCAAGCAGAAACTAGAATAGGTTATGATGGGACTTCAGAGGGTGGAGATTAGGGCCCTCAGTTACATGAGATCAATCTTGGGCATCTCACATACCTTGGGTTAGAGAAGGGATTTCTAACAGATGGGGTTAAGGGGAAACCTGACTTGGAAGCTGTTGCCTTTTTGATTGAGCCAAGGGGATTTATTTGTACCAAGACCCTGAGTAGGACCGTGGAACCTGTCATCCCTGTCCCACTCCCCATTGATGAAAGAGGAGCACCTGATATTCATATGCCTCCATTTTGGAAGATGAAGCTGCAGACCACCCAATTCTATTCTTCCTTCTGGAGCTATTCAGAGCAGACACCTCCTCCCACTTGTATCACAGAGGACTTTCTCCCCACCTCCACAGGTTTTCCCATGCTTTAGGAATTCCCTCCTCTTGGCACCACACCTGTAGAGTCCACCACTCTGCAGATGGGAATGCTCACACGTCCGTATAAGGGATTTTCCCATTCATGAATGCCAAAGAAAGAAAGGAGTGCTAAGATTTTCTTCACCTGGGTGTCTCCCACCCCTGTGACCCTCCACCCACACTGCGGTGTCAAGGGGCTAAAAGGAGGAGAGGAAAGATTTTGTCATGTCTTTTATATATAGTGTTGGTGAGGATGTGGAGAAATTTAAACACTCATGTGGCTGGTAGGAATGTGAAATGATGCAACCACTTTGGAGAACAGTTTGGCAGTTCCTCAAAAAATTAAACACAGAGTTACCATATGACTCAGCAATTCCATTCCTGGGCATATGCCCTAGAGAATGAAAACATGTCTACATAAAAACCCATAGCCAGATGTTCACAGCAGCATTGTCCACAATAGAAACAACACAAAATAGAAATATCACACACGTCCATCAGCTGATGAATGATAAACAAAATGTGGTATATCCATATATTGGACTATTACTCAGCCATAAGAAGGATAGGTGAGTGGTTGCCTGGGGCTAGGGAGTTGGGCGATTAGGGGGTGATTGCTAATGAGTATGGGGGTTCTTTTGGAGGTAATGAAAATGGTCTAAAATTGATTGTGGTGATGGATGCGCAAATCTGAATATACTAAAAGCAGTTTTAAATGGCTGAATTTTATGATATGTGGATTATAACTCAATAAAGCTGCCAAAAAATAAAAAGCCTGTTTTGTGGGGGAGTAAAGCGAGGGAGACAGGGAGCTGATAATAGGCCAGCCCACGTGGGAGAGCTGCCTGAGGATAGCAGTGCTCCATGTGGCCTGCTTGCCTTTAAGCACTATCATAGCCAGCTGCTGCCTTTCTTTTAGGCCTTCGAGGACATCTACATTGAGCAGAGAAAGACCATCCGCACCATCCTGGAATATGCTGACAAAGTCTTCACCTATATCTTCATCCTGGAGATGTTGCTCAAGTGGACAGCCTATGGCTTCGTCAAGTTTTTCACCAACGCCTGGTGCTGGCTGGACTTCCTCATCGTGGCTGTAGGTGTCTTGCTTTCTGTTTCCCACCCCTTACAGCAGGAACACAGAAATAGGGGTCTCTCTCCTTCTAATGGCAGTAGCTGCCTTGGGCCCAGGTTATAGATGGAGATGGAGATGTACATGTGGGTAAAGTTCCTGTCATAGGACTCAGATCTTCATTTTAGGAAGGGGAACTCTGAAGTCCCTGCATTTGCTCCAGGGGGACTAACCACCCAACTCTTTAGTCTGGTGGGTTTGGCTTAACTGAGATTCAGAGATCAGGAGTGAGAAGTGGGATCACTGATCTCAAAGGCCCTTGTTATTTGGCTGGGGACAGGAAAGTTCTTGCCCCAGGCCAGCAGGATGTCCTCTTTCTGTGGCCAGGGGAAGGGATGAAAGAATGAGATGGGGGCTGCTGGCACAAAGGTGGTAGTGGGATTTCCCTGGTCTCTCCTGCTGACCGTTCCCATGAATGCTTCCACCCAACTCAAGTCTTGATACCAGACTCATCCAAACAAGTCAGTCTATCAGGAGAGGGACGTTCACACCGAAATAAAGTCCCCGCTTCTTCCCACATGTTGCCATTCTACAGTGATCATGAAACTTGAGAAATCCTTTTTTCCTCCAGGTTCCAAGACCATTTCCGAGGTTTGCTGGCCATGACCTCCTGTGTTTTTTTCAGGTTGGAAGCGGCATCCTCTCTAACTCTTCCTCACTCCACCAGTGCTTGTCCCTTGTTGGCTTTACTAAGGATGATGACTGTTCTCTTATTCTGTATAATAACTAAAGCTTCTTTCTTTCAGTCAAATCAGCATTTAAAAAAAATGATGAATGGGATTTGTAGGAGCAGGGCCTGTGGAAAATTGACTTTCTTCTGAGGGCTGTTAAGTGCTAAGAAAGTAGAGTGGTGGAGGTTAGGCTGGTCGTGTAGAATGCAGGTTTCAATGGCTGCATGGTGAACTACTTGTAGAGTGCCTCTGGGATCCAGGATAGAGCAGCGTAGAAATCACTCTGATGGCAGGTGCCCAGCACTGAGCCAGTAATGATTTCTGCTCTATAAATGCATTTCCTTCCCAATATATTGTCTGTAGTTTCTATGGTTAGTGATCACTTCCCAAAACTGTCACTCTGCCCCCAATTGCATCCCCATTTCAAAAAGCCAGACTTTGGGAAATGCCTAAATGAGGTGAAGAGGCCAGCCTTGAGGGGACCAGTGTGAGACCCGCGCAGCGAGAGATGTTAGCACTCTCTTCAGCAACTCTTGATAACATCCTGTGGTGGAAGGACCCGTACCTCCCACAGACAGAAAGCTGGAGCTCTAAGACTTAAAGACTGGGCTTGAGATAAGACCCAGAGAGCCACAGTGAGAACAAGCCAGTTCTCTTTCTAGAGAAAGGGAAAGTGCCATGGAGTCTTCATTTCACAGTAGCTCCTCAGGACTACCTAGCATCAGGTGAGACACCTGAATTCAAACTGGTACTCCCAGCTGCCTGGGGAGGCTGGGATTTGAAACAGAGCTTCTCCACCATGACCTACCCTCTCACAGGAACACGTTCTTCCTCTTCTCCCTAGGTTGAGCTACCCAGAATTTGAGGATATCCATCAGGTATCCCACATGACCCTGCTAAACAAATAAGCTGCTAAAGCACTAACAGTCCTACACATTAGAATTTATTTCTGTTTTGAGATGAGGTCTTACTCTGTCACCCAACCTTGAGTGCAGTGGTGCTGTCTCTGCTCACTGCAGCCTCTGCCTCCTGGGTTCACACGATCCTTGCACCTCAGCCTCCCGAGTAGCTGGGTCTACAGGCACACACCACCACACCTGGCTAATTTTTGTATCTTGGGTAGAGATGGAGTTTCACTGTGTTCCCCAGGCTGGTCTTCAACTCCTTGGCCTCCCAAAGTATTGGGTTTACAGACATGAGCCACTGTGTCCAGCCAGCATTTATTCTGCGAACACTTTTATGACTTTTTATACAAGGTGAAAGGGGGTAAAAAGCATAGGACAGGCATGTAGCCAGCTGACACTAATTCATAAGGCCCTCTAGCTTTGTGGGGGTTGCTGGA